>NC_090265.1:684576913-685176913 GCF_040414725.1 Anabrus simplex
TCTTTTATCCATATCTCTTTTACTAGTCTCTTTTAATTAGGGATCCCAGATTTTCAAAATGGCATCTAAAGTGAACTTAGATTTCAATATTTAGGGTTTAAAGGTATTTTACCGAGCTCAATAGCTGCAGTCGCTTAAGTGCGGCCAGTACCCAGTAATCAGGAGATAGTAGGTTCGAACCCCACTGTCAGCAGCCCTGAAGATGGTTTTCCGTGGTTTCCCATTTTCACACCAGGAAAATTCTTGGGCTGTACCTTAATTAAGGCAACGCCGCTTCCTCCCCATTCCTAGGCCTTTCCTATCCCATCGTCGCCATAAGACATATCTGTGTCAGTGCGACGTAAAGCAAAAAAAAAAGAAAGGTATTTTGTATTAGGTAGGCTTATTATCATTAGATACAGCCCTGTTGAGTCTAGTCTTCAACTCGGTCTGTGAAACATGTTAAATAAATGTTTGCAGGGCTCTCCCTTCTTCATCAGACCTTCAAAAATCAACTTCCTCAACTGAGAAATGCTGCAGAAATGTTCTATCTCTGATCCACTGAGGCAGCTCTCTTTACCCTAAAATGTACTCCTTGTTGTATGTCCGGCGCTCCCTTCTCGCTCCGTCAGCCAGCTGCTCGCGCGCCTGTGTATCATTCTGCTAGCTTCGACGCGCAGCCCTCAGTGCGCGTGCCTGACCATCGAGTGTACTATAAATAGGAGCTCCCTGCCGGCTCACTTGCCCACTTGCCCCGGTGTCCAGCTCCAGAATACACCCTACGTCGAGCACGGAGGCTACTCCTCTTGAAAATGTGCTTCGACCAGGTGGACTGAATTTCTGGCAGTACGAGGTTTCACCTCTGGTCACCGCTCCCTTACCTGTTTCCGCTGCCTATGTTCCGTAATTCTTTTACAAGCCATTTTCATTCCCTAATTTATGCAAGCTCCCTTAGTTTCGCTAGGTGGAATTTCTTCAATCAATTGAACTTGCTTTTTAGGAATTCAGGCACTTCAATAAACAAGGACTCTCATGAACATTTATGTTAGTGTGCCAGATAGTTCTCGACTATCAACGTGTCAATTCACAAAGACTATCTTTTCAAGATAGAAGTGTATATAAAGACTGCAAACCTGTACATATTGTATAAAGACAGACTTTTCTCAAGATTCAATATTCCTTTTTGCTTCAAAATAAATTTCAGTTATTTGTGTAAATATCATAAAGTGAAGCAATAAAAGTTGTGTTTTGTAAACTTCAACCTTGGTTACAACACTCCTGAATCGGTAGATTCTACACAGAGCGGTTGGAAACAATGTGAACTGGTTATATGAGTGTTACAGTGTTGGTCATACTGATAAGTAATTTGAAAGAAATAATTCAATATCTCGCACCGTTGTCTTTTTGTCAGCTGCTGAAATTAGCAAATCAGATCGCTTCGCCGGTGAACTCAAATGGGCTCTGCAGAGTGGTGTTGCTAAACTTACAAGTGGCTTGAGAGCTATGGCGAGAGATCAGCAACTAACACAAACACACCGTGGCTTTCAGCCGGTCTCACCGTAGCCTACTTCCTATGGCGTAATCCTGTCACCTGCGAGATCCGTATTCAAACTCCTATCCTGACGAAGTTCTTTCTCCGATTGGTGCTCTCAAACTGGTCTGAAGTGATGTACAGGCTCAGCAACACCACCTTACAATGCCCATTTGTGTTACTGGGCGATCTGATTGGCTAATTTCAGCAGCTTATAAAATGACGATGACGTAAGATATCAAATTACTTATCAGTATGACCAACACTCTAATGCTCATATACCAGGTTCACATTGTTTCTGACCACCCTGTATATAAAGTTTGGTTCAAATATGTGGGCAATTTTCCACATCCAGGAAGCCAAACAGAAGGACACCTAACTAAACAATTTCATCTATAGAAATACAAATATATTACTGAATTTTTTTAGGATGATATGTTGAAAAAGGGTGCATCATATTGTTCCTGAACACACAAATAAGAAAATTAAATGTTTAGAGGGAAATTTAAAATTTGAATTTAAGTCTGTTAACAATATATTCTTTGTTATACAGGGAATAGTACAGACATTGTTAATGTCATTCTACATACAATACTCTTTAACCCTTAAATAGCACATATTGAAGAGAGTATTCTGACTGAGCAAGTTGGCCATGCATTTAGGGTCGTGTAGCTGTGAGCTTGCAGTCGGAAGGTGGTGGGTTTGAATTGAACCGTTAGCAGTCCTGAAGATGGTTTTATGTGGTTTACCAATTTCACAGCTGGGGCTGTACCTTAATTAAGGCCATGGCCACTTCCTTCCCAATCCTAGCCCTTTCCTATCCATGCATTGCGGAAAACCTGTGATGTATTAGTGCGACGTTAAACCACACTCCACATCGGGAGTGACAAAGTAAAGACAGCTAATGGAGCATGCCCGACAAAATTCCAATTAACAGTACCGCTTCCCCATTTTAATACATTTGACAACTATCTAAGGAGCACCAAAACGACATATACATCTTTTAAAGAAGAATAAATAGGCTGCCAGTACAACTACTATTTATATTTCATAATCAAGATAAGAGACTACATCTCAAATTTAACCTGATTTTATACTAACTTTTATACTTTTTTACAAGTTGCTTTACGTCGCACTAATACAGATTGGTCTTATGGCAACAATGGGACTGGTAAGGGCTGGGAGTGGAAAGGAAGCGGCCGTGGCCTTAATTAAGGTACAGCCCCAACATTTGCCTGATGTGAAAATGGGAAACCACGGAAAATCATCTTCAGGGCTGCCGACAGTGGGGTTTGAAACCACTATCTCCCAAGTACTGGATACTGGCAGCACTGGCCGACTGCAGCTATTGAGCTCGGTAACTTTTATACTATGTACAAACTCCAATTCATTATCTTTGTGCAACAGAATGTACATTTTATATTTGAATAATATTTTAACAAAACTTAGCATGCTATGCTTTTACAGCACATCCTTGAACTTTAAGCAGATATTTGTAGAAGACATTTTATTTGAACTTTGCAGTTACCTCAAAACTGTGCATGAATCTTTCAACTATGATAGCCTCAAACTATACAATGTGTACTATGTAATATTTTAAAGATTTCTTATACTGTGTGCTAAACTTTAATTAGGCACAATGTTGAGTGCAACATATTGTTACGAATAAAACAGCATCTATTTTATTACTGTATTGTATTTCAGGATGACCCAATAAATGCACATAGACATACACACACAAGTCTGTTCAGGTATGAATGGCCACACTTACTAATTACCGTCCGTTTATAAGTCCCTCTTCCTTGCGGCACAGCAGGCGGTCCAGCCCGTTGCAGTATGTGCAGACAGTTAATCCTTACTTTCACTTCCCCAAGTCCATTCACCTCATACAGCAGCTGTTTGTAGACAGCTGGATTTGAACACAGGGCTACAGGCCACTCGACACACAATGACTGTTCCTTGGTTCGACTCCAGAGACAGTCCAGTAATTCACACAGTCACATGCAGTGAACAACCAAACAGCAACAGCTCATCAGTATTTGACAGCAGGATGATATTCACAACAGCAAACATTAACACAGATCCATTTGGCCTCACACTCACGATAGTGGGTTTCCTCGCTGACTCACGGTGATCCTCAGTCCACAGAAATACACAAGCACACAGTACTCTCAGATAGTACACGTCTTCCGTTCTGTTGTCTCCAGCATATTTACTCACTGCATTCTCCGATACGACAACAACAGCTCCTCGTTCAGACCTCGGTGGGACAGTAGCGACAGCCAACACCTCTGTTGCCTTCAGCCTAGCCACCGAACTCCAACACACTGACTCTCTCACTGACCGTAGCTCCATCACAGAGCCTAACTCCGACTGACTGTCCGTGGCTAGCCTCCCTTTTTATAGCTCAAGTGATTTGAGCCAGAATTTACGTGAGGTGGCTAGAGGCAGAGCATTCCCGTTGAATCTCCAAGTAACTCATAAGTAAGCCAGCCGACAAGAACAATACACGGAAAGGCTGGCCCGACCCCGCAAGCTGGCTGGGAGATCCCAGGTTGTCCGAGTCACTAGCCCCTTGCTGGAAGTACTGAAAGGGGCTACCACGAGGCTGGCATGTAACAACATGTATGTATAAAGTTAAAATCTACTGAAAATGACCTAATATAGTTTGAAACATGTTTGGTCAATGAATACTTGACCCCCTCATAGGCAAAGGAGGAACTGAATAGGAGGATCTAATAAAGTCTTATAAATTCAGTACTGTCAACACGGATATGAAGCAGATATTATGTAACAGTTAAACCACCGGTAGAAGAAGGAAAATGGTGTTCTGAAATTTTGTGTCTGTGCCCATGCCTAGCCAATAACAGTAGATTCAGTGTATCATAGCATGAGATTAATACTGGTCTATTTCCTGTTTACAGTCCAACATGACCCGAGACTCGCTCGCTAAGGCCTTGTACTGCCGCACAGTTGCAACCATAGTACGGAGAGCTAACAGTCTCAAGAGACTGGGCTCTACTTTGGGAACACTCAGTTCGGATTCTAATGAGTCAGTCCACAATCAGGCTGAAGTAAGTATGTTCTTTATATGGTAAGCATTATTTAAAACCTGCTTTCTAATGGACCAGAAAAATAGACATTATATTTTCTTCCTTAGAGTAGTTTTTAATGATTCACTTCTGAGGAAGTAGAGCAAAGTCTGGGAAATGTAAAGTTTAGTTGGTTTTCTGATTCACTTTCTGTCATATCATGTGACATAGTATGGCTTTTACTAATGCAGGATCATGGCCTGTTGCAAGAGTATAGGAGTGTGTTGATGTCCAAAATGAGTAAACAAATATTGATGTGATATTTGGGTATCTACCATTGTGTCCTGTATTTTAGAGCCTGTACACTTATTAATCCATGTATGTACTGGCAGTTCTAGGATAAATATTTTGGGTGGGCCCAAACTTAAAACTTCCTGCAAGCTCCTTTTTGTCAAATCTGAAAACAGCATAATATTCAAAATGTCATTAAAACATTCACTACCAGCTACCATATTTCTTTCAGACCTGAAAGTAATAATTCTACTTGCTTTACGTCCCACTAACTACTTTTACGGTTTTCGGAGATGCCGAGGTACCGGAATTTCATCCTGCAGGAGTTCTTTTACGTGCCAGTAAATCTACCGACACGAGGCTGACATATTTGAGCACCTTCAGATATCACCAGACTGAGCCAGGATCGAACCTGCCAAGTTGGGGTCAGAAGGCCAGCGCCTCAACGATCTGAGCCACTCAGCCCGTAGACCTGAAAGAAAACTGGAGGTGTGAATTTTTGTTTTTATGTCAAAACCTGATTAAAATGTTCTTAAATACATGTATTTATAGATTATTTTACAAACTAAAAAGAAATAACATCTGAAAAACAGCACCCACACAATTGTGCGTGTCAGTACTTAATTCACTCCTTACAATAAATAAATAAATAAATAAATAAATAAATAAATAAATAAATAAATAAATAAATAAATAAATAAATAAATAAATAAATAAATAAATAAATAAATAAATACATACATAAAATTAATTAATTAATTAATTAATTCAGCTCAGTACACATGAATATACACATGTACATGATCAAATGTTCCATTTTACATTTTAAAATTTTATACATTACATTTCACATAGAGTACGAGCTCTGCTTTTACAGTCCTTTTGGTGACAGCACCTAGCATTCCCGTATGCATTGCCTGTAGGGAAACCTAGCCCGCACAATTGTGCATTTCAATATTCAAAACCTCGTGGTATTACGTACAATGTTCACAATTTATGTTCACTAACCAATTTACACACTTCATTGATTACATTTTGATATTCAGCAAAGCGTCTAGATTAATATGAATGCAGCCTGGCTGAGTGGCTCAGACGGTTGAGGCACTGGCCTTCTGACCCCAACTTAGCAGGTTCGATCCTGGCTCAGTCTGGTGATATTTGAAGGTGCTCAAATACGTCAGCCTCGTGTCGGTAGATTTTACTGGCACGTAAAAGAACTCCTGCGAGACTAAATTCTGGCATCTTGGTATCTCCAAAAACTGAGAAAGTAGTTAGTGGGATGTAAAACCAATAACATTATTTAATATGAATGCAATAAATAAATAAATAAATAAATAAATAAATAAATAAATAAATAAATAAATAAATAAATAAATAAATAAATAAATAAATAAATAAATAAATAAATAAATGTTTTTGGCATTACTGCTTCCCGCCATCCTGCTGATCAACTGTATTTTTAAGCTCGTCTTCCTGCACCCTAGTGGTCAAGCACTAAAGAAAAACAACTGAAGTTCATGTTACATGTTCTGCACAAGCACTGCAGCCCGGTCTAATGCCAAGAAAACGTTAAATATGCTCAGACATAAATAAAATACAAACCCGCACAGTTGTGCATACACGGTCTGAAAGGGTTATAGGTCAGTGCTATTCAAAGTGTGGTACGCATACCACTGGGGGTACGTGGGGTCATCTCAAGGGGTCACAGTTTTCGGTGAGCAGTTCAGCTCATTTTCAATAAAATCTTGTTCTGATTTACTGTTTTTGTCTACCACTACACAGAGTCACCTTTCTGAACTATTCATTATACAGTAAATTATCTGTCAGTTTGTATTTCCCATTCACTAGGTATGTAAAAATGCTTACTTACGCTGCATTGTTCCTTTTTAATTTTTTTGTTTCGAAATCCACTAATTCACTTGAAAATTTTTCAGTAGCAATGTATATAGCACAGTAGTAATTGTTTCATTTATAATTATACTCGCAATGAAAACCTCGTAATATTCCACTCAGGAGAAAACCACGTTCCTCCATCTGCCTTCTGAACGCTTGCCATGTTGCTTGAAAAGGCAACAGACGGCTCCAATGGTAAATATTGGGCTCTAGTTAAGCAATGAAAATGCCAGGAACAGTTCTCTGACCATTGCTGGCCGCTCAATTTTGGGCTTCTTCTGTAAACTGTGCTCCCAAGGAATTACGAGGTTTGCTTTGCCCAGCGACGATATATATATATTTTTTTTTTGTTAGGGGCTTTACAACGCGCCGACACAGATAGGTCTTATGGCGACGATGGGATAGGAAAGGCCTAGGAGTTGGAAGGAAGCGGCCGTGGCCTTAATTAAGGTACAGCCCCAGCATTTGCCTGGTGTGAAAATGGGAAACCACGGAAAACCATTTTCAGGGCTGCCGATAGTGGGATTCGAACCTACTATCTCCCGGATGCAAGCTCACAGCCGCGCGCCTCTACGCACACGGCCAACTCGCCCGGTGACGATATATAAAATACGTTATTGTTATTATTGAAGAACAGGATGGTATAGTGGCTTAGCTGTTTGTGTGTCATCCCGGAGACCGTGGTTTAATTCCCCGTGTTGCTGGAGTCCCATGGTGCCAGGAAGGGCATGGAACATTATCCCTGGCCACAACTCTTTCATGCCTCATTGCGTGCAGAGACCCTGAGCAAGCAGGATAAGCTATGGAGGATGATCATTATAGCTTAATATTATTTGGCATCCAGCAACAATCATTTTGTTATTTATGGTATAATCGCAATATACTCGTGCTTCGGAGGTACAAAGGTAAAAACAATTGGATTTTGAAAAGATTGAATACCACTGGTATAGATGATTTAAATGACCAGCGCAGCCATTTAAATACCATGCTGTTTCAAATTCCTGCTGTGAACCAGTGGATGTTCTTGATTACTGCCCCTTAGGTTATGAACTTAAAAATCTGAAATTTTCCATAGACCTTCACATCTGTACATGGCTGTGTTAGGTGAAGCACTAATCATTCATCTAGCTGGCATATTTGATAGATGTTTGCAAACATTTTAAAAAATCCTTGGAAATAAACAAATTCACAAAACACATACCATCAATATGATTATCCAGTGGAACATTTACCCCTGAATTAGCTGTGAATGGTGACAAAGTTGGCCTATATAGGATATCTGTATCAGGTACTAATACTTCTTGTCGGTTGCATTCAGTAGGTAGTTTTAAAATTTCTCTGTCACTGCCACTTCCCCCTTCAATGAGAATATAGTATATTCATCACCCGAGTCATCACTGAGCAACACCTCCAGTATTTATCCATTTACAAACGTCCCTTATATTCTTTAGTTCCTTGTCTATTTTACAACATCCTTATCAACACTCACAATACACATTTAGAAACACAATGAGGCATCTCAAATGCTCAACCTGCACCCTTGTTCAGATAACAAATAGCAGACGATGTGGTCTGCACATAAGCAGGGTGAAATGTATACTCACCTTTGGGGTATACAGTATTTCATTTATCTGCCATCTATAGGTTAGGAGCTTAACTTTGACAAAATATGTGATTGAAGTTTAGTTTAAATTTCATTAGTCCCCGTGAAAGCTTATTTGACTTACAAGGGGGCATTCCCTACTCGTCACAACCAATTTCGCTCAAATTGATAGAAAATGCAGGGCTTGGCTAGAAATTAAAGTACCAGAAGTGGGAACTCCAGATGGCCAAGTGTATAGAAAATAAAAATAAAAATGTTGACGCGTCTTACGCACCGTATAAGCCACTTACGTTAGTGCGCACACCGAGCAGTTGTTGCCGTAGCGGTAAGAGCTTGGACTAGTAATTCGATGGTCGTGGGTTCGACTCACCGTGTGGATACTGTTTTTTTCTGTCAAATTTTATATTATTCATTTTCCAATTACGCAAGGAGGTGAATAATTCATTTCATTTATTTATACGCAAAAGGCATAGAAAAGGTAAAAAAAAATAAGGAAGGGATTTCATTGTCATTGTCTACCTGCGCCAAGAATCTATTGTTTGTGCACAGCTGCCTGGGCCAACCTTCACTTGTCAGGTGAAAACGAATATTACAGCGAAACGACTATTCACGTTTATGGCACATTCTCCAAGGAGGGGAGATAGCCAATAAAGGAGAAAAAAAGAATTTCTGTTTGAATACGTTGGGAAAGTTCGCAACTCCAAATTTTCTACAATTGTGCACTCATTAAAAAAAATGACATCCTATATGCCTTTTGCATAAGTAAAATAAATTAAAATAAATTAACAATATAAAAATTGAGAGAAATATTCTTCACGCGGCGAGTCGAACCCACGACCATCGATTTACTAGTCCAAGCTCTTTCCGCTATGCCAACAACTGCTTGGCATGCGCACTAACGTACGTGACTTATACGGTGTTTGAGCTGCGTCAACATTTTTATTTTCATTTTTATTTTCTATATGCTTGACCATCTGGAGTTCCCACTTTGGGTACTTTCATTTCTAGTCAAGCCCTGCATGTTCTGTAAATTTGAGCGAAATCGGTAGTGACGAGCAGGAAATGTCCCCTTGTTAGGTCGGACACGGTCTCTCGCAAGCGATATTCACTATCCAACTTTGGGTGGATATGGGAGTGGTTTCTTTTTTTACAGGTATGATAAACAATTTTATTTTTTATTTTTATGTCGCACCGACAGAGATAGGTCTTATGGCAATAGTGGGATGGGTAGGAGTTGGAAGGAAGGGTCCATGGCCTTAATTAAGGTGTGAAAATGGGAAACCATGGAAAACCATCTTCAGGGCTGCTGACAGTGGGGTTCGAACCCACCATCACCCGAATGCAAGCTCACAGCTGTGTGTCCCTAACATATTGCCAACTCACTAGTTTTCAGGTATGTTATAGTGTAGTATTTATATTGTAGTTGTGTGTTCAGTAGACTGGAAAGCTTTTAAGTTACATCTATATCTAAAATTTAATTTGTGACTAATTCAAATTGTGACCAGTAAATCACTTATGACCAATAATTGTTATGATGATGAAAACAAAATTGTGAAGAATTCCCATAAACTGTTATCAGGGTAATGTTTAGGTATAAATCATCAAAGATAGGAAGCTGGGAATAGGATATGTAAATATAAAAGGAAAAACACAGTGACAGGAAGAGGGAATAAAGAAAGGAGAAACAAGGAAAAATATGAAAACATAAAATAACAGTGACAGACACTGCTGTCTACATAGATGGGTTCTCCCCTTACCAATTCCATTTCCTTCAAATTTATTTCTTCTCAGCTTCTGAAGAATTCATTTTTGGTTCCCAGTTTCATCAAGAGAGTGGGCATCTACACTCATTGAAAGGGGCAGTTCATCTTCCTTGATCTGGAAAGTTCAAGATAAGGAGAAAGTTCAATAAATATTTGATTACATGCTTTGAATAGTAACTTACATTATTTTATTCAATTTGTGCAGCTTGCCAGTCAGCATGCTTCCACCGTTGGAACAGCAGGCTCAAAGTCCAGTAAATCCATGGCAGCCTTGAATAATGCTGTAAGACATGCAACTGATGGCTTCATTGGTATCCTCGATATGTTCGGATTTGAGGATCCTAAGGTAATATATTCCTTTGCTCTTCAGCTCCCATAATCCATTAGGAAGAAAAAGTGTATATTTCTTCAGATCCGTTTGGACAGTACTGCAAATTTAAAATAAATTAATACTTCATTGTTTTGGATAGGATTGTGAATTATTGTCCTATGTTGAAATGACTAGCAATATTTTGTTTACAGCCAAGCCAGCTGGAACATCTTTGCATCAATCTGTGTGCTGAGACAATGCAACATTTCTACAACACACACATCTTTAAATCCAGCATCGAGTCCTGCAGGGATGAAGGTATTCACTGTGAAGTCGAAGTGGACTATGTTGATAACGTTCCCTGCATAGACCTCATTTCTTCTTTGGTAAGAGATGATTATTGAATTTTTTACAGTTTAATATGTAGGTATCACATTGTAAACATAATCTCTATTTAAAAAACTATGTGACATCTGTCTGTCTATTTGTCTGAAAAGACATCACATCTATACCCTTGGACAGAATTTCATAAAAAACCTAAATTTTATAAGGCTAGTTACTAGCACAATCTAGAAGTAATCTTGCAGGTTTTCAACTCTTTGTAGTTATATCAGTAGGGGTGTTGCTAGGCAGCCTGGAGTCAATTCAGTCGGTTGTTTGCACGGGACAGTGAAACAAGTCCTAAATCTTTCACTGTCGTAGTCACACTGCCTTGCTTTCTCCATAGTGTTCTAAAAAATTATGCACATAAACGAGAAAACAGACATAGAAAGGAAATTCTTAAACACTATATAAAAGTCATTCAAAAAAATTCATTCGAAGAAGTGAAGTTCCGTAAAATTGTCAGGAATATCTACTTTCAATCCTGCTTGCCCAATAAATTGTAGATTATCGGGGATAGGAGGTAGATAAAAGGAGTGGAAGAGTGTGTGCAGTGAAGAGGAGAGGACTGGGCATGAGTGAAGAGGGAGAAGTGGTGGGAAGACAAGAGGAGATGGAGAGGCTCATGTTCCAAGCAGACGTGGCCAATAGCTGGAAACTGCTTATGATGATGATGATGATGATGATGATGATGATGATGAAAAAAGTAAACATTAACATGCAAGGACCAATGGAGAACTTGTTAACTTCAGCTGACAAAATTACTGCTCTTCAGGATAAAATAACCATGTAGCTTTGGTCTTCAATGCACCAATAAGCACCGATGATAAAGAGTAGCAAAGAATTACAGTGACTATGCTACTGTTTTCAACACTAAATAAATTACCTTATTTAATTGGCCATCCTCTGCAATCACAAAGCCACCATCATCCTTTGTTAATCATTATATTCAATTAGTATAAGTTTTTTTACTTGTCCAAGGGAATTGGCACTAAGATTAGCACATTCACTGGCTGCAAGACACAAATTATGAAAATCTCTAGCTCGGCAAAGAAAGTATGGTTTTTGTGCATTCTGTTTAATATCAGTGTTATTTGTTATCAAATCATGTACAGCAAGATAAAAACTTTTAAAAAAATGACACACAATATGATAAACACAATGAAATATCAGTATAGGAAGACAGAGAAATACCGGGTGGGAAAAATAAAACTGGCCCAGAAAATATTTATAAGACTGACATGGAACTGACCCTTGTTAATGAACAGGAGAACTGTCCATCACAGGAAATGCTGGAAACCATGATTTCGATGCACCATTGGGTTGCTATCACATATCTGGTCATGCGCATCACCTGTATCTCCCGTCCCTGTGTCATCACGTGTGAGTGAGTGAGAGGAACAGATGTGTTTAGTGAGCAGTTGAATGCAACACAACAAAATGGTGCTCGCTGTAAAACAGCATGTATTCATTGTCGAGTGTTATGCAAAGTATGATTCATGGAAAATCTGTGCGAAACTGTTTGCGCAAGAGTTTAAGACTGGAAGTGTTTGGCAAAACATCCAGCAAAGTCTGCAATGCAAAACTTAGTGGCAAAATGGCACGATACAGGCTTTGTAGCAAATAAACCCTGTAATTATCCTAAGAGAGTTTGAACCCCAGAAAACATTGTTCGAGTGAAGGAAAACTCGAAACAAATTCCAACGAAATCTCAGTGCTGTTTATCTGTGCAAGTGGGAATTAAGAGATTGAAAAGGACCTGCATCTGTATTCTTACAAATTTACTGTTGTTCACGCGTTAAAGCATCCAGACGAACATTTGCGTGTTGAGTTCTCTCAGTGGTTTCTGAGTGAAGTGGAGTCAGGACTTTGGATCCTCAGTTTTTCATTTCTTCAGATGAGGCCTGGTTCAGCCTGTCAGGGTATGTAAACTCACAGAACATCATAAAATACATCAGAAAATCTCCATCAGTACGTCGAAAAGCCGTTCGGTAAATTGAGCACAGCGCTGCATCGGCGTCAACGATGGTGGCCATTTTCAGCATCTTCTGTGATGTTCCTTAACAAGGGTCAATCCCGCGTTGGTCCAACTGTAAATATTTTCTGGACCAGTTTTATTTTGCCCACCCTGTAGAAAGAAAAGGACAAGGACAATCTTCACATTTTCACAGCCTTTATTGATATGGGAAAGCCCAGGAAAAGGGAAGAGGCAAAGAGATAAAAACTGTTTCTTTCCATTATTTGTTATTTGTTATCATTATCACTAATTGTATCTGTGCATAGAAAACTATAGCAGAAGCTGGAATAATATAATTTTTTTTAAAGAATTGGAATAAACACAATTTTCTGAGAAGTTTGAGAAATAAATCAGGTCTCTAGTCCAAAAATGTTTTTCATGAATTTTTAAACTTAGGATGCATGAAGACCTCCTTTGGAGAAAAAGCCTTTTTCTCTGAGGCACTGTTTTCTGTGAAACACTATATTGGCAACACTGCTGTCATGTTCAAGACACATTTAAAGGATCAAACTAACAGACAGCATTGCTAGATTTAAAAACTGACCATTCTGACCCAAAACTTGTTTTTATTCTTTGTCCTCTCACATCTGGTGACTTCTTGGAATGGTTTCCTGTGCTTTGGCATAATTGCTTTCAATAAGTTCTGCTTAAATTCTCTAAAGTAAGTTTTGATTTTTTAAATTATTCTAATCTTGTTCATATTTCTTCTTTTTTATTTTATTTAGGAAATCATCACCGTCATCATCAGATATTATAACTGAAACAAATGAAATATGAGTACTAAACCTATTCTTTGCAGCGTACGGGTCTACTCAGTATGTTAGACGTGGAGTGCTCAATCCGTGGAACTGCTGAATCGTACATTGCCAAAGTGAAAGTTCAACACAAGCAGAATCCTCGTCTCTTCGAACCGAAACCTCTCGAACCTCGCACCTTTGGAATCCAACATTTTGCGGGACGTGTTGTATATGATGCTTCAGACTTCCTTGGTAAGTTGCAAAGGTGGTGGTTGCTGTTGGTGTGATTGTTCATACTGTTATTAAGTAGTACTGTGTGAGGAAGCTGCAGTGTTAATTGCTTATCAACCTGCTAAGTACAAAATGTATTGATGGCTAGAGTAAGCCTTTGCCTGCAATTATTGCAGTGATCATTTAGTGATTTGATTTTAGGATTACACAAAGTTGACTGAAGTTAGAGATCTATCAATGTCTGATGATTCACCAGCAGGTAATTCCAGAGAGAGAGAGAGAGAGAGAGAAAGAAAAAAAAGAATGAAGCAAATTGGTCCAGTAGAACGGACAGACGGAATGGACAAAGCTGATTTCAGTAAACTTTTTTAATATGTAGATTGCAGATGTAAAATTAGGTTTACTGTAGTTTAACACTTTTTAACATGCAGGCTGCTAAGCCAAGGCAGCAGGGTCCCAGATTTGATACTTGGCCAAACTGTGATATATTAACACAGAAGGTTTATTTCTGTAGATTGTAAACTGGGTGTCAGCTGCTGCCTGCATATTTCTCTGCATTCGTCACATAACACACAATACATTTCTCCTCCACACTTTCGCATAGTATTTAGCTGTTGGCAGTCCTGAAGATGGTTTTCTGAGGTTTCCCATTTACACACCAGGCAAATGTTGGGGCTGTACGTTAATTAAGGCCATGCCCACTTCCTTCCTACTCCCATCATGACAATAAGACCTATCAGTGTCAGTGAGATGTAAGGCAAATTGTAATAACAGAATGACAGGAAGCATGACCAACAAATGGCAAATCATTTAATATGGGAAGGACATCTGATTCAGAAAGTGATGGGACCAACTAGAGGGAAGAATATACTGGACATGGTGCTGGTAATACCAGATGAGCTGTATAGAGAAACCGAAGTAATAGATGGTATTAGTGAACATGAAGTGTTTTGTCGTAGTTAAAAATAAATGTAATAGAAAGGAAGGTCTTAAAAGTAGGACTGTTAGGCAGTACCATATGGCTGATAAAGCAGGCATGAGGGAATTTTTAAAAAGTAACTATGATTGATGGAAAATGATAAACAAAAATGTGAACAGACTCTGGGATTGGTTTAAAGCAATTGTTGAGGAATGTGAAAACAGGTTTGTACCTTTAAATGTGGTAAGGAATGGTAAAGACCCACTTTAATATAACAGAGAAATAAAGAGACTAAGATGGAGGTGCAGATTTGAAAGAAATAGAGTTAAAAATGGCTGTGGAAGTAAGGAGAAATTGAAGAAACTTACTAGGAAGTATAAATTTTAGTGAAATATGGAAGGGTATGTGTAGGTACTTTAAGGAAGAAACAGGTTCCAAGAAGGGCACTTCAGGAATCAATAATCAACAAGGGGAATGTGTTTGTGAAGATCTGCAAAAGGCAGAAGTATTCACTCAACAGTATGTAAAGATTGTTGGTTACAAGAATAATGTCCAGATAGAGGAGGTGACTAATGCTAAAGATGTATTAAAATTTACCTATGATAACAATGACATTTACAATAAGATACAAAATTTGTAAACTAGAAAAGCGACTGGAACCGTTATGATTTCTGGAGATATGCTAGAGACAATGGGTTGGGATATGGTACCATGTCTGACGAACGGTACTTATTTGATTATTGTTTGCTTGAAGGAGCTGTACAAAATGAATGAAGAGTTGCTATAGTAGCCGCTGTGTACAAAGGAAAGGGTGATAGACATAAAGCTGAAAATTGCAGGCCAGTCAGTTTGACATGCATTGGATGTAAGCTTTGGGAAAGTATTCTTTCTGATTATATTAGACCTGTTTGCAAAATTAATAACTGGTTTCATAGAAGGCAGTTTGGGTTTAGGAAAGGTTATTCCACTGAAGTTCAACTTGTAGGATTCCAGCAAGATATATCAAATATCTTGGATTCAGGCGGTCAAATGGACTGTATCGTGATTGACCTGTCTAAGGCATTTGATAGGGTGGATCATGGGAGACTACTGGCAAAAATGAGTGCAATTGGACTAGACAAAAGAGTGACTGAATGGGATGCTATATTTCTAGAAAATAGATCTCAGAGAATTAGAGTAGGCAAAGCTTTATCTGACCCTGTAATAATTAAGAGGGGAATTTCTCAAGGCAGTATTATTAGATCTAGTTTTCTTATATATATAATTGATATGAGTAAAGAAGGGAATCAGAGATAAGGCTTTTTGCAGATGATATTATTCTGCATAGAGTAATAAATAAGTTACAAGATTGTGAGCAACTGCAAAATGGCCTCGATAATGTTGTGAGATGGACAGCAGGCAATGGTATGATGATAAATGGAGTTAAAAGTCAGGTTGTGTGTTTCACAAATAGGAAAAGTCCTCTCAGTTTTAATTACTGTGTTGATTGGGTGAAAGTTCCTTTTGGGGATCACTGTAAGTACCTAGGTGTTAATATAAGGAAAGATCTTCATTGGCATAATCTCATAAATGGGATTGTAAATAAAGGTACAGATCTCTGCACATAGTTATGAGGGTGTTTAGGGGTTGTAGTAAGGATGTAAAGGAGAGGGCATACAAGTCTCTGGTAAGACCCCAAATGGAGTACTAGAGGATTACTTGATTCAAGAACTGGAAAAAATCCAAAGAAATGCAGCTCGATTTGTTCTGAGTGATTTTTGACAAAAGAGTAGCGTTACAAAAATGTTGCAAAGTTTGGGCTGGGAAGACTTGGGAGAAAAAAGACAAGCTGCTGGACTAAGTGGTATGTAGGCTTAAAACAATTAAGTTTATTAAATTGGTCAACCTATAATTGTATTGAATAGGTTGGCCAATTTAATAAACATTGTTTTAAGATAATATACACCAGGCGAGTTGGCCGTGCGGTTAGGAGCGCGCAGCTGTGAGCTCGCATCCGGGAGATGGTGGGTTCGAACCCCACTGTCAGCAGCACTGAAGATGGTTTTCCGTTGTTTCTCCATTTTCACACCAGACAAATGCTGGGGCTGTACCTTAATTAAGGCCACGGCTGCTTCCTTCCCATTCCTAGGCCTTTCCTGTCCCATCGTTGCCATAAGACCTATCTGTGTCCGTGCAATGTAAAACAACTAGAAAAAAAAAACAAGATAATATATGATTTTCAATACGGACCACCATGAAGTTCATTACATGTAATAATAAGTGGTATGTTCCCAGCTGTCAGTTGAGAGATGGCGTGGAATGACATTAGTAGAAGAAAGATCACAATATGAAGATAAAGTTGGAATTCAAGAGAAGAAATTGGGGCAAATATTCATTTATAGGAGGGGAGTTAGGGATAGGAATAACTTACCCAGGGAGATGTTCAATAAATTTCCAATTTCTTTGAAATCATTTAAGAAAAGGCTAGGAAAACAACAGATAGGGAATCTGCCACCTGGGCGACTGCCCTAAATGCAGATCAGTAGTGATTGATTAATTGATTGAATGACTGACTGACTGACTGATTGATTGATTGATTGATTGATTGATTGATTGATTGATTGATTGATATTTCATATGGCAAATGCTACCCACCCTCCATTGAGGTTATGATCGCCACACACGCACGCACGCACGCGTACACACACACATCTTCGTTATAGACTGTTATGCCTTTGGGTGTTCAGTCTGTATGAGTTTACCGATCGCCACCACAATCCTGTTTGAAACTAGTTTTGGGGCCTCGTTTGCTATATCTCTTATTTTCAAATCGTTACAAACTGAGTCTAACCAATATCATCTTGGTCACTCTCTATTCCTCTTACCCTCCATAACAGAGACCATTATTCTCCTTGCTGATGTTAATCCTCATTATAATTTTATTAGAATATCATAGTTTATAGTTTTGTTTTAATTTACTATACACAGCGATCAGAAACATTGTAAACTGGGTATATGATTGTAAGTGGGTTGCTTAAACTGATAAATAATTTGAAAAATAAATGCTGATTTGCCGCGCCATTGTCATTTTATCAGCTGCAGAAATTAGCCAGTCAGATCGCTTTGCGGATAAATTCAAATGGAGTTTGTGAGGCTATGTTGCTAAATCTGCACATGGCTTAAGACCTCTTATTCTCCTATACCCGATTTATGTTGTTTTCGACCACTCTGTATACAGAAATGATGCTAGTTCTTGGGTTTGCACAGTAATGGAGTTCTTTCAGACTCTTATTAATCATTCTACTGTATGTTGCAGATACGAATAAGGATGTTGTTCCTGACGACCTGGTGGCTGTGTTTCACAAACACAGCTGCAACTTTGGATTTGCTACCCATTTGTTTGGCAGTGAACTGAAGGCACTTTACTCAGTAGAGACAGTTCCTAGAGGAGTCAGCTTCCGAATATCGCCGACCTCACACACCGACCTGTAAGTCTCAACTCAGGTGTAATTGCTCTTGGAAATCTTGTTTCTTTCCTCCCTCTGTCATTGCCTTGCCATTTCAGCCCATTTATCTCTATTCTGTCTGACTCGTTGGCTAAATGGTCAGCGTACTGACCTTTGGTTCAGAGGGTCCCAGGTTCGATTCCCGGCCGGGTCGGGGATTTTAACCTTCATTGGTTAATTCAAGTGGCTTGGGGGCTGGGTGTTTGTGCTATCCCCAACATCCCTGCAACTCCCGCACCACACATAACACTATCCTCCACCACAATAACACGCAGTTACCTACACATGGCAGATGCCGCCCACCCTCATCGGAGGGTCTGCCTTACAAGGGCTGCACTTGGCTAGAAATAGCCACACATAATTATTATCTCTATTCTATTTCGTAGTTTCTCCATTCCCAGCCTATTCCATTTCTCTATGTCTTTTTATACAATCCTTCCCTGTGTTTTGTACATGCTTGTGAGAAACTTCATTTCAGTTCCTTGTATTTTTCTTTCCTCAGTGGCTGTTGTAACCAGTTTTTCTACTCCATATGTCAAACTGGGACAAAACCCTTATAAGATAAGCTGCAATTGCTATTGCTAAATGAAGACAATGAGTCTGATCATTCACTTTATAACTTGTCATATACGTTGTGCTCATTTTATCATGCATTTCATTTTGATTTTGTAATCAGCTTGGCTTTTGTTCTCCCAAAGCACAGTACAGAATTTTCTGAATGCATGGAACTCCATTTCTTGTAATTTAGACTTGGTTTTCAGAATCTCTCTCAGTACTTGGACTGATAATAAAGAGATCTCTCCTTGTTTCTAGCTTGAACGGAGATGAACCAGTGTCAACCTTGACTCAAGATTTTCACACACGACTTGACAACTTGTTGAGAACACTGGTTCACGCTCGTCCTCATTTTGTTCGCTGTTTACGAAGCAATGCGGCTGAAACTCCAGGGCGTTTTGACCGTGCCACTGTCATGCGACAAATCCGCTCTCTTCAAGTTTTAGAGACAGTGAATCTTATGGCTGGTGGTGAGTAATGTGATACCTTTTGAGTGGTTACTGTATTGATAAGCAAATACAAATGGTTATTATCTCTCTGCCCTGTTAGTTTCTGTTAGCCTTCATATCGTTAAATCATTTTCAAGCCTTAGTGGTTCGATAGCCTTCTACATTTGGTAAGGGGCATTGCATTTTCCTTGATCTTGCTGTCTGAATCATGCACTTCAGAATTGACAATAATTAGCTTAGTATTCAAAGTTGAGTGGTATAGTTTACTTTCTTGAGTTTTCAGTGGGTTTTTTCTTCACAGTGATGCAGTATTTCCTAAAATATCATAATGTATTTTGGTAGGTTATCCCCATCGAATGAGGTTCAAAGCTTTCAACATGAGATATCGGCTACTGGCTCCATTCCGTAAACTGCGCAGAGCTGACGACAAAGCTACTGAGGACTGTCAACTAATTCTCCAGTGTCTGCAGAGGGCAGTGGAACAGCAGCCCAAACTTCGACCTTGTGCTGTCAGTACCAGTTGGGCCTTAGGCAAACGACACATCTTCCTCAGGTATACTTTGCTAAAAAAAATTTAAAAAAGAAAGTTTGTTATTATAAAAAGGTGATTGTTAGTAGTTTTCCTTTAAGTGGTTATTTCAAAATAAGATGGGCAGATATGAATATGAGTCCCAATAGAAACAACCATTTGAATTAATTTTTGTTTAGATTCTTGTATTTTAGACTATCACTAGACTAACCATTAAAATTCAGCAGGTGTTTTTTCCTTTTGAAAAATTTTAGAAATAAACAGTATTTATAAATTATTTTTCATATTGCATTCAGTGCTCCTTTTAAAGCACTTTTTTTATACAATTTTTATTACAACCCCTAAGAACCCTCAAACCATAGGAAGAGTTTATAATCTTTATTTACAACCTTGTTAATATGATTACCCCAATGAAGATACTTAGGTACTTAATGCTAGGCCTACATTGAAAGTAACCTTTAGAGACTGTTTATACTTTCAAGTAATTAAAGGAACCTTCAATACATTCTGTACTGAGCGGGTTGCTAAGTGATTAACACTTCCATTAATATTCTGATATATGTGACTTTCATCCTTAGTAATGTGATTGCATGCAACCATGTTTGGTTATTATGTGTCAAGCCTGAGAGAAAACACTTCCCCTGATCATGGATGAATACTATTCTCTGCTAGATACTCTTTGATTCTCTGAACTTCCCCAGCTTCTGAATATACTCGACAGATGGCAGAGTGTTCCTAATAATTTACATGCTGCTAAGAGAAACCAGTCAACGTATGCACAGAGGGGAAAGTATCAAATCGACTAGCCTTCTGTATGACCATTAATAGAGCGCAAGGACAAACTCTTGAAAAAGTGGGTAGTATACTTACCCGAACCAGTATTCAGTCACAGCCAATTGTATGTTGCACTATATTGGGCAAGGTTGTTTAAAGATGTTTAATACAGATACGCCCAGATGGTCGAAGCACAGGGAATATTGTATGGAAAGAAATGTTATAAACTACATTATGAATAAAGTAAACTCGTGTCCTCATCCCGAGGTGGTGCAGCTCTTTTCAGGCACAGCCCCAATGGAGGTGAGCTGCATGTACCATTCCAACCACATATTAGCCCTCCTGCCATTCTTAAATTTCTGGCAGTACCGGGAATTGAACCCGGGCTCTCGAGGATGGTGGCTAATAACACTAACCATTACGCTATGGAGGCGGACATATTATGAATGAATCAGTTATGATGTACCAGTATTAAATGTTCATAAAACTATTGAAAAGAGCAGGCAAAACAATAGGACTACGACAGTCATCTGACCTATTTATAATGAGCAGCACAGTCCACTAGTCTTTTCTTAAATGATTTTAAAGAAGTTTGAAATATACCAGTATCAGACATCTCCCTTGGTTAATTATTCCAAACCCTAATTCCTCTTCCTTTGAACGAATACTTGCTGCAATTTGTTGTCTTGAATTCCAGCTTTATCTTCATACGTTTAAAAACTCCACTCAAGCTTATTTGTCTACAAATGTCATTCCACACCACCTTGAAATGTACCGCTTAGTTAAGCAACTCGTCTTCATACTCCCAAGACGTCCCAGCCCAAAGTTTCCAACATTTCTGTAATACTACTCTTTTGTCAGAAATCACTCTGAACAAAATTGTGCTGCCTTCCTTTGGATCTTTTCCAGTTCTCAGATCTATTAATCCTGGTGAAAGTCCCACACACTGGAATCATACTCTAATTGGGGTCTTTCCATTGACTTACACACCCTCTCCTTTACATTTTTACTACAACCCCTAAGAACCCTCAAACCATAGGAAGAGTTTATAACCTTTATTTACAACCTTGTTAATATGATTACCCCAGTGAAGATACTTAGGTACTTAAAATGATCCCCATAAGCTACTTTCACCCTATGAACACAGTAATTAAAACTGAGAGGACTTTTCATCTTGGTGAAACTTACAATGTGATTTTTCATCCTGTTTACCGTCATATGATTGTCTGCATTTCACAACATTGTCAAGGTCTTTTTGCAATCGCTCACAATCCTGTAACTTATACATTACTCTATACAGTATAACATTATCAGCCAGAAATCTTGATGTGATTCCATTTCTTCACTCATATCATTTATATAGAGTATATGAGAAAACACAAAGGTCCAATAATTCTTCCTCTTAATCACTACAAGATTGGATAATCTAAGTTCTTTTTGCATGTTTTTAAACATTGAAAATCTAAAATTCTGACAACACTTGAGAAAACTTTGAATTATTTGTTAATTATTTCAAGTATTGGCATGATCTGTCTAACATCTCTTCCATGTACAATTACTTTTTCTCTTGAGAAAACTTTGAATTATTTGTTAATTATTTCAAGTATTGGCATGATCTGTCTAAAATCTCTTCCATGTACAATTACTTTTTCTCCCAAATAAATATTACTGATTTGCAAAGGACACTAAAGTTTCATACAGTTTCGAAGGTAACTCAACTATGCAGTGTTCGATTATTTGGTTGGTAAAACAATGCTAGTCATCTTAACATGATTATGTTCCTAATCTGTAGGTAGTCTATCACATGACAAATATTTGCTACCCTTCACTGTACCACTCAACACAGAATACATTTATAACTTTTGAATGGATTATTTATTAATCATGCTGCTAACTGGCAAGCAAAATTGAACATTAATGATGCTAACAGCCTGCAGCCTGCTCTCCGAAGATGCCATTTACACTGTGAAGTTCAGGAATTCAAGGCCTTTTCCTGTTATCGCGCAACTTTCGCCGACATGCCTCCTATGTCAAGGGTTCTTATCTGTGTCGGAAATCATGTTCCTTGCTATTGGCTTTACGTCGCACCGACACAGATAGGTCTTATGGCGGTGATGGGAGAGGAAAGAGAGCTAGGACAGGGAAGGAAGCGGCCGTGGCCTTAATTAAGGTACAGCCCCAGCATTTGCCTGGTGTGAAAATGGGAAACCACTGAAAACCATCTTCAGGGCTGCCGGCAGTGGGGTTTGAACCCACTGTCTCCCGAATACTGGATACTGGCCGCACTTAAGCAACTGCAGCTATCGAGCTCGGTCATGTTCCTTTTTTCTTTTTCTTTTTTTTGCTATTTGCTTTACGTCGCACCAACACAGATATGTCTTATGGCGACGATGGGATAGGAAAGGCCTAAGAAGTGGAAGGAAGCAGCCGTGGTCTTAATTAAGGTACAGCCCCGGCATTTGCCTGGTGTGAAAATGGGAAACCACGGAAAACCATCTTCAGGGCTGCCGACAGTGGGGCTCGAACCCACTATCTCCCGATTACTGGATACTGGCCGCACTTAAGCGACTGCAGCTATCGAGCTCGGTCATGTTCCTTTCATAAGGGATGATGACAATGAACATTTTCAGGGCTAGGAAGAATGTGATCGTACTAAGCGGTAATAGTGAAAATTAATGACACGGTAAGATATATAGATTTAATACGATGGGAAACGGGACTTCGATTTTACAATGTGCTAAGCGAGAAAATGTGTTAATGTGGAATGTACTAACGAGGTTTAACATATTAAATCCACTTACATATGAAAAGAAGTTTAGTGATATTCTTGAATATTTTTTGACAAAACTTTTATGTCTGACCATTCGTATCGTACAAGTTATCACTTATCCGAGGTGGTTTTTGGTTCATAGCGCCTTGGATAATTGGAATTCTGCTGTATTTGTTGAGATGCGTGTCTGCAAGTAAAGCATAGCCAGTGTTGCCAACCAAGAAATATTTTCCCTACTAAATTCCGCTAAATTTTGAATTAAATCAAAATAGCATATAGGAAATTAAGTCGACACTCGCCAGTTTTAGAACAGGGTTTCATAATCTTCTCCTCTCCTGTGGTTTCATATGAAGCCTTGGTACCATACATTTTTGAAATATTTGATGCCAATTCATGATCACTGCAACACTTGTTTACTCGTTTCAATCCTGCTGGAATGGTAAACAATAGCGGTAGACATATTCTTTTTTTTTACCTGATGAAATTGGCTGAGACCTCTTTCAACAACAGCATTAGACCAATATCCTAACACTTTAGTACTCTTTCAGAGCAGCCAAAGGAACTTCCCGTCAACTTTGCAGCTCACCAGCAATGCAAATTTTAAATTTTCAGATCTATTTTGAAAGGTTTTTCACTTTCATTACAGGTTTCATTGTTTTCATAGCCAAGAGATATTTAAAGGAAATTTATATTCACTCAAGCCTTTTGGAAAGGATACGATTTCTTGCGACTTGCATAGACAGCCGTCTTATGTTACTTTGCTGCACCTTTCTTTCGGCATAGGAACACGGTATCAAACACAACACACCCAGCTCACTATGATTTCAGTGACGATTACAGCAGCAGCAAACAATGATGGTAAGTTCTGTTGAGCAAGTATAGCAATTTTTTAAAGTGAATTCTATATTATTGTTTCTCCTTGCGATAAAATATGATAATGTCACCACTGAAAACCGTTAAAAGAAGTTTGAAAATCCGTCGAAAATTCCGCTGTCTGCTAAAAGGAAATTTTATCTGCTGTTCCATTTAAAATTCTGCCAAATTTAGTGGAAAATATGCTGAGTTGGCAACACTGATCATAGCATTGTAAACTATTATCTTCCCTCTTTACTACCATTGCTTGTCCTTTCTGTTTTTTGAGAAAGAAAGGAGTTTTGAAATTATTTATGAGAAGGGACACTCTACAGTGAAAAATTATGGGGATTGTTGACAGTGAGGGTGCTCGTCAGCAGTTGGAAATGTTACGCAGCGAAAGAAGACATCGCGGAGCAGTTTTGATCCAAGCAACGTGGCGAGGATGGCGCGTCCGCCGGAGATGGCCAGCTCTGCGTCGAGGTTTGGAGTTACAACAGTCGGCTACCGCCAGTGGTGCTCTGCCGCAGAGGCCTGCTGCAAGCGGAGCTGCCTCCTCGGCTCGTCCTCGTCCTCAGCCCATAGCTGGCACTCCGCCCCCTGACCCCAATGAGAAGTGTGATCAGAAAATGATACAGCAAACGTGTACACTGTTCGGCCTTGATTTGGTAAGCAAAACAGGAACTATGAGAAAGTTGCATGTTGTCATAGCATGAATATGATAGATGAAATTTGAAAAGAAAGAAATAATATTACTGACTTCATGATGATGAAGCATTTTTTTTACACAATTCTAGAAGTAGTTCAATCTGTAATTCAACAGTACCAAATCATAACAAATATAAAACTTTCCTTCAGAAAGTTTGGAGATTAAGGCAATTGTAATGAGAATTACAGTTAACTCGAGATACTTGTCGGTAGGTGGTACAGTACCCTGTAACCTTGAACTAACCCTTGGCTGCGATTCCATGCAATTCTACCAGATGGCAGGACAACACTTAGTAATGCAGGTATCTGTGCCATGGCAGTATTGTTGTCTAGGTGGTGATGTGAAAACTAAGCAGTGTGTTAGCATAAAATTCTGTGTGATGTTAGGAAAGACATCCAAGGAAACCTGGGCCCTTATCCATGTCCACACATAGCCTGTTCCTTATGTGCTCCATGTTGTCATTCATACCTCTTGTGGATGGCCGTCCGGACTGTGGTGCATCATCAGTCGACTCCCTACCATTCACAAAACTTATGTGCCACTGAAACATTCATGTTCATGATATTGACTGCTCACCGCACGCTTGTTGGATAAGGGTCTAGGTTTCTGTGGCTGTCTTTCCTAACTTCTCACAGAATTTCATAATCGAACTCTGCTTGGTTTTCAAATATCGCCACAATGCAGACACCTGTGTTACTAGCCGCTGCCCTGCCACCTGGTGGAATTGCATGGATTTATAGCTTAGGGTCAGTTCAAGTTTACAAGATGCTGTACCACCCGCTGTAGTAGTAGTAGTAGTAGTAGTAGTAGTAGTAGTAGTAGTAGTAGTAGTAGTAGTAGTAGTAGTAGTAGTAGTAGTGTTTCTCTATGGGGTTGCCCTTCCTGACGTCAGCCTCATCAGAGAAGATAATGAGATGAAATGAATGATGAGATACATGATAATAGGAATGTACGCACCTTATTGAAGCCTAATTCATATAACTTAGGAAACCAGATAATAATCTTAAAATTTTCATGAATTGCATTATTCAGCATGATCATTGATCATGAAGCCAACATCTTAACTCAAAAATTTCTCATCATCACAATAAAAAATGCTGAAATGCTGTACATATAAAATATCTATGCTGATAACACTTGCTCTCTTCATTTGAAGCATGTCAAAATGATTGTATATTAATCTCTCTGTATCTCTTTTTTTTTTCCAGGAGCGACCACCACCTGTCCCACCCAGTCGTCCATATACTGTGGCTGGCAATACTAAGCTTGGCTATCCACAGACTAGGGTCATGAAAATGCCTTTCCCAGGTCGGTATTGAAATATTCTGGTCAAAATTATAGAAATTAAATTGGCTATAGAAAACTTAGGTGAAAGATGTTGAGTTTAGTGTGAAGTAAATGGCCTCTTGAAATTCACATAGCAGAACTTCCTACAAATCACACAATGCTGAAGTAAAGAAAACATGTTTAGAATCCATCAACTACCATTTCCTTCATATTATACTTGAATGTCTATATATCTGTAAATGTGTATTGTGCAGTAAATATGCAGAATGTATAAACTTACATCATACAGGAAGTACAGCAAAATCCATTTTTCTGGACTAGCTGGGGGAAGTCATCTGGATGAACACAAATTCTGATAATTTGAAAATCAAGTAGAATATAGTACACACTGATGCAAATTACATATGCTAGAAACAAATTAATACCATACCTTTATTTCCACAAATGGTACAAACATTTTAACTTTATTAGTGCCTTTGTTTCCTGAGTAGGACGTGACACACTCTAGGTAAGTGATTCATTACAGTATAGCACTAAAATAATGGGTATGTTTCTTTTGTGTACAAACGTGCAGGCGTTTCACTAACTACCTAGTCCTGTGGATATTGTTCGCGTTTGATGTTCTGAGTAAGCCATCACTTCATCCAGCTTCATGTACACATGTGATGACAATTTTGACATCCGTCATCATACTATAGATGCTGTTCATTGTCTGTAACCAGGCATTTACCATTGCTAAAGGACAGGATGTAGCTTGGGTTTTGTGGGTAAGAATGTAGGACTCCCAACAACTCCAAGATATTTAAATTGTAACACTGTGTTAATTTTTTGTTCAATTATGAAGGCTCAGGAGTTTCATGGGCATGATCTCAGTTTTCTCAAAGGGTATTTTTAGGGCAATTTTTTGAAGACTGGTGGACTGGGCATGGGCTTCTTCCATATCAAGAGCTAAGGGAGCTAAATCGTCCACAAACCCCAGGCAGTTTGTTCTTATTGAGGGTTTTGCTCCAATTTTGATTTTAGGTGGGTTCCTTTTGCCAAAGTTTCATGATGTAATCGAGAGCCATATTGAAAAGCAGTGTGGATAATCCATCATCTTATCAGAGACTGGTTTTTATTGTAAAAGCTTTAGACATTTCTTCCCTGAACTTTGCCTTGGAATTTGTGTTGGTTAAAGTTAGTGTGATGATTTTGATTAATTTATGATGAAGACCATATGATCCGAAGATTTTTAAAAGTGTGGTTGTATGGATACTATTATATGCTTATTTGAAAACTTTGAATACATTCTTCTTCTTATTCTTCTTCTTCTTATTCTTCTTCTTCTTCCTGTATTATGACTGCATACGATCACTATAGTCAGTCCATCGCTCAGGTCTCTTTGAAGGGATTGTTCGGGCTTTGCGGTCCTTCCAGTACTTCTTCAGATGCTCCGATCTTCGTGTCCTTTCCTCGGTTGAATATGTGCATGTTGTTAGTTTGTTTTGCGTAAGGGTAAAGCGGAGTTTTGTATTCTTGAGTTTTGTATTCAGTTTCATCTTATTTGTGATGTCTTCTGTTTTAAGGACTATTTCCTTCAGATCCTCTCTTATTTCTCTGATACATTTACATCCTGTTGTGGTATTTTTTGAGACGAGATTGTGTTGTATTAGTTGTTTCAGAAGTCTCGAATCCTGCATCCTCACGATATGTCCAAAGAATCCCAGTCTCCTCTTACGCATAGTGTCTGTAATGGCTTCTAGCTCTTTGTTCATGATTTTGTTAGGAATTATCCACCACTGTCCATCTTTCTCGTATTTTTCATTGACGTAGGTTCTTCCAATCCTCCTTTCAATTTTCTTAAGTCTGTCAGTCTTTCATTGTTTATTCAGGTGAAAAAAGTGTTTTTGCTGCATATGTAGTTTCTGGTTTTATAACTGTGATGTAGTGTTTTATTTTTGCATTTATTGATAGAGATTTCCTTTTGTAGATGTCCCATGTTAATTTTTGTGCTTTATACTCCGCACGGCCTTACTTCTAAATTGAAGTTTCGCAAAACAAATGAGCATCGGCTTTCCTTTGTTGCCAGCGCACTACGCCCGCGAGAACAACTGACGCAATACGACCGCGGTAAACAGCCCTTCTAAAATGTAATACCGTACTCAGAAAAACTAATAAATATGGATTGAAATCAAATTCACAAAAACTACACTTACTAACAACATCTGACACTAATAAGAGAATATATTATTAAGAATAAAAGAGAATGAGGAAAATAAACGTCACTCACCGCTAATGGCTGGCACAGGAAGGAGATTATGGCCTACAAAGGGAATACTCCACTGATCTCAGTCACTAGAACCCTCCAACAATAAGAAAAACACACTAATTACTGAAGGAAAATGCGAAAGATCGCGAAGCGTACCAAATACCATACACGCTGAGCGAGATAGGTTAACCACGTGGCAAATGTAAATATTAGAGTTGGCAACTGGGTTTCGAGATCGTGCTCTGCCGATATAAATCGATGTGAATGGCAGATTGGGATTGGTTGGATGCCTATGCTTCCGCGCATAACCACCGGATAGAGCCAAAATCTGCCACAACTTCAATTTAGAAGTAGAGCCATGCAGAGTATAGCTAATCTATTTGTTCTTGTTTGGATTGAGATTTTTTCATTTAGGTTGTGTGTTATTACTTCTCCAAGATATTTAAATTGAGTTACTATTTTAATTTTATTACCATTTATGGTAACTTCTTTCAGTTGTGTTGGTTTCTTTTCTTTTATAATTGACTTATGCATGTATAATGCTGTAAGTAAGTAAGTAAGTAAGTAAGTAAGAAATAAAGAAACTAACTTCACTTTTCATTTCTGAATACTGTAGAAATCTGATAATCTGAACTAATTGGGGCTGTGATCTGTTTGGATCTGGAAATGTTCTGATTATCTGAAAGAAACATGTAAAACTAGGTTTTCATTTACAGCTTCTGTAATAGTAGGCACAAAGTAAGGTAGCGTAATATTGAGACAGAGGAGTGAGGCTAGTGAGACTTTCAGAAGAAGTGTCACACTGCCATTGTGATACGCTCTTTGAATAGCCAAATTTCACTAATAGTGTACTGAACTGAATTTGAATTCTATTCCACTACATGCTACCTTAAATAATAGTTTTTGAGTGCAGTTCTATGATTAACACATTGGAGATGGCAGTATTTGAATGTGCTACTCTCCAGAAATCGCAAAGTTTTATAGATGGTTTTAGAAATACTTGGGAAAGCAAGGATTGTAATAACTTTTGCAGTATTTACAGAGATCACACTTTCCTCTATACAAATTGAGTTTTAATTATCATAATAGTGATAATACTTTTTAAGTATGAATTTATGAATATAATGAGTTCTGCAAATGAAAAAATATTCTGACACAGCTATAGATGCCAGATAGGTTAATATTTTGAAATTAGACAGATATTGGACACGTCTACTAAAACATACTAATACAGAGTTGTATAAAACTATATTACAGAATCCACTTCACATCAATTTGAAATTAGCTCATTATCTATGTTTACTTTCCTGAAGCATCAGAATTATCATGTTCACTTGGTGTGTAATTGTTATCCTCATCTTCAATTTCAGAACTCCTGTCTTCCATTAGAACATCCAGTATGGATTCATCATCTAAATTTCATACACTTGAATTAGACATGCTAAATATTGCACCCATATGCCAAAAAATATTCCCAAGAATGACACAACAAAGCCTGCCTCTTGGACACACCCTCTTCCTGTCCGCATGGACGTACTTTCCCGCTCATTTGAAAACTGAGAGTGAATGATGACGTAGCTTCAGGTTATGTAGGAATGTGGCAGTGTTATCAATGCCTTGAAAGAAGAGCTCTTGACTTATGCTCATTACTAGTACATCTTATGCTTATAGAAAGAACCAACTAACAGTATTTTGGTGAAATTACAGCTCGCTCAAATGGCAGCTGCTATTCTTAGCTACAGTGAAATTGTGCGTCCGTAAATTCTCCAAGCTCCGTCAGCAGCAATGAAATGCGCCCATAGTTTCTACAAGCGGCATCTCCAATGTGCTAAATCCTTTCTTTATATTAAATGTGGAATTTAATCTTTTTCTCTTTCATGGATTCTGTTTGAATTATCCATAATTTTGGATTTTCAGGGTTCTTCTGTATCTCTTAACTTGCTTTGCTGGATTTTCCTTTGTGTTAGTGTCTAAGGATTGTAATACGATGTATTCCTCTGAACAGAAGACGCGAGCGGGGAAGTTGTCTTGCTGAAGGGTGACACCGTACTTGTGGTTGGCGCCTCACAGCGACGAGGACATCTTGTGGTGGAGCACAACAACATGAGCCTTCACGTCCCCTTCCAGTTTCTTGAACTGAAGCCCATTGGAGGAGTAAGCATCTGATTGTGAATAAATTTTGTGTGTGAAAACTGTTTTTACAGAGCACACCTTGAAGTGCCTTTGTAACTGTTATGAACTGCTCATAAGCAACAAGAACCTCGTATTGTGCCATGAATATTCTGGGATTATTCAGTTGACAAAGTGATGCTCCTGTTCGTGGCCATAAAATGAAAGAACGACACAGATAAAGTGTTGCAGTGAATGATGCAATTGCTATCAGTTATTTTGAATATTTCAAGACTTTTCAATTCTGATATGTTGAATTTTATCCCCATGTAAAGTGTAATTTATTTAATACCCTTTTACCTCCTTGCATATAGTTATTTACTCTCTGACCATCAGTAGGGATGCATAATCTGAATCTTCTACTACCATGACTTGCCTTTTGGAACAACAGTAAGATTAATAATTTACTTGGTAATGGATAATGCAAGCTGATTCATATGTTCATTGCAGTACTGTTCAGTTTGGAAATTATTTGGAATATATTTTATAATCCCAATATTTCCCAAGCTACAAGATAGGGAAAAAGAAAGTATTTGATGTGTTTAGGGCATTAAGAAGATTAAAGTCTATTAAGAAGGAATATAGAACATGAAGGATTTTCAGACATTGGTAAAATGGATGCGGTACTGTCAAAGTCTATCTTGCGATCTGTTTCTATCTTTCTAATGCCCAGTAACAAGTCTTTTGCCTTCATTAATGGTACCTCACCTGTTCCCTCCATAATGTTTGCCAATCCATCTTGTTGCAAGATTGGACTATTGTCCTTCTCAGACTTAAAGTGATGTTAAGTGAATTATATTTTTACTGTTATTATTGATATTTCATCATTTGCATTGCTGCCTAGGTAAGTTTCTTTTTCTTTTATAGCTTGACTAGTTGAAAATGAAATTTCTTACCTTTGGTGGCAAGAAAGAAAAAAACAATGTAAGCTAGTTTGGCTGGCTATTGATATCATGATAATAGCCACGAGATGTCTAGTTTTGGATTGAATGCAGAGCATAGGGATGTGATCTATCATTTCAGTCATGCACACCCGGGATTCAAAATGTGGCTACCTTGGCGAAAAGCCAGTTGCAGTGTCACTCAGCTGTCATGACTCTGTATAATTCATGGAGATGTACTGATAACTTCCATCATATTACCCCTTCAATCACCACCACTACCACCTCAATGCAGTATGTGAGCTTCTGTTACTCCAATCAGTTTTGATACATGATATGCCTTTTCCGTATGATAGTTTATCTAAGGAGTATTTTAGTTTTTGTTGGGTATTTATAATGAAGAGGAAATCTTGTACTGGTTTGAACCATTAAATTGGTACCCTTGGTGCACAAGGCATCTGAGGACACATTAGAGGCAGTACATAAAACAACATATCTGACAAGTGACCAAATGTATTGATGCAAAACTTGGTACACAGATGTAGCAATGGTTTTTGTTAAGGTTTTTTTGATGCAACTGCCTTTAGCTGCAATGACAGCTTTGATGCGGGACCTGAAACTCTGACATGCACGAAACACATGATCCTTATTCATGTTTTATATTACTCCGGCAATAGTGGCATTTAGGGAATGTCACATATTGGGGATGTTGATTAGTCTCACGTTCAACAATGTCCCACACATAATCTAGGGAATTTAGGTCTGGCGAGTTAAGTGATGTTGTTGTTCAGTGTGATGTTGTTGTGCAGATTGGCCACCATTCAATCTTGAGTTGTAACAGTTTTGTGGGCAGGTTTAGAGACGTCCTGAAACATACATGAACTTCCATGGCAAATTTTTGTTTATCTAGAACTCCACAACAGTCTCCAGTTCATGTAGCCAGTAGCATTCAACCGAAGGCCTTGTGGAAAGAAGTAGGATGGCTGCTCAGCACCCTTAAAACCATCACAGTTGCAGAAAACTTGGTGTACATAACATGGGAGAAGGATCCACTTTATGGTACTTCTCCTGTTCATCTTTTGATTCTGGTAGAAATATCTAAGATAAAATTCTAAAATAATTTAATTGTATAAAGTCCACCTGTTCAATACACGTTTGCCATTTGACAAAATGGTCTATCTATAATGCTACATAAGACATGTTTCGACCTAGCCAAGAGGTCATCGTCATCATTTCTGGTAGAAATGTTTTTTAAATCGTTAAAGTAACCAGGGAGGGTCAGTTCCTTCTGGATGCTTCAACTTATTAAGTAATCAATCACTTTACTCAGAGTAGCCGTGTTTTGTGTGTGTGCTGACATGAAGTGCTCTTGGTGTACCTATTTCTTATAATACTGCTAAGATAACATGAGGGATATTAGAATTAAACGCAACTCAGTAAATGCTCCTCATGCACCACAGTATGGGTTGTGCTCTTGGACACCTCTGGCAATGGCCCCCTGTCGATGAGGTTCTGTACCTGTTGTGCTCTTGCATTGTCTGTCTGAAGACTGAGAATGCATTTTTGCAATTGGCTGTCTGACACTTCCCTGGTGGAGGCTTCCAACTTCTTCCAAATTTTGTCTGCAAACCACCTGGCAACTTCTGAAAACTGTACACATTATAAAGGGAGGGTCTGTTCTTTCTGGATGCTTCAACTTATTAAGTTGCTCCACAATTGCATTCTGGGGAATGAGCTTGTTTCCACCTGTAGAGGAGATCAGTACATCTATCTTGATTTGTCCTAATCCTGTTTACAGCTGTTTACATTGCTGTGCTTTGCAGGTATCGCAACAGTCACAATGTGCCTTTTCATCTCTTGCGTTAACTGATAGATTGACTTGTATTATTTATTTAGTGTTTGGAATTACATATTACATATATTTAGAAATAAAATAAAATTTACACACAATTGTGTTAATGAAGTCTATCACAGCAGGACCTGCTTCAATAAAAAGTAAAATTACAGAGTTTGCCTTTGTAGCAGCTTAAAGGACACTTCTACTTTATGGTGGATGGTCTGCTTGGAAGCTCAACAATTGCATTCTGGGGAATGAGCTTGTTTCCACTTGTAGAGGAGATCAGTACATCTGCCCTGATTTGTCCTAATCCTGTTTACAGCTGATCCCATTCTCCGAGGCAAGTCTAAACCAAAGTATAGCAAACATCATAACAAAACCAAGTGGTTTAGACTGACATTGATGCTTTCGAAAGATATCAATTAATTCTCTTCTAACTTCAGATGTATAATTGCATGTCCTCGAATACTTAAGCACCCCGTTTATTTATCATATTCTTATCTTTCTTTCTCTCCCCCCCCCCTCTCTCTGTAGATCGGTTTCTGAATCCCAAGAATGCAGTTTGAAACTGTTGGGGTAGTACCATTTTTGAAGTACCCTATGGGGAAAGTCCATTTAGCATGCCATGTCATACAATATTTTTGCACCTTATGCTGCTTTGAGTAAGAGCTGTTAGAAATGACAGGCTATAGGATTGTCATCGTGTCCCGTTCAACAATGCCTTACACTTAATACTCTACAGAATTTAGGTCTGGTGAGTAAGGTGGCCACATGTTTGGTGTGATGTCATGCAGATTGGCCACCATTCATTCTTGTGTCATCAGTATGAGGTACACCTGCTATAGTGAGTTTACCCGTTTCTTGTTGTACTGCTAAGATCAATATGATTCAGCCTGTAATGAAATGGAACACTGATTGATAGAGATGTTTATTTTTACTGATAGGGACAAAGAAAGTATTTGATGTGTTTAGGGCATTAAGAAGATTGAAGTCTATTAGTCCAGAATATAAAGAGAAATATTTATTATTGTTTAAAAATGACTTCCAATATATACCAGATAAGTTAATGGATTAATTTGGGCTTGTTGGTTTACTTAAGGTCAAGCTTGGTATTTCAGCAACCCCTATTTCAAATCAGCCAAACCAAATTGTACTACTCACTAAATGATTTAAAATTTGCTATACAGTGAAACCTCGTTAGTGTGATCCTCATTAACATGTTTTCCCGCTTAACACGCCGTAAATTCGAAGTCCCGATTATCATCATATTAAACCAATATAAAAATACCTCACTTATCACTTCACAAATTTTTGCTATTTCCACTTAGTGTTGATAATCTTAACCATGATAGGTTAAAATGATTGTATGATCCGTATTGACTAGTTTGAATGTAGTATAGATATATTTAAAATAGTTATATTTGAATCAGCCTTGTCAATACACTTATTAATGAAAGAAAATTATTTATTCAACCAAACATGTTTCAGGAATTCAACCATTCCCTTCATCAGTGGTCAGATATGTCTATACTACATTTCCAGTTAGTACGATCACATTTTTCCTAGCCCTCAAAATGTTATTTGTCAAAGCTTTGATCTGACCACTGATGAAGGGAATGGTTGAATTCCTGAAACATGTTTGGTTGAATAAATAATTTTCTTCAATTAATAAGAGTATTGACAAGGCTGATTCAAATATAACTATTTTAAATATTTCTATACTACATTTCCACTTAGTATGATCACATTTTTCCTAGCCTTCAAAATATTATTTGTCATCGCTTGTGGAAGGAACATGATTTCCAACTCAGGTAAGAGACCTCGCCGCAGTTGTGTTATAACTGGAAAAAGCCTTGAATTCTTGAACTTCACAGGATAAATTGCACCTTCGGGGAGCAAGCCATTAGCCTCAGAAATGCTCAGTTTTGCTTACTGGTTAGCAGTGAAACTGCAGAATAACACAATGAGCTTGTTTGTGCTTCCATTTCACATTCCATTCAGAAGTTTGAAATGTATTTCATGTTTAATTGTACAGTGACAGGTAGCGAATATTTGTCGCGCAATAGCCTATATCTGGAACATAATCGTGTGAAGTTGATCAGCATAGTTGTAGCCTAATTATGGATACAGAAAAATTCGTGAAATTCCTTACTAATGAAAACAAAATTAAATTCTGTTGGCAAGTCGACTGACATCTACATCTTTAAGCGTGCAGAGGTGGCGTGAATCTGAAACTCGCACCTTCCAGTTTGGACTCGATCACTTGAATCGGACTTGGTCGGTCGAAGTTTTGTTCGATTCAAAATGGCAGCCAAAGTCATTCTATTGCAGTCGCACATGGCCGTATATAACCTCCAATTCACTGTCTAAGTGTGTGACCAGAAAAATAATGTGTAATAACCCACTGATCCGAAATAAAAGGCTTCTACTAACACTTGCTTTAGAAAGAGTATGTTTTGCAATAATACTTCAATATTTTTATGAGCCCCGTTCAGATGTTTTCATATTATTTGTTGTTTGGTGTTTTTCGCACTTTTCAGTCCACTATTGTTATGTTATAAGCCCCACCGGAGTAAGTTCAGATATTTGTTCTCTCGTGTTTTTTCACATCTTTTAATACTTTCTTCTCATAGAATTTTCACTGTAGCCACGACGTAAAATCCCCCTATGTCGGAAAAAATCATATCTAGTGTTTCCATATTCCTGTTGGATAGTTTTTATTCATGTATTCAGTAGTACGTTTTCTCGCTTAACATGTTCTTTTTCCTTGTCCCCTGCATAAACGTCTTGACGAGGTTTTACTGTATTCGTTTTGCCTTTCAACCCGATACTAATAGCATTTTAAGATACTGTGAACTTTGTTCAGACAATTGGGTGAAAGTAATGTCTTCTTCTCTCAGTGTGGCATTTCCAATCTCTCATTATGTTTGAGAAAATAAGTAAATGCCCCACTTTGACACAATGTATATAAAGAATTGATTTAGCTTTTTATTTTCCGTTTTAAAAATTTACTTTATTTCTCAGATGTTATGTTTAAGATATTATTCTTAGAAGTTCCAGAGGAAGATATTGAAAGTGTGCTAAAACAATCATCTAGATCATTGTAGAATGTGTCAGCATTTAAAGGCAAGTAGGGGTACCATTTCTTTCCCCTATTATATGTCTATTCAGTCAGTTTATTTGGTGTGCACAAGCTGTTGTTTTAATAAAATGACATCAATTTCAGTGGTTTATGTAATATTTTATGAATGATTTTATATGAAAATATTTTTTAAAACTTTGTATTGGCACCATACAAATGCCCAGCAGACATGTATCACTTTCTAACAGTACCAAGATTAAGTCAATGTTCTAAGCAGTCTTTTTCTGTATTCACACATTTTTGTCATTGCTTGGTCGATAACTAGATTTCATGGAGAAAGAATTCAAAATTTTGTGAAACCTAAGTTAGTTATATGTTTCATTGTCCAACTCCTTGGGTGAATGGTCTGTGTTTAGGCCTTTGGTTCAGAGGGACCCGTGTTCAATTCCTGGTCGGGTCGGGGATTTTAAACACATGTGATTAATTCTTCTGGCTTGGGGACTGGTTGTTTGTGTTTGTCTCAACACTCTCCTCTTCATATTCATACAACATACTACACTACCAACCACCACAGGAACACACAATTGTAATTACATCTCCACAAGGGTTGGCGTCAGGAAGGGCATCCGGCAGTAAAACAGGACCAAATTCACACGTGCGACACAGTTTGCACCCGCTACCCCACAGTGTGTGAGAAACGTGGTAGAAGAAGATTCATTACATTGAAAATAAGACAAAAAAATATTTGTATAATTGTATGGCAAACTCATAGGGAACTTTTAATCTCTTTCGCTTGTATTTTGAAAGTGGTTGATCTTGTTTAAAAGTCACAAAAAAAACTGTTGAACTTTAAAATTTGAACATTTCTGGTTATAATTTTTGACAGAGCAGACTTTGGTACTTTGTTTTTGAAGGGAGGGAAAACATCCATTCAGACCATCTGATGTTTGTACAAAAACAAATTCTGGTGACCCACTGAGTGTTTACTTGAAAGAATTAATTACTATAGGTAAAAGTCAACAATAGGTCATCTCAAAGAGTTCCAGTTTCTCTGCCATCTCGTAGGTGAAATAAAATGTTAGATTTCATATCCAAGCAAGAAGCAACCTAAATGGCATAAAATCAAAGTTCCTGCACATGGTACTCAAGGGCTCGGATTTCTATATTGCCATATTTTTATTCTAGTATCTTTTCACGTACTTAAACAGATTTCTAGCTTTTGTAAACATGGTAACACAATTTCTACCAGTTATATAAATGTATATTTTACTATATTTTATCATTAAGTTACATTTAGATGAAATAAATGGCATTAAAGCGTATTTGTGGTTATACCGTATTTACGCAAATAATTCCCGCCACCGAATAATCCCCGCACCCTAACTTTAGGACGGCTGATTTTGAAAAAAATGCCAACATTGACACAAATAAAACCCGCACCCCAATTTTGTGCCTCAATATTTTTTAAATATATGCGGGTATTATTCGTGTAAATACGGTATTAAAATTTTTCATGCCGGTGTCCAACTATTAGTAACATGTTTTGTGCTAATAATGCCAAATGAATATGTTTGTGCTCAGGTATTTTGGATTTTCCTTGAAAATATTTTGTGGTTAAATGAAATTTGAAGGTATGAAGGTTTTGCAAGCAGTAAATTGTCATAATATAAAAGACACAAGAATATTAGAAATGTGGCCAGTTTGTTGCATTTTCTAAAAAGTTTTTGGATAATATTTCCGTATTTTTACTAAAATGCGTGTCTATTTCCAGAATTATTAGGTCATAGGAATCTGAGCCCTTTTTATAATAAATTTTATCTTCTTTGCTCTGGTCGAGGTTTAACCCAACACAACCTTATTGAAAACTCTATAGAGATATACAAATTATGATTCTTTGCTTTTGTGCACCAGTAAATATGTTGTAGTAGACATTCAAAGACATACCCTTATAATAAATGTTGACACAAAAATTCTAGATTATAATAATATATTGCAGAAGGTTAATTGTAAATACAGCAGAAGATGGATTGACCAGACCTTGCAACAATAATCAGGCTTACGAATCTCCTACTGACACTTCATTATAACTAAATGTTCATTTATCTCTATGTATTTCCTAGTTGTAAAAGAAAAGAGGAATGTTACATTGAGATTGCTTTGTAGATCGTTTGGAAGGGAGTCCTTTCGGAGTTATTGTAATTCAAGAGGTTAACACACAACAATGTTCTCCTTAGGACCTTCAATCAGTCACTACTGATCTGCATTTAGGGCAGTCGCCCAGGTGGCAGATTCCCTATCTGTTGTTTTCCTACATTTTTCTTAGACGATTGCAAAGAAATTGGAAATTTATTGAACATCTCCCTTGGTAAGTTATTCCAATCCCTAACTCCCCTACCTATAAATGAATATTTGCCCTAATTTGTCCTCTTGAATTCCAACTTTATCTTCATATTGTGATCTTCCTACTTTTACTCAAATTATTCGTCTACTGATATCCTCCCACACCATCTCTCTACTGATACCTCGGAACATACCATTCAGTCAAGCAGCTTGTCTCCTTTCTCCCAATTCTTCCCAGCCCAAACTTTGTAACATTTTTGTAACGCTACTCTTTTGTTGGAAATCACCCAGAACAAATCGAGCTACATTTCTTTGGATTTTTCCCAGTTCTTGAATCAAGTAATCCTGATGAGGGTCCCATACACTGGAACCATACTCTAGTTGGGGTCTCACCAGAGACTTATATGCCCTCTCCTTTACCTCCTTACTACAATCCCTAAATACCCTCATAATCATGTGCAGAGATCTGTACCCTTTATTTACAATCCCATTTATGTCATTACCCCAATGAAGATGTTTCCTTATATTAAGACCTAGGTACTTACAATGATCCCCAAAGGGAACTTTCAAACCATCAACACAGTAATTCAAACTGAGAGGACTTTTCCTATTTGTGAAACTCACAACCCGACTTTTAACCCCGTTTATCATCATACCATTGCCTACTCTCCATCTTCTTAATGGGTCCACCGTCCTGCCAATTTTACGGATGGCCTGACTAACATAACCTAGGTCAGTGTTGCCAACTTCTATTTTCAAGATCCGCTAAATACTACTAAAAATCTGCTAAAATTCCGCCAAGAAATCCGGTCTCAAATAATGAGCAAGAAAAATGAGCAATAATAATAATAATAATAATAATAATAATAATAATAATAATAATAATAATAATAATAATAATAATAATAATAATAAAAGTAAAAGTCTGCACTCACCTGATCTGTGAGTTTCACTGGGATTAACCTCCTGCCTGTGAGCCGGCAGGCAAAAACTTGTAGGCAGGTGAATCCCCTACCTCAAAGGCCACACACACAAAACAGGCCAGCTCATAAAACTTTCTTCCTTCATAGCATAAATATAAATGCTACTCTCTCAGTTTCATTATCTGTCGTCATTCGTCAACTTAGAGATAAGTACCCTTTCCCCACTCATTACAAATTTATGATACCATGATCTCATAACATCAAATCCAAACAACACGTTTTCCTCATGTGATTACTAGCTCCTGATAAAAAATACGGAACAGCTCGGAGACAGACTGGAGTACAAATTTTGAAAAAACGTAAAATTGATAAAACACTAAATTCCGCTATAATAAATCTAGAATTCCGCCAAAAAATCCGCTATCCGCTCAATGATATTTTTCTCCGCCGACAGTCTTCTAATTCCGCCAAATTTAGCGGAAAATCCGCTAAGTTGGCAACACTGACCTAGGTATGTGCCATTTACATAATATTAGTACCTATTTAAGTCACTGGGTGCTCCAAATTAAAGTGCAAATAGTGTAAAACTGTTTATTTAGATGATAAACCTTCACTATTGTCAGCATAATAGCATCAATTACATCGCAGTATTAAATGTTTAGCTCGACTATCACATAGTGTCATGCACGAGCGGTGTCTGGATTAGCATGGAAAAGCAACCGAGTGGTAACCCCCAATGTTACATGGTTATGAACGAACAGTAGATCACTATGTTCAGAATACTCTTACGTCTAATTCATGATAATAACATTAAAATAGTTCAATTTTGTAGTTAATGTTTACCTGTCTGATATTATTGTTAATTACTTGAGGGGAATGAATTGAAATTTTATCATATTCATTTTTTATCTATCCCACCCGGTTACTCATTCCTGTCAGCCGGCTGACGAAAATTTCTGGGGAGAACACTGCATCATGATTATTAAAACCATCTTCAAATATTTTCTGTCTTTTTTGTGGCTTGGGTTGTGAATTTCTTTCCTTCCATCATGAACATAATCCTTTGTTCTTCCAGTTCTCTGACTTGGAAGAAATGTAATATCTGATATCTGAATGAATATTAAATGGTAGATTTTCAGGAACATAACTAAATAAAACTTACTAGCTGCCTGTGTGGATCAGTGGTAGAATGTCAGCCTCCGGATCCCTAGATAGTGGGTTCAAACCCGACAGAGGTAGTTGGATTTTTGAAGGGCGGAAATAAGTCCGTTCGACACTCCATGTCGTACGATGTCGGCATGTAAAAGATCTCTATTGATGCATTTGGTGTTTGCCCAGCAAAATTCATTAAATCGCAGCTATAGATGTCCAAGAGAGTTTTGGTTTAGTCGGTCTACTATCTAGTAGGCCTAGAGTAAAACAGAACGTCAAAATTGACAAGCAGACAGCCATACGATTATTATTATTTAATGAAACTTACTCACCAGTTTACATTTGAACCATCTAGTTGGGACTGTGAAGTAAGTAGCCTAGTGTGATAAAAAAAAAAAAAAAATGTTTTCAAGAGATGCCAATTGTGAAGTTAATATTATTATTAATCTCCTACTGACACTTCTTTGTAACTAAATGTTCATTTATCTCTATGTATTTCCTAGTTGTAAAAGAAACAACAACAACAACAACAACAACAACAACAACAACAACAACAACAACAACAACAACAACAACAACAACAACAACAACAACAACAACAACAACAACAACAACAACAACAACAACAACAACAACAACAACAACAACAACAACAACAACAACAACAACAACAACAACAACAACAACAACAACAATCTTTTGTGGCTATAATTAGCCTAGTGCTCCAGACCCTCCAAAGAGTGTGGGCAGGATCTGCCATGTATTAATGTTATTGGATTTACATCCCAAGAACGACATTTTGATGGTTTTTGGAGACACAGAGGTGCTGGAATTATGTCCCGCAAGAGTTTACATGCCAGTAAATCTATAGAGATGAGGCAGACATATCTGAGCACCTTCAAATACTAAGCCAGCATCAAATGCCAAGTGGCTCAACACTCCACTGCCGGAGCTACTCAGCCCAGCTACCATGTGTTACTGTGGTGGAGTGTGTGTGGGTTGCAGACATGTTGAGGACAGTAGAAACACCCCAAGCCAAAGGAATTAGCTGTTTATGCATAAAATACTGTACGTATGGAGCCACACAGAATGGAGTTTGAACCAACCATCTTCAGAATACAAGCTTACAGTTATAGATAGGGTGACCAACTACTGAGGGTAGGAATGAGGGAAAAGACAGTCAAAAAAGGGGGACATTCCACAATTTTGGGGGACAGCTATATTTTTAACTGTAATTTTAAAACGACAAACATTGTAACATTTTCAAAAGCATTGTGTTACCAGTCTGCCTTTTTTTTTTTTTAACCAAGATTATTCTTGCTGAAGTGATAACATAGAAAAATACATTTCACTCATCATTATTGTACAATTTATCTTCCAGTCTGTGGGTTGAACACACTTCCTTCATCCATGAGGAATGCTGAACGTCATCTTGCAAAGTTTACAAAACGCCTTGTGGACGTTACTTCGATTAGGAAATAAATATGGCGTGTTGATTTCCCACTTTTCAATATATGCACATACCCGTTTATTCTTCCCTTTCACCTTCTCGGGTTTAAATGACGGCTTTCTTTTTTGTGACAAAGTAGAAGTACAGCAAACTCTCGATTATCCGGGCTAATCACCAAATTAACAGATAATACGACTTTGTGCATATTAATACAGAACGGTTAATAATACAGAACATAAAATAATGGCCGAAAATGCAATAATGTCAAATAATTAACACATACAATAACCATGTTTATCAATAACGTAGACCAATATAAAAATTACTCACAACGTCTATTGTTGGCAAAACACTTGAAGTAAAAAAATTATACAAAACGTCAGTTTTTGTCGTTTGACGAAAAATAATCTGTAATGTTCTTTTTCTTTCGAGATTCATTTAACTTCTTTCGTATACAAGTACGGATGTTCTGAAGTGCAACAATATCACTATAATTAAAATCTCCCTGTTCAACATACAGTAATAGAAGAGGGTTTCAACCACACTTTCCAATGCTGAAGTATGTCACACACGTTTATCAATCCCACGATCATTCGCTAATATCATTACTCATTCTCCTTTCTGAAACTTTTAAATGAATTCAAGCTTTTGTTTTAAAGTTAAAAGCACTTCATTTCACAGCAATGATTGCTATCACAGAACACCAACAAGGAACTGGTATTCAGTACATTATTTAGTGTTTAGTTCCTGAACGAAGCATGCTGGCAGCACGCTTGCAGTCCAGAGTTCGTCCGAATTTCAAGCACACAGTTCACACGTGTTCAAAATGCCATGACAAAAATAAAGGAAATAATAATAATAAGATAAACCTCGGGGGTGAACGGAGAAATAACGTACATAGTGGGTCTGATGATTGGAAAGAGGGGAACAATTCCCGTTTTTGCCACCAATTTCTGGAAACGGATGTGTCTGCCAGTTACGTTACAGCCTTACAGGGTTCACTGATAATTCTAAGAAATCATTGTTACAATTAGGTTACCATCAAAATTTTTCAAGTATACCTATTTCTCTTCTAAAATAAATGTAAAAGTATACTTTGTCGCAAGTATACTTTTGCACGAGAAGAAGTAGTTCATAAAATAAATACTTTCAACACATCTACGTTGATGTACTTTGTGCCAAAGAGAGGCTACACACGCTATGCTACAGACTAACGGTAACTCAGAAGTTACATCCGGAAAGCTTCTCCAAAGATATTATAACATGCTTCTTTGCACTTTCAAAGATCATACTGTCGGCAATGGTTACACTCTGTTTAGTTGAAGCTAGATAATAGGACAGCTGCATATTGTGAAACTTCGAACCGATGACAATAACACGAAAATTTGTTCAGATAGGAAACAAAACAATTGCGGGACATATGACGTCCCGCAGGAGACATTTACGAAATAACTTAAAATGCAGGACAGTTGGTCATAAATATTTTATCGAGGGTTATGTAGGAATAATTGTTTCCAATACCCATCTGTTAAATTCAACCTAAGGTGCCATACACCCTTTCCTTTACACCCCTTCATAGCTTTACACAGCCTGTTTAAAATATAACACCACCGGGCGAGTTAGCCGTGCGCGTAGAGGGGCGCGGCTGTGAGCTTGCATCCGGGAGATAGTAGGTTCGAATCCCACTATCGGCAGCCCTGAAAATGGTTTTCTGTGGTTTCCCATTTTCACACCAGGCAAATGCTGGGGCTGTACCTTAATTAAGGCCACGGCCGCTTCCTTCCAACTCCTAGGCCTTTCCTATCCCATCGTCGCCATAAGACCTATCTGTGTCGGTGCGACGTAAAGCCCATAGCAAAAAAAATAAATATATAACACCATTCCTTTTGAAAGGTTCAAGACAAACGCTACTTTGAATTCTTCCTCTACATCTAATAAGTATAAAGCTTATGTGATGAGAATACTGTATAATAATTAAAAAAAAAAAAATTTCTACAAAGCAATCTCTTATATTATAATTGAGTATTTAGTTAATGCAGCAAATAAAGGTTCATTAGGTTATGTGAGCTTAGATATTATGTACAAGGAATTTATTTTTTAAATGATGAGTACACAAGTTGAAGAGAAATTCATCCAGAAACGTGATTGTAAATAGGAAGTGCTATGGTCGACTTGTGTGAGTGTACAAACTGAATTCTTTATGTGCCAACAGATAGAAACTATATTCATTATGTTTACTGAATAATGAAAGAATAAAAACAGTATAATTTCAGTAAATATATTATTATAGAAAATATTTTTTCAGTGTTCTTGTTGCCTGTTTCTCACCGAATATTATTATATCTGGATGGCCGATGTCTGCAACGTGTGAAACATCAGAGGTATGCACCTAAAGGATAAACAGTATACCATTGGCCTGTTATTGATGTATATTCCTATACATGTTTCCCCCCCCCAGGAGATATATACTTTATTAAACCCAGTGGTTCCCTTCTCTCCTGTATTCCTCATCTTTTCCCCCCATGTGTAATGTTTCTGTATTTTTGTTGCTCTCCCTTTTTTGTGTTAAACTGCTTTGTTATTCTACTCAAGACTGAAGATTTCTCTCAAGAATGGATCCTCAGCAAGTGTTAAAAATCAATCCAACTAGTTTCTCTTTAGGGAACCCAACTATGATTACATTTGAAGATGCAGTAATTTTTGCTCTTGTCCTTATGTGCTTTTATATTTGTCCTCATCTTACCGGCAGTATTCATTAATACCTATGGCGGTCTGACCGAGCCGACAACAGCTGGTTGCTAGGTGATGTGAAATTGAATTCTTATACTAACTGTATGCATTCTAGTGCTGAAAAAGTTAATCACGGTATCTCAAGAGACTCTTTGGAAATCTGACGACGTAACACTGTCAATCAGTTTGGTCTGCTATGCAGCACAGAACGCTTACAAAATGGCGCAGTATGTGATGTTACTTATCGACCTGATCGATCAGGTCGGCATATGATTTGAAGTAGTTATGACCAAGGTGAAATTGAGAGTTCAAATGAATTATTTGACATTACAGTGTATTTCAGTAGCGAGATGTGATGATAGATGGTGAAGGGACTCTGTGGAGCCGGATGAAAGCCCGTGTTCGGTGACCTAAGAAATTCTAGTTGGCCAGTCTTGCCCAGTCAACAGACCAGTCAACTGGTAACTCAGCACTTAGAAAGGTTAATAAAACCTTGCTTTGTCACCACTCCATCATACAATATGAAGCATTTGAAAAACTGTTGCCCTTTCATAGGCTTGAATCCAGATGGCTGCCAGTCAGCTGTTCGTCCATTACGCCCCCCGCCACTGGTCAGGTCAGTGACACGCTGTACTTCCCCTTCAGGTGTTTTACACTAGTGTTTCCTTAGTATTATCATTGTTGTTGCTATCTTCATTATTATTATTATTCTCGTAACTAATTCATTAAAAACTATGGTAGGTTTCATAATGAGCATTTAATGGTCTGCCTATTTTGCTGGTAATTCTATTATTATTATTATTATTACACTCAACTGTCGATTAATGTAGGTTTCCCGGATAAGTAAAATCGCGGTTAACCCACAAAAAGTTAAAAATAGAACAGGTGTAGTGAATGTATGGTTAAAATGATTATAATTGATACTGCTGTATTGTTTTTTGTTAACTAACCCAATACGTTGCAGTAAAAGTAGCATTTAGCACAATTAATAAATGGAAAAATAAACAGCACTTTTTGTTGAAACTAATAAGGCAAAGAAAAATATTCAGACTACCTAACTTTACTGTTTCTGATCAGTCATGGTATCTTCTTTTGTACCGAGAAACGCTTTTTCCTTATTTTGATTCTCAAGTTTCTCAAAACAAGTTTTACAGTGATGAAAGCATCATCCTGGCAATGTTATACCGACCCTTTGTAATTCTGTATTACTGTAACTCCTGATACGTTTTCGTGTTTTTGATATCACAGTTAGGCCGCAACACAGTTGATCCGATTATGGTGAATCGAGAGTCGAGTGTACTCTTTTTATACAGTTCTTGTAGATGTTATTTTTAGTGATAAATGATCTCGAGTGGCGAAGAGAATTTACCACAAGTAAGAATATAATAATAATAATAATAATAATAATAATAATAATAATAATAATAATAATAATAATACCGGCTCCTCAACTACTGGGCAAAATCCGCCACTGCTGACAATAAGGAACACTTTAAACTTCCAATGGCAGGGTGTCTCTTCTTGCAGACGATGCCCTCAAGCACTGACCATAGTTGGTAGTCCAAAGGGTTCATGTCCGGACTGCTACTGGGCCAATCTTCAGTTGAAATGAAGTCAGGGACATGACACTGAAGCCACCCTTGAGCAGAATCCTGTTGGAAAGTCCAGGGTTGGTTTTGAAACAATGTGCCACTTAAGTTCTTCACAATAGGCTCCAAAAGGGTGCTTTCGTACACTCTGGCGCTGGTTTTAACAACCTCTTCGCAGAAATGCAGCTGGGTGGTGCCAGAATAACTCACTCCCCACCACACCATCACAGAGGAGGGATATGGGCCCTCTGAATTTTCAGAACCTTTTTACTGGCTTCCCGAGATGATGCTGCATAAACCCTGTTGTTTTGCACATTGAAAGATTCTTCAATAGTGAATACCTTTTCATCGGTGAAGAGGATGTTTCAATGACCATTTTGTGCGTAATGCTGCACGAAACGTCGACATTTAGCACTCTCAGCTTCTTTAGGCATGCGTCATGGTAATGTCCTGTTCATCAGCAATAAGCCCGTAGTCCAAGGTCCTCCGATAGAAGCCTTGACATTGACCTTTTTGAAATGTTCATTTCATGGGCCATGATAGCCTGCTTCCACATCGCATTTCTCCGAATACGAGCCACCGCTGCCTTTTTTGCTGCTGGAGTCCTGACACTGCATGGGCGACCCTCCCTCGGACGATCCTTCACAGTCCCATTTGCAGTGAATCCCTCAATGGTCCAGTACACAAACATAAGACTGATTTTCAGCTTTTGCACCATCTTGAAAATGTCACTTTGAGATTTTCCAACTTTATGTAATGCTATTACTGCAACGCGATTTTCATAATCACCCCATTCCATGTTGAAACCTGGAGCTAGATGCTTCCTCTTTCACAGACACGTTAACAATGGTTCAAGGTTAACGTGTGCACACTGGTAGTTCTTTACCTGCCAAACCGGTTGTACAGTGTGTGTCGAAAGTTTGTAACAGTATTTATGGCTAGACTAGGTAATAATAATAATAATAATAATAATAATAATAATAATAATAATAATAATCGTATGGCCTCGGCTACCGTGTGCCGACATTTCAAATTGACGCCATCTGGCTGTCTGCTTGTCAATTTCGACGTTCTATTTTACTCTAGGCCTACTACATGGCAGACCGAGTAAACCGAAACTCTCCTGGACATCGGTGGCTGAAAATGAAAATGAATTTTGTTGGGTAAACACCAAATGTGTCACCAGAGATCATTTACACGCTGACATCATACGACATGGCGTGTCAAATGGACTTTTTCCGCCCTTAAAAAATCTGACTGCCTCTGCGGGTTTGAATCCGCTATCTTGGGATCAGGAGGCCGACACTCTACCACTGATCCTGGAATGTGGTGACAGCTCAATGTTTTTCACCAGTTGTTTGTGATACCGATTTGCCAGCTTCACCAACTCCACTGGCAGAATAGTTTTTAAAAAATCAATGATTTTGGGGTTGTCATCAAACACTACTGGGCTTCCAGGGTCTGTCACAGTTACTTGAAAGTGTGGTAGAGAAAAGACATCTGTCCGCCACGAAAATAGTGATGAAATAGCTTATGAACGCACCGTGTTTTTCTTCCTTCATTTAGAAGGAGGTTCTGTTTCTTTCTCACTTACAATAGTTTCAGCACTCTTTGAATCATTCTCACTTTCAAAATTGCTTAACAATTCATTAAAATCATCATAAAGTAAACATGGCCAGCAAAACAGTCTTGATAATTTTTCACTTCTTTTGAAACCTCCATGTCTTCAAGTCTTTTAATTCAGGAGTTGGTTGTAATTTGAAATACTACTTTTCTCACTAAATATATGTTATCCTAAGATGGTTTAAAAGACTTCCCATAACAGAGTCACAATCATAGGAGAATACTTCGCCAGTCAATTAGGAAGCCATGCTTGGGGATTAAAGAAAAACACAACATAGTTTGCCTTTGTGTCTAACCGGCTAATAATGCACGACACCAAGTGCGGCATACTCTCAACATAGCATGTAGTATAAATTGGAAACAAATATGATTTTTGCATGTTCAGTACTATGAATAATGAATATCCACAGCCTGTTTCAAGTCATTCAACCAGGCCAGGAATGAGATGAATGAAGCTCCCATCTAGTGGTGAGGATAGGAATAGTACCGGCTGCCGAAAAGTGAAATGAAATTACATTAGAGAGTGTTGCCGGAATGAAAGATGACACGGAAAACTGGAGTTCCCAGAGAAAAACCTGTCCTGCCTCCGGTTTGTCCAGCACAAATCTCACATGGAGTGACCGGGATTTGAACCACGGAACCAGCAGCCAAGAGGAAGCGTGCTGCCACCTGAGCTACGGAGGGTCATGCACAATACTATGCATTGGTTCAATTCATCGCTGCTAGAGAGCAATCATATCTTCTCTGTCATGTGTTACGGTAATCTGGTAGATTCAGATTGTTGATAGAAAATACAAATTATGTAATAAAGAATATACCTAATTTATATTTTTCTGTTTGCTGGCAGTAACACTTGAAATGTAGATGCCACGCCCCTGATAAATAGGCTTTTTCATTTTCAACATCAGAAAAAAATGACCAAGCATTTATTTACACTTCTGTTGTATATAAAATGAAATGGCATATGGCTTTTAGTGCTGGGAGTGTCTGAGGACAAGTTCGGCTCGCCAGATGCAGGTCTTTTGATTTGACTCCCGTAGGTGACCTGCGCGTCGTGATGGGGATGAAATGATGATGAAGACAACACATACACCCAGCCCCTGTGCCAGCGAAATGAACCAATTATGGTTAAAATTCCTGATCCTGCCGGGAATAGAACCCGGGACCCCTGTGATCAAAGGCCAGCACGCTACCCATTCAGCCATAGAGCCGGACATCTGTTGTATATAGTAGTGGCTATCAAAACAATAATAGATTTAAATGCCTTTCATAAACAAGCCCACGTTGAGCTATCGTAATATGAAATCTTAAAAAATTTATTGGCTCACTGTTTGCGAGTCAGATGTTATTTAAATTTGATCGATCCCTACAACAAAAGGCTATAGTTGTTGAAGTCTTAAGACATGCAGTTTCATGGTGCAGCAAGTGAAATGAGGGCATTCCTTTCTTTTTTTTTCTTGATGAATATTGACTCTCTTTTTAATGGTTCCTTAACATAGGTTACTAATTATTAGGTACCAGTCAGTTTCATTCACAAATGCTTTTCACATTGTTTTTCTTAATATTCTTTACATGTTCCAGATGTTGACCATTTTAATATAGCAACCCTACTTCAGAAGGCAAGACTATCATTCCAAAAATCCCCCATACATTAGTCAAGATCAGAACTGTGACTGTCTTGGTGAGAAGCATGTCACTATACCATTAGCTATCACATCCTCTGAGGTGGCATAGAATTCGGGCACTTTCTCTTCAATAAGGATGAGGAAAGCTGATTCTCTGACTTTACTAGTAGAGCCTACTCAAGGAATTACACAGCTTCATGTCCAAGCCTTACCTGCTACTCCTGGCAGATCAGTCGAGAAGTTCAAAATGAGAGAATGAAACTTATCTGGAAGAACTATGTAAAGAATGATCTATACAAAGTTTTTAAATGCACTTGATCTTTAATACATTACAAACAAGTACACTGTATAATACAAAAATATATTTAAAATCACAAGGGAAATCACACAATGAGCTTAAAGAATAAAGCTTCAAAATCAATTGTTCAAAAGAGATAATCTAGTTAAGTCCAGATTCTCTCACAAAAATACTTGTTATTTTCTGTCATCAGAAGGTGGAGACTGTAAGAGGCAGATCTGTAAAATAATGAAATGCTTAGCTTGTGGAGCAGGGATATTTTATAAACCAATTCAAGATGTTAAGTATTAACTTTGCAAGGGCATAATAGACATATGCACAGCAGAACAACACAAACCCCCTTGATGTATTTCTTAGAAGGGTTTTTGTCCATTCAACATCAAATTTGTTTCTTCCTTAACAAGGGTAATTCCCATTTTGAAGAAAAAAGAAAACTCTTGTCATATCTAAAATGTTAAGAAATTATTTTGCGCACAGATGTTGTTGGAAAAGAAAATGTTTGCTATAACTGAGGATATATCAACATGCACATAACTTTTAGAAAAAAGTTCCGGAATGTCTATATATTGACAATGAAAGTATAAAGAGGCAAACTTAATCTCCTCTTTTGCAAACATTTCCATGCATGATAAAAAATTTATGGAAATAATACTTCATATTATTTATATATAAAATATAAAAGGAACACCAAAGAATATACATCTAAAGGAGTACGATATAAAATACATAACAAAGATGAACAACAGGTCGTAGTGTTCAGAGGTCACCACAGAAAGGGGTGACAAGGATAAGCAAAAACACTCCAACAGACGAACTTCACATCTTCTCAGACATTGGTGTATTCATTGACGAGTTCTACACTAATTATCTTTTGTTTTATTTCTTCTCAGCCCTTGATTTAGTTTCATCATGATAAGAGTGAGTATCCACACTTGTGAGTTTTCACCGTACTTCCTACTAGGATTGATGAGTAAGGAGAGAATCCCTCTATGAAATGACAGTGAGTAGTAGTAGTAGTAAACCTATCTCCATATAGACCATGAAGGCCCTTAGAGGAGTAGAAGATAATAATAAATAATAATGTTATTGGCTTTACGCCCCACTAACTACTTTTACGGTTTTCGGAATTGCCAAGGTGCCGGAATTTAGTCCCACAGGTGTTCTTTTACATGTCATTAAATCTAATGACACAAGGCTGACATATTTGAGCACCTTCAAATACCACTGGACTGAGTCAGGATTGAACCTGCCATGTTAGTGTCAGGAGTAGAAGATAAAGGTTTCTACTATGCTGTAACTTCAGCACTAACAAGGGAACGGTTTATGTTGGACTACACATATTTCAATGAAACTTGGGTGAACAATATTAACATATCTTAAATTCAATGGTAACAAACAATCTGCTGTGAAATAAAAGGTAGTGTTATAATTAGTTACTGAAAAACAGCTGGGCAACTAAGAGCAGTTAGCTGATGATGTAGAGCATATGCACCATACAAATACAGTGATAGTTCTATTTTGGTTATGTTTCAATCGAGGAAAGGGCACGAAGATCGGAGTGTCTGAAGAAGTACTAATAATAATAATGTTATTTGTTTTACGTCCCCTGAAGAAGTACTGGGAGGACCACAAAGCCTGAACAATTCCTTCAAAGAGACCTGAACAATGGACTGACTAAAGTGATGCTATGCAGTCAAAGAAGAAGAAGAAGACGATTTTTACCGAAAATGAGATTTCAATGACATTCATGCTCTACAAGCCTATTTTACTAATATGCACTATATAAGACTAGCATTATATAAAAATAATTAAAATTTTAAAATTTATTCTCCAAGAGAGATATCAGTGACCATGGGGGTCCTGAAACAAGAATACAATTACTTGTATTATTGAGTATCAGTATGCATAGTTTAGTAATAGGATTGATTCCATCATCATCATTTTGAACCATCTCCAGTTGCCCGGGTGTGGTGAACGAGCCTCCTCCATCTGATTCTGTCATTGTACCACTCATCGTCCACTAACTTGTCCCAATTGTGACCTCTCTGCAGTACATCGTTCTTAACTAGATCTATCCACTTTTTTTCGTGGCCTTCTCATGGGTTGTCTTCCTTTTACGTTTCTGTCAAATTATTTCTTGCCGGGCTCAGTGGCTCAGACGGTTGAGGCGCTGGCCTTCTGACCCCAACTTGGCAGGTTTGATCCTGGCTCATTCCGGTGGTATTTGAAGGTGCTCAAATACATCAGCCTCGTGTCGGTAGATTTACTGGCACATAAAAGAACTCCTGCGGGACTAAATTCTGGCACCTCGGTGTCTCTGAAAACTGAAAAAGTAGTTAGTGGGACATAAAGCAAATAGCATTAATTAATTAATTAATTAAATTATTTCTTTGCAGTTCTGTTTGTTGGCATTCTCATCATGTCACCAAAGCACTTCAGTCTTGATATTTTTTTTTCTTTCTACAAATTGCTTTACATCACTCTGACACACATAGGTCTTATGGCGATGATGGGACAGGAAAGGGCTAGGAGCGGAAAGGAAGCAGCCATGGCCTTAATTTAGGTACAGCCCCAGCATTTGCTTGGTGTGAAAATGGATTATAATGTTATTTGCTTTACGTTCCTCTAACTACTCTTTTACGGTTTTTGGAGACGCCGAGGTGCCGGAATTTAGTCTCACAGGAGTTCTTTTATGTGCCAGTAAATTTACCGACACGAGGCTGACGTATTTGAGCACCTTCAAATACCACCGGTCTGAGCCAGGATCGAGCCTGCCAAGTTGGGGTCAGAAGGCCAGCGCCTCAACCGTCTGAGCCACTCAGCCCGGCAGGTGTGAAAATGGGAAACCACGAAAACCATCTTCAGGGCTACCGACAGTGGAGTTTGAACCCACTAATTCCTGAATACTAGATACTGGCCGCACTGCAGCGACTGCAGCTATCGAGGTCGGTTATACCTGGATCTTATTGAGGAGCCGATTATCTATTCCTACTTCTTCTCTAATCTTCTCATTCCTGATCTTGTCCTTCTTCCTTTTCTGAATCATAGTATGGAGGAACTTCATTTCAGCTGCCTGGAGTGTAGAATTCTCTATTGGTCAGTGTTGTGGTTTTGAGACTGTATGTAAGAATCGGTGTATAATAAGACTTGTACAATGTCATCTTTGTTTTCGTTGGTATTTTCTCATCCCACAGCAGATGACTCCCTATCACGTGAAATACAAATGGTGATGGAGAATTTTAAGTAAATCCTTAATAATGTTGAAGGCGATATCATTTAGACAAGTTAAAGAAAATCCTAGGCTTTTCATGTTTCCAGGTAAACAGCACACAATACCTGTACTGCCAATCAGTAGTCCTGTAACTTCTGTGTTGTTTATAATAGAAGCTAAAATATTATTTATTTATTTATTTATTCTCACAGCCCCCTCTTACACTTAACACTTTCAATAATTTAAAAAAATAAACATAAATGTAAAAGTGAGACACAGTAATTCTACACACACACACACACACACACACACACACACGCACACGCACACGCACACGCACACACACACACACACACAAAAAAAGGGGATAGGTACGCTAAGATGAGGTTACAAATTGTTAAGGCAATAGGAGTGATAATACTGAGTAGTTGGTTATACATATACACTCACTGCCAAAAAAAGCAAAACACTACATATTTCAGACAAAATTTAATGTTAGCCCATTTGAAACATGGTAAAAAATCAAATATTATGATATTACAACAATATGGCTATGTATTATAAGTTAATTAGCCCATTTGAGAAGTTTCAGCACAATATCAGTAATTGATAAAGATTGTTGATCGTGTCAATCACAACAGTCCACCCACACAAATTTGGAAATGTTGAAACCTGGAGCTGTGCACAGTTTTGTATGCAGTCCATTCGTCCACATCTTTTAAACACATTTCCATTAACTCAGTAATAGGTATTATTACCACATCTAGCTGCAGTTACAGCTGTGATCCGATCAAGCATGCTCAGGATGCAATCTCAAATGTTCTCTTGTGGTATGAGCTGCCATTCTGCTTGGAGTGCAGCCCGAAGTTGAGCCAGTGTGTCAGGGGAACGACTCCTTGCAAGTCTCCCAAGCGAATCCCAGGCATGCTCTATCGGATTTAGGTCGGGACTATGAGCAGGCCACAATTCCGACTTCATCCAGGTATTCACGTACACAAACGGCAACGTGTGGGCGAGCACTATCAGGCATCAGGATAAAGTTCTCACCAATGACAGGTGCAAAAGGAACCACGTGATACACTAAAAGCTCCTCGAAATATCGGTGAGCTGTCAGACGTCCATTCTTGACGGACACAAGCTCCGTGCATGCACCAGTGATAATCCCAGCTTAGACCGGCACAAAGCCTCCACTGAACAGTGTCCTTGCAGAGAAAGTACAGGGTGAATAATGTTCCCTGGACCTTCTCCATACTCTCTCCTTTCCATCCGGTGCCCTCACACAGAATCTGGATTCATCCATGAACAGCATTGAGCTCCACTGCTTCACAGTCCAGTGCTTGCTATTAATATAATCCTTTATTAGCACAAACAAGGAATGTGCCAGATTTCTGTTCAGAAACATTCGTTTTATCATGCTGTGGATAGCAATGACAAGTGTGCAGCAGTGTTCTGATGTCTAAATCCATCTTTTCGTTGTTCTATCTACTCCTGTCTACCATTCAGTCTTCTTGTCTTGAAATGACAGTATTTGTATTCCTATTACAACCTCTACAATATTTACATCATCTTGCTTGCACATCTGTGGAAACAAAAAAATACAATGGTAGCCCTTGTGACAATAAGAATGACCAACATTTCCCTTATGCATCATTTTTCTCTGATAGAGAATAATACATTTCTTTCACTTATAAAATATTTTAACATGAATATTTCACTTTTCTGACTACCAAATCCTAGCTATCTTATGCTCCAATTCTACATGGAAAAGTCAGCAACAAATACTGTTCATGATGATAAAACAAGTTCAGAAGATGTTCTTTTTGTTCCACTTTATTAAGAAGAGAACTGCATCAAAGGTTTCCTACCATAAAATGTGACAGAAAGGGACCATAAGTTGGTAATGGAAATTTTACAGCAGAGCTGAACAAAACTATCTGGGGCGTAAAAATTGCATTTCTATGTTTTGACTTCTTGCGCTGCCTATGGCACTTCTTAACAAAGTAAGTTACGCAGCAGTTTAAGTTTTCATCAATCGATGACATGAAAACTTTGTACAATTGGTAAGAAAATTGGTGAAAGATGTAATTGTGTTTTCATCTCAAAACACAGGTTTCTTAATATCGACAATCAATAATTAATGTCTTCTGGAAGTACTGCACCTAGAAGCACCTTTTTTCAAAATGCTCGGTATCTTACACCAATTTTAGAACCACAAAAATCTCAAAAATAAAAATCCAACTTTAGGTCCCTTTCCACATAACAGGTCACAAATACAGTTTAGGAACTAGATCATCAACAGAGAGCTGGAATGTTGGGTTTTAAAATTTCTAATTAGTTCCTGTTGGAACAAACCTTGATAATAACCTGTCCATATAGTCAAGAAGAAATTAATTAAAAACAGTTGTTATAATGAATCTAAACAGTCTGCCTGGTGGCCATGATCAGTAAGGCATCTATTTTATATGGTCTGACACTGGGTTAACCAGTTCGAGTCCCATTGGTAGGCAGAAAAAATAAAGTCATCAGGGTAGGAGTGTGGTGGTGTAATTACTAATCACTAGATTGCGTGTCAAAAGCCTGGGATCAATTCCAAACTTCTCAGCAGTGATCATACGGAGTGAGAGTGTATGACGCTGGTGATGGTGATTCGTCCGTCAGTTGGGGACCCTTTGGTGTTATCTGACAGGAATGAGCTAAGGCATTACAAAACCCCCCCACACAAAAATCTGAACTTAAGAGATTTCTCAGGTACATCTTCAAATAGCTGCCACGGTAATTGTAATGAAAACAATAACTGTCATCGTTTTAAGGGGCCTAACGTCTACAAGTATCTGGCATAGATGACAAAAATGTAAGGATTATTGCTAATCTTTAATGATATAAAAGAGCTAAAGTATGAATAGAGATCCAAACATCAGAAGAATTTCATATTTGTAAAGGAGTTATTCAGAGGGACTCTGGAAGGTGTAGAGGATGGCATTTCAGATATGCTAATGAAACAGTACTACTCACTGAGAGTGCAGAAGGACTGCAAAGAATAGCTGATCGAGTACCAAGTGTCAGTGAAAGATATGGAATGCATCTTAACACAGTGAAAACAAAAATGATGGTCATAAGTAAGAGCTGTGACAAATATAATCCGATCTATGTCAGTGAGAAACAACTACCGTACTCAGAGTACAGGGGATAGATTATTTAGGCTGTTCACTAAATGAGAGAAATAAATCAAGAAATAAAATTCCGATTGAGAAAGCACGAGCAACATTTCATCAGATGAAGAAAGGTTATGTAATCTGAACTTAAACCTTCATCTTAGAAATCGAGTCCTTAAGTGTTATGTCTTCTCCCCTTTGTATTACGGTGTAGAGGCTTGGACACTCGTGGCCGTAATAATTAAACAGTTAAATGCCTTTGAGCTCTGGTGTTATAGTCGTATGCTCAGAATATCTTGGTTGTATCACGTAACGAACGACATGGTTTTGCAGCGCATGAGAAAACAATTGGAAATAACAAAGACCATTCAAGAAAGGAACACTGCATACTTTGGCCACATTATGCATAATGAGAAATATCATCTCCAGCAGCTCATACTACAAGTAAATGGAAGAAGGGGACCTGGGCGACGATACATTTCCTGGTTGGGAAACCTCTACCAGCGGTCCAATTCATCATCAGTTAGTTGGCTTGTTTAGAGCAGCTGGTTTTTTTTTTTTTTTTTTTGCTAGTTGCTTTACGTCACACCGACACAGATGGGTCTTATGGCAACGATGGGACAGGGAAGGGCTAGGTGTGGGAAGGAATCGGCTGTCGCCTTAATTAAGGTACAGCCCCAGCATTTGCCTGGTGTGAAAATGGGAAACCACGGAAAACCATTTTCAGGGCTGCCGACAGTGGGGTTTGAACCTACTATCTCTCGAATACTGGATACTGGCCGCACTTAAGCGACTGCAGCTGTCGAGCTTGGTAGAGTAGCTGTTAGTAGGGAGACCTGGACCAAGTTGATCGCCAAAGTCGATATGGTATTTCCAGAAGAGGAACTTTGAGATCATTAGCCCACCTCAGCCCACCATTAACAATGAGGATCACAACAATTAGGTTGGGTAAAAGTTGATTCAAGGTGTTAGATGTACATACAGTACGCAAACCGTTTCTTGATACCTGAGCTCCCTAGTTCTGAATCGGTAAAGCTCGGTTATCTTCGAGATTCGTATTGCCAACCTTTGAAACACAAACTATGAATCGCTTATGCATCGCCGGGAGACATCTGGCGTACACTTTACGTACTAGTACCATGCAATTTCCTGTCCTTTGTGCAGACTAGACTCAGGGTTCGGTAAAGCGGTGGATCTGTTCATACCACAAACTTCAGAAGAATGAGAAAGCTTCCTGCTCCAGGGGCCCTTAAATAAACTGTCCTTCTCTTAGTAGCACGAGGTGAATTCTCGCCCAACATTGGCTGTGCGCCGGTTAACAGACTCTCGCCTGCCTAACGACTTTCCATTCAAATAAAATTATTAGATAAGGACTCAAGTAGACATTATTCTGCTCTAGGAGTGAATACTAAACATATCTGCAGGTGATATTTAGTTTGGAACTGTGGAATTCTAGCTTAGTGGTGAAATAATCGATGTAAATCTTGAGATACCAGTACTGTGAATTCAAAGTTGGTCAACCTGAAATCTTGTTGCCGGGTTCCCTTAGTTCAAATATAACCACCCCCACACACAAGTCGGCTGAATTTGAAAGTTGCGGTGAGGCTGGCGTGTATAGTAACCAAGGCAACGACTCGCTTTGAGTTCAAACTGGCTTGCTACCTTCTGGAAAATTCCATGCTGCGCCGCACCTAGCTCACCCTGTAACGGACCTTCAGAGTTCGCACCCTGCTTCTTGCATGCGATTAAATGGATGCGTTGACCTGATTACCATATTTATATATTGAGGCATCCAGAGGATGGCTCAGTACTGTTGTAGTTTACACAGTAAAGCCAAATTATAGAATTCATGCTAGGAACAAGATTTGCATCGAGAAATGTTATACAATGTGTGTGTGACACAGTTGTTGGCGTAACACAATTAAAGTTTAGGAAATTCATATCGATCAATCATATTATCGATTCAACATACATACGTAAATAATCATTATAGACTGTTATGCCTTTCAGCGTTCAGTCTGCAAGCCTCTGTGAATTTACTAAACGTCGCCACAATCCTCGATTTGCAACCAGTGTTGTGGCCTCATTTAGTTCTATACCTCTTATCTTTAAATCGTTAGAAACCGAGTCTAACCATCGTCATCTTGGCCTGCCTCTACTTCTCTTACCCTCCATAGCAGAGTCCATTATTCTCCTAGGTAACCTATCCTCCTCCATTCGCCTCACATGACCCCACCACCGAAGCCGGTTTATGCGTACAGCTTCATCCATCGAGTTCATTCCTAAATTAGCCTTTATCTCCTCATTCTGAGCACCCTCCTGCCATTGTTCCCACCTGTTTGTACCAGCAATCATTCTTGCGATATCCTGAGTCCACACAGCTTTCGCTCCCGTAAAGCAAAGTTGGTCTGAAAACAGACCGATATAAAGATAATTTCGTCTGGGAGCTGACTTCCTTCTTACAGAATACTGTTGATCGCAGCTGCGAGCTTACTGCATTAGCTTTACGACACCTTGATTCAATCTCACTTACTATATTACCATCCTGGGAGAACACACAACCTAAATACTTGAAATTATCGACGTGTTCTAGCTTTGTATCACCAATCTGACATTCAATTCTGTTGAATTTCTTACCTACTGACATCAATTTAGTCTTTGAGAGGCTAATTTTCATATCATACTCATTGCACCTATTTTCAAGTTCCACGATATTAGACTGTAGGCTTTCGGCACAATCTTCCATTAAGACCAAGTCGTCAGCGTACGCCAGACTGCTCACTACATTTCCACCTAACTGAATCCCTCCCTGCCATTTTATACCTTTCAGCAGATGATCCATGTAAACTACAAACAGCAAAGGTGAAAGATTACAGCCTTGTCTAACTCCTGTAAGTACCCTGAACCAAGAACTCATTCTACCATCAATTCTCACTGAAGCCCAATTGTCAACATAAATGCCTTTGATTGATTTTAATAATCTACCTTTAATTCCATAGTCCCCCAGTACAGCGAACATCTGTTCTCTCGGTACCCTGTCATATGCTTTCTCTAGATCTACGAAACATAAACACAACTGCCTATTCCTCTCGTAGCATTTTTCAATCACCTGGCGCATACTGAAAATCTGATCCTGACAGCCTCTCTGTGGTCTGAAACCACACTGGTTTTCATCCAGCTTCCTCTAAACAACTGATCGCACCCTCCCTTCCAAGATGCCAGTGAATACTTTGCCTGGTATACTAATTAGTGAGATACCTTGATAGTTGTTGCAATCCTTCCTGTTCACTTTGCTTATAGATAGGTGCAATTACTGCTTTTGCCCAATCTGAAGGTACCTTACCAACACTCCATGCTAATTTTACTACTCAATGAAGCCATTTCATCCCTGCCTTCCCACTATACTTCACCATTTCAGGTCTAATTTCATCTATTCCTGCTGCCTTATGACAATGGAGTTTATTTACCAACCTTTCCACTTCCTCAAGCATAATTTCACCAACATCATTTTCCTCCTCCCCATGAGCTTGGCTGTTTGCAACACCACCAGGATGATTTCCATTTACATTGAGAAGATGTTCAAAATATTCCCTCCACCTCTCCAGTGATTCCCTGGGGTCTATTATGAGTTCACCTGAATTACTCAAAACACTGTTCATTTCCTTTTTCCCTCCCTTCCTAATATTCTTTATTACTGTCCAGAAAGGTTTCCTTGCTGCTTGACCTAACCTTTCCAGGTTGTTACCAAAATCTTCCCATGACTTCTTTTTGGATTCAACAACTATTTGTTTCGCTCTGTTTCTTTCATCTACATACAACTCCCTGTCTGCCTCGGCCCTTGTTTGGAGCCATTTCTGATAAGCCTTCTTTTTACGTTTACAAGCTGCTCTCACTTCATCATTCCACCAAGATGTTCGCCTTTTCCCATCTTTACACACAGTTGTTCCTAGGCATTCCCTTGCTGTTTCTACTACAGCATCCCTATATGCCACCCATTCACTTTCTATATCCTGAACCTGCTTACTGTCTACTGTTTGAAACTTCTCACTAATCATATCCATGTACTTCCGTCTAATTTCCTCGTTCTGGAGATACTTAGTTCACTACAGATCAGATAGTGGTCTGTATCATTGAAAAATCCCGGAAAACTCGTACATTCCTAACAGATTTCCTGAATTCGAAGTCTGTTAAGATATAGTCTATTGATTTAATTTCCATTCAGTTGGCAGTGTAACCGGAACTGGGAGAGCTCCCACCTTACCCCTCACCCCCGTAAAACCTGGTATCAAGAAAAGGTTCGCGTACTATACTACACATTCTATGGACAGTAGACAGATTTTTGAAGCTTTGCAGCATGCTCCATTAGACAGCAAGACGAATGCTTTCAAATTATCCAATATGTCAGATATTATGTTGAGCTGAAAAAGAACTCCAACTTCAGTGTATACCCTTAATTTCATTTTAAATAGTTTTCATATGATGCTGTTCACCATGGCAGTTATTAGCAATTTCTCTGTAAAAACTAGCAGTAGATAAAATAATGAGGTGGATTTGAAAATTGGTTAATATCCAATCACACATCTTCAGCTGGATCAATTACATAGCTTAATAGATGGAAAACTCTAAGCTCTTCAGTAAGTTTGAATCTAATATAGGCATTTATGCTCATGAAAATACAGACAGAAAACGGCCACTTACCAGGAAAACTCAGAATTACAGCAAAATTTTAAAAAATATAACTGATTTCAGAAAATATTTCAAAGATTCATAAAACATTCTGACAGAATAGGAGGTAATCTTAAAATATCAAAAATAAAACCATAATTCAATAATCAATAAAAATTAGATATACACAATAATTTATTGGTTTTACATTTCACTATCTACTTTTATAGTTTTTGGAGATTCCCAATAGAAATCAGACGCGCTTAAGTTTTGTGTTACTCTTTCTACATACCCCTTATGTTTCATAACAGTGAATTATGCTATTGACGTATTTTATCATTAAAAAAATCAATTAAGAATCTTTCGTCTCCAATATCAAATTTATATATCTTTCTTTCTTCCTTTGTTTTCTTTTTACCTGTTTTCCACACACTGTTTTGTTGGAGCAATTTCTTCTTTTGGATCATGCATGAAAAGACATACAGTATTTTGTATACCCATATATACAGCTCATTTTTCATTGTACTAGTCTTTCGAAGTGCTATAAGCATGCATTTTAAAATATAAAATGATCAGGGACTGAGGAAGCAAGCAGCCCCAGCTGCACAGTATAATCCTGCATACCACCTGTACTTATTTGCAAAAATATTGCTTCTGAAAATCAGGTGCGGGTCATATTCAAGCCTGTGATATTTGTAATAGAGGTATCTGTGGAGCAGAGAGGAAAAAAGCTTAAGGGGTGAATGGCTAGACAAAACATGAACCAAAGTTTAAGTTCTGAAAAAATCTACTGAAAAATTTCTCTTATCTTTTCCAACCAACAATAACAAAGATTGACAAGAGGGAAACCATGACAATAAATACAGCGAAGCTTATAAGCTTAGTTAATTTATAATCAGGGGAGAACAATATTTTGAACAATATATCAGTGAAACTCAGACCCAGAATTATTTACAGAGTTTAGGAGAGAAGCTAGCCTTTACAATCAAAGCCCCATAGCAGAGGGAAAACAGAAATTTACACAATTCAAAAGGTCACTGGAGCACAACTTACAATTTACACATTACAAATGCCCTATATGGGCCAGGAAATTATATTAATGTTTAGTGTCAAACTACAATAAATACTTAAAGCAGAATATACTTTCTGCTTGTAAAAGCTTGAGCAGCTATTACACTCGTTACCCTTGTATAATACGGGAGCTGCACTCGAAGGAAGGATCGAAAGATACAGAAAGTTTTACAGGAGCCAGAGCCCATACTACACGGCCATGAAAAGAGAGGGAAAAAAGTGACAAAGGTAGACTAGAAAGGCCGAGGAAAAAATATGAACAATGGAGGCTGGGATGTGTCCGAGGACTTCAGCTCACCAGGTGCAGGTCTGTTGATTTGACGCCCGTAACGACCTGCGCGTCGTGATGAGGATGAAATGATAATGAAGACGACACATATACCCAGTCCCTGTGCCAGGGGAATTAACCAATTATGGTTAAAACTCCAGACTCTGCCGGGAATCGAACCCAGGACCCCTGTGACCGAAGGCCAGCAAACTAACCATTTAAACCATGGAACCAGGCGGTAAGATTGAAGAAAACATCTAACAGTGCATAAGGCCCAAAGACACAGTTGATAAGCCATACTACTTGGTGACTAAACAAAAGAAGCTCAAGTCCAAAAGGTGAGAAAAATTTAGAAAAAATGGAAAATTTAGTAATCAGAAAAGAAAGTGAATAAGGGATATGAGGGTACACACTCGTGCATCCTTATATTTTACAACGTCCCCATAAGGGGCAATTACATTAACTCTGAAGACTGTCTAGAAAACAAACACACTAAGTTTAAATCAAAAGAGAAACATGCATAAATTAAAGTCCACATAAACGCAGGTCGACCTAACCATTACATGCTAAAGGTGGATGCATAACTTATTTTATTTCTCATATGTGGTGTTTTTATTTCTTGTGAAGTGAAAACTAACAATTTTGTGACATGATTTGCAGAAATTTAATAAAACTGGTAAGATAAAAATGTGATATTTTTCCTCCTGAATGTTGCCATTAGAAATTCAATAGTGGGTGGTATTCAGGATTATACAGTATATTTCAGGTTCTGTTGGAAAAATTCCTATATGTTGCCACAATTTCAGAGGATATACAGTCCACATTATTATTGGTATTATTTTTAAAATGTTCTCTCCTTTATCAAAGAAGGATACAGTATATGGTATTCAGGTGTTTGAACCAAGTTGTGGTGTATCCTTTTTTCTAACTTTTTACAGCCTTCCATCTGTGTTTGCTCAATTTGTATTACCCTTCCTCTCTGTGAACCTTTCAGCTAAGTACTAATAATTAAAAACCTATATTTAATTCTCAACACAGTCTTCAAATTAAAACAATTCACTTATGAGGAATCAGAATAGACATAACAGGTACAAACAATGTTCAGACATGTTTTCATAGCTCAGAATAATAGACAATGATATTCTTTTAGGTTTATGCTATGTGAAATTAGACAAAGAGGAGGAAAATTTTACATTTTGGAGAGATTTTGCACAGTATCCTCAGAAGTGAATCATGATTTAATACAACTGTATACTTCTGAAGAAGCAAAAAAAAACTTTCTAAAATGGAAGTTTCTCTGCAGATTGTCTCATTCCACATAACATAAAGCTAAAGGTTTAACCATGTCACTGCTGCAATGAGTTTACTCTATCCATGCTAATGGGACACTTGAAACATGCTTGTATGCTGCTGCAATCTATTGACTATCTCTAACTACTTAGTTTCTTCATTTATGCAGAGATAGCAGTGAAATCAGTACATTTCTTTTCTGCTGTGCATTATGACTTCCACTTGCAACCACATTTTAGAAGAGATTAATTTGGATGCGGATTTCGACAGTGAAGAAAGGATGCGGAATTTGTTGGGGTAATTTCAGAGAGTGATAGTGGTAGGGGAAAAAAATGGTCATGAAGTAGATGTGCCTTTCACATGGTCTGACAGTGAGTTTGTGCTAATGGCCCACAAGTTGCAGGAACCAAACCCAAGACCGTTGAATACAAATTTGGCTCCAGCATTCCCAGAACTGGAGTACTTTGAACTTTTTGAGAACAAGAACATGTTAACGGATGTTGCAGACAAAACTATTGGATTTTATGAACAGGTAGTTGAGGGTAAGTAAAAAAAAAATTCAGCACTGAGGTACACAACCCCATCTAAGAATCCAGCAGTGAAAAGGTTAATTATATATATTGTTGGTCAATTGGTTGTAAATCAACACTATAACTGTTTCTGAACGCCTGCCATCTCCTAAACTTATCAAACACATGGATGTATATTCACAGCGGCCTTATCAACCGAGCTTCACAATTACCTATCAGTAAGTTCTAATTTATAAAATATAGTCTGATTCCTTGGTAGACTAACTTTTTCATTAAAATGTAATAGAATGTCAACCAAGATCAATATGAATCTCAATTTACCCCAATGTCTAAATTGGATCAGGCAAAACATTCATCAGTAAATAATAATAGCACCATGCTTTGCAGGATTCAAGCTTCATTCATTTCTTTCTCAGTAATGCCTCTAGGTACTCCATGACAAAAGGCTTATCACCAGCTTCGTACCGAACCAGTGGATAGTCGTATGGCAGAGGAAAAGGAGGCGATCCATCTTCTCCCTTCTGATCCAAGTTAAATGCAGGACTGTCAATCTGTAAAGACAATGCATCCAAGTGATTCAACAAGAATTTCACATTGAAATAATATGAAATTCCATTCAATATTAATAAAGACAACTTAAAGACTGAACTTCTTCTGGAAGAGCTAAACTTTAGTGTAAACTTGATTTATCTTTCTAGGAAATAAAATTTTCCCAGACTGAGCATTCGTCCGGCTCCATGGCTAATTGGTTAGCATGCTCGCCTTTGATCGCAAGGGTCCTGGGTTCGATTCCCGGCAGGGTCGAAAATTTCCTCCCATAGGTGGGAGGAAATTTTGCCACCTTGACGAAGGCAAAATACAGTATATTTTGCCAGGTGTTTATTGGAGGCTTGCGTGGTCAAATGATCCTTAGAGCTATGCCGGCGGGAGCATCTGCTCCTGGTAGGGCCACCCAAGCCGGACAGGTCTAAGGTGATGATCAGGACTAAGAATGATACCCTGGTCCTCCAGGTTGGGGGTTGAGCATAGGGTTAACTCCCCTACCTCGTAAAAAAAAAAAAAAAAAAAAAAAAAAAAAATTAAAAAAAAAAAAAAAACCCCACAATGTTACGGATACCTTAAGAATGAATAAAGCAGGACTGGAAAACTTGGTGACGAACCGGCGAGAAAAACGGCTAAAAAGAAGGAAAAAGGATATTATGATGTTGAGGATGACCTTAGAGCATTCAACTTTTGTGGTCCTTGGCTTTATTATTATTAACACATTGCTGATGGGATCCCAGTTAACTCGTGTTTGGCTGGCCAAACATTGCTGATAGGTCCCGAGTTAACTTGTGTTCACGAGAATTGTACATTCGGTGACATCTGTTGAAACTCGTGAAACAAGCCAGTGATCAAGGTTGATAGAATCTCAGTGCTGAAGGTTTTGTTTATTCCATGCTACCTTTACTTTTCGCTCTTCTTCTGTTTTATGATTAATTTTCTTAGTTTTCCAACCACATGTTTACGTCGTTCAAAGAGCCATGTGGTGGGCAAGATGGTGCTTCTCAGAAGCATGTTTAGATCCTGAAGAAATATTTAATGCACTCTATGCGGATAATTATTCGAAATGCCCAAAAACGTTGAAGCATCTTTGTTTTTTTTCTACTGGCTTTACGTCGCACCGACACAGATAGGTCTTATGGCGACGATGGGAGAGGAAGGAAGCGGCTGTGGCCTTAATTAAGGTACAGCCCCAGCATTTTCCTGGTATGAAAATGGGAAACCACGGAAAACCATCTTCAGGGCTGCCGACAGTGCGGTTTGAACTCACTATCTCCCGAATACTGGATACTGGCCGCACTTAAGCAACTGCAGCTATCGAGCTCGGTGAAGAATGTTTGATATTCAAAGCTCTTCTGAGGAAACATCTGTGAATAGTGATGCTGAAGATATACACCCTTCAAAACAACATGAAATGTATGTACAAGTTACTGTGTGCCCCTTCAACGAGATTATCACTACACAACTCACCACACCAGAAAACATTGTTAGGATTCCTTCAGAAGGTTTCCAGTAAATTTTATCACAATCAGTACAAGGTTAGTGAAGCCAGGCTCATTTGATTCTATACATGCGATTTTGCATTAAGTTGCTCAGGAAATGGCCGGGCACAGGGGATGTGCAGTGTACAGAGCACCTGGTCAGCAATGTGTTAATGCAGGTTAAGAAATCCTATTTCATTATCCCTTGAAATATCGTTTTCTCGCATTTCATTGATGCAGAATTCTCAATTCCCAACCAACTGCTTTCAGGAAGGGACAGACTCAGTATTCACTGATTTTGATGCAATAATTCACATCAGAGCATACTTCACAAATTATTACAATGAACCAAGCATTTGCAAGTTTACGTTTTTGTTAACAATTATCTTTGTGCCTTAAACTGACTGTGAATTTTTGCTAGTTGGGGAAAAGGTTCTTAATATTCATTCCATTCCATATTACTGGTTTATGCCTTGATTTTTATCTCTGTTAACTAGAAAATGATGACCCTCATGGGCATGCTGACAACATGAAAGACCGAGATGCTCTGAGAGAGTTCACTTTTCAAGAGCTAGGAAACTTGCCTAATTTCAAGTGGACTCATCCAGCACTTGTTTTTTGTTTTGCTATGATGCATTTCCTTCCAGCGATAGCAAAAAAAGATTAGTTTCGCAGTAGCAGTAGTTTGTTGACATTGCTGCTCTGTTTGGAAAAGTTTTAACCCTGTGCACACCTGTCTGCCTCGAGTAATAGTTTTCGTCAAGTATATTTATATGAGTAGAGGAAGAAGAGTGAGAAATCAAGAAATGATGAAACTAGTGGCAGAGATACAACTTTGTCAGAGGAGCAACATGAACAAAACAGTGATCATGGTTCTCAATCATCATAAAGTGCAGAAAGTGATAAACTACGTCAGAAGATGAAAATAATTCAGCCTCCTTATGTCTCTCTGAAGATGGCATTTTCTTGGGAATACAACTTCATTATTTCAAAGGAAAGGAGTCGTTGAACACTGTTGATATTTCTCACTCGCCATCACATTGGAGGGGGGAGGGGAAGGAGTCGAAAAAATAGTTAACGTTCAGCATAAAATAACATGTATCATTATTTATTAGGCCAATTTGCATTATTTTAGTTCCATTATCAAGTAGTAGATTGAATAAAGTTGATTTTAAAAAAATGAAACATTACTTTGGAACGTTTGGTCTTGTGGCCAGTGACATGGCGCTGTCCTGAAGAGAAATATACTTGTCTATGACTACACCAGGGCAGTCCATTTACTGCTAGTTACATGACATTTTGTAGTGTAGTGATGCCCCGTGAAAGTCCCCTGCTTCCTTTATATTCTGTTAACAAAGCTGAATCCTCATTCACAAAATACTGTTCTTACTGCAATGCTTGCAACTCTGCGAAACACCTTCTTTGGCTTATCTAAGCGCTCATGAAACCTGTGTGGAGTTTTTACTAGTTCGTCTACCTTAACCCCTTTGAAAATATTTACACTCCCTTAACCATATTCTTTAGTTGAAGCTATTTTGATAACAGAAAATTTCCTCATTTATATCACCATCAATTAAAAATGTGCTAACTGAAGAATTTTCTCATTGCCATAAAGTGCTCTTGAGGCAGGCACAAGAAATCTAGAACATGACACTTTGTGAATACATTCTCGACTGTATCAAGTAGTGAACTGTGCTTCCGCTCAACTTGTTTCGAATGGATTAGTAACTTTCTTTTTTCAGTAAAAACTAATTCACCACTGGCAAGTGAGCGAGTGCAGTTTCCGAGAGCTAAGGAACGGTTGGCACTATATGGTATAAGGAACCTTCAAATGTCAAAGGAAGAACACACTGGCTAAAAATACAGTAAAACCTCATTACCACGAAATCCAAGAGACCAGAAAATAGTTTGTTATCAAATTTCAGAGTTACAATATCAATCACTTTATGTACAGTATTATAGAGTACCTGTGCATAGAACAGAATATGACACTACATAAGTAACTGTTCAAGTACTCGCAAATCATTTTTGGAGAAAAACTAAAGTACGTTTTGCTATCGCTCACAGGTATGAAAGTACCTTGTTACTTCATGGCCAACTGTATTCATAGCTTCCGTAAAAGCGTGACTTCGGATGTTGAACCAAAATGTTGTAAAATATTGAAATGAAATGAAATGGCGTATGGCTTTTAGTGCCGGGAGTGTCCGAGGACAAGATCGGCTCGCCAGATGCAGGTCTTTAGATTTGACGGCTGGGTGGAATTACATATCCTCCTGATCACTACTGCTAAAAAGTCTCCATACAGGCCTTGAAGGTACCGACAGGAGTGGAAGGTAAAGGGCCACGTGCTCCTGCGGAAGTGGAAATCTCATTTCTTAAATTTCTCGACTTTCTGATAGGCAATCGACGCACATCCTTCTGGGTGAGTGGTGGTGATTATTGTTTTAATAGGAAGTACAACTAGGCAACCATTCCCTATATAATAATCTGAAAGAAAAATGGAAGCGATCTGACACTTCGAAAAATGAAGGTATCGGCCAAAGTAAGACAAGGGCCACGAAGGTTTTGAAAATGAAAGACTCCCTAGGCTTCGAATGCTCTAATACCGTCAGGGTCAGAAAAGAACAAGAGTTGACCAAAGGAAGTCGGATAGGATGGATGAAAGTGAGGAGCCTGGTACAAGTAAGTGGAAGCAATGCCAGGACTCAGCTGAGGGCCCTGTGGTCACCAACCCACACTCCCAAGTTAAGAGCCCCTGCAGCTCCTTTTAGTCGCCTCTTACGAAAGGCACTGGATACCGTAGGTGACCTTCTGGGTGAACCGAGCACACATTTACTGCCTCTGTGAGGCAATCCTTGATCTTCAATAGCGTTCTTTCCTTACATTTAATGTGCACCTTATTTAAATGAGCTATAAAGTTAATTTTTAATATTCAAGATTTCTCTGTAAAACTTAGGGCCGGTTTCATCAACACATGTTAGTACTTAACAAGGTGTTAAATAATTTTAACATACAATTTAAGAAAATTTGCGTTTCATCAACAACGGTTAACATTAACAAATGTTAAACTGCGTATTAAAGTTAACATCAGCCATTTCCAATGTTAAATGGCTAACATTAGCATTTAGCAACCTGTTCCAAAATGGCTGCTGTGAATCTCGCTTTCGATGAGGAATTGCTCTATTTAGATCTTTTACAAAACAATCCTGATCGAAGAAGAGTTCAGCGACGTAATGACTTTCGAAAATCTGACGGATGCGGAAGTTCTTCATAGATACAGTTTATCGAAAATAGTCGTTGCTAAGGTTGTTGACGAAATTTGAGTGAGGTTAGAATATCCTACGAAGAGAAACTTAACCTCTTTCTCCAATGATGCAGGTACTGATAATATTACAATTTTTTTTCTACTGGTTATTTTCACATAATGGTCGGAGACAATGCTGGAATTTCTAAAGCCACTGTTAGTAGAGTTGTTTGACAAGTGTCTGCAGCAATAGCATCCATGAGGAGGAGGCATATAACATTACATTCCCTTCAGTAGAAGAGCGTCAGCAAATTATCCGCGACTTCTATGAAACAAGCCGTTTTCCTAGTGTTTGTTCTAGGTGCAATAGATTACATCGGAGCACAGTTTGAAGTTGGACAATTAACGAAGTGATTTTGTTAGGTGACAGTGGATACCCGCTAAAAAAAAGTATCTGTTAACCCCATTGAAACCATCGCGGACTTTTTCCCACGCCTCGTCCTTTTGTTTTATCGTCAAGCCATCCGTGCGCTTGCACTCAATAACTTATATACATTTACTAACTAATTCAATTAACAACTCTTTTTCGAAGGAGGAAAAATTAGAACTACGATTCCGTTTCACTTCTCGCGCCATATTTTACAGCTGTATGCAAACAAAAGCGCATCGGAGCGCGCTGTAAAATAGCATGTTCGTACCACTGCCTCCTTGATTCGCACCAGTTCGCAATATTGGGAGAGTTAACAGGCGATTAGTTAACATTTCACTAGAAAAGTTTGATGAAACGCAAGAAACCTAGCAAGATGTTAAAATTTTAATTCCGTATTAACTAACTACTTGTTAGTATATATTTAACATGTGTTGATGAAACCGGGCCTTAATGTACTAAGTCTTAAAGCTTTTGTTAAGCACAACATTGATTGTAACATATGTATTTAAATTTAAGAATTTACACAAATAATCCCTGCCTACTTTGTGGCTTATCAGAATTTGCTATGACGATGGGAGGAAGTCTTTCACTTCTGTCTACATTGTAACACGGTAGTGATCCCATCCCCTTCAACACCATAAGTCCGTGGGCTCGGCAGTATTTAAAAAAAAAAAGAGCAGTGGTTTCATCGGCATTGACAATATTATTCGGTGCATATGAACTGATTATAATTATCAGCCACGCTTTTCCGCCAATGACGAATACAAAAGATTTACAATTTCACTCAAACTTAGCAAGTATGAAACACACTATAGACACACTGAAACGAGTGAAAATGTGGATTGCTACCCTGCACGTTTCGGAAGACGTGTTCTATCGTGATGCGGGGAAATTTTGAATTTAAATTACTCTGTAATATACTATATTTTTAAAATGTAAAGGCAGTTTAAAATTAAAAGTCTGAAAAGTTTTCCATTTAAATATGACATATGGGGGAGAGTTTTATTCCATCTGCGGTTACATAAAGCATAACTGTACACCCAACATCCAAAAGTATGTGAACCAGGAGCGTGTTGCCAACCTTGATGCAAATCAAACTCACACCCCAAATTCATTAATTTTTTTAATATACGGGAATTATTCGTGTGAATACGGTACTTTCAAAAGTAATATCCACTGAAGATGGCCAATACCAAGGGTCGAAACATGTATGGTCAATATCAATAATGACAATTTGACTCCCATATAAAAGAGGTAGCACTGTATTGAATAAGAGGACTGTAAAACCTACATTATTGTATAATCGATACTGTCAATACGGATATGAAGCTGATATCATGCATTAAGTGTGAAACCTATGCAGAATATAAATGATGACTTGATGCAAGCACAAGCCATTAAAAATATTGCATTATCACCCTTAACACACTGAAGACCGGCCCCGGAGATCTAAGTATTACTGCGGCCAGCGGTTGTGGACAGGGCCCAGAAATCTCCGTTTTTATGTACTAGCTTAATTTTCCGCTTGTTGTGCTGTCTGTTAAGAAGAGTTTGAACGATTTGCCATCATATCATGGAGTAGTACGATCACTGATGTTAGTGCCGATATTTTATGTGATGATGATGATGATGCTTGTTGTTTAAAGGGGCCTAACATCGAGGTCATCGGCCCCTAACCGATATTTTATTCCACTTTTACGATCACTGTAATCACGAAAACAACCTATATACACGGGTGATCTTACGCAAAGTATTTCAACATTTGTACACAAATTCATTATATGATGTGCCACATGGGTGACAAGCCCTGAGAATTCTCGTAGTTTCTCAGCTGACAGCAAGTGATGGCCGACAGTAGGCGAAGGGCTACGAGAATTTTCGCTTTTATGGACCCTGTATTTCCTTGATCACTGATACAATTTTGGGCGAGATTATGAGTTCCAAACAGCGTAGTCATGGAATATAAACTGTCACTATTGCTGCATCTTTCTTTAAAGCTTCATGTAGTAAGCAAAACAATATCAGTTATAAATTATTCCAATGTTTTCCGGGCTTGTAGGCCATGGTCTAGAAGCATGTGATGGTCCCGACGTTTCACTGAAGACTGTGTTCGGCATTGTCAAGGGTTCCAATTGACTTCGATAGCTGCAAAGCTCACAGTGGAATGGAGTGGTGTTGCAATTCCACCACATTACATAGTGCAGGCTACAGTGCGCTGCTCGCCTATTGGTCCGCCATGCTGGAGGGGCGGTTGCTGATTGGCTGTTCGACCAATGATTGAAACATTAAGGAGCCCAATGTACGTCGACCTGCCTTGCCTGTCTTTGCCAAGGAAGACACCTGTAGCTTGCACTAAATAATGAGGTGGAATTGCAACACCACTCCATTCCACCATGAGCTTCGCAGCTATTGAAGTCAGTCGGAACCTTTGATAATGCCAAACGCAGTCTTCAGTGAAACGTCGGACCCATCACATGCTCCTAGACCAAGGTCTACAAGCCCAGAAAACACTGACATGATTTGTAATGCCAGCCGTGAAAGCCTCAATTGCTATAATATCAGTTATGTAGAGCTATTCCCTGAAGCAGCAGTGCAGATGTCCACATGGTGTGGCACATTCAGTTGCTAATAGATACAGATATCTGCGATTAATAATATGTAGACTGGTTATCATAGGTACCAAGTGACACTGAATTGGATATTTCTAATGATTAATGGCTAACACTAAACGGAGAATAACGGTAAAGAGAAATCCTTGCATACCTGAACAGATTAAGTACACAAATGGCACAAACAGGGATTTCCTACTACATTGTGCTTAGAAAGACTATTAAATGGAGACACAAACGATACTGCTTTGAAAGGTATCACACCGTACAGAATACTAAGCAACCTAGTGAGTACATGCTTCAAGTTTGAGGTCGATATTATGAATACTTTTTGAGTTACAGTACAAAGGTCGAACAAATATAAACAGAATTTTTGTTCCTGAACATCAACAGTTGGTAGGACTAGCCCCGCGCTTCTGCTATGCTTAGGCGGGACTGTTAGGAGTAGGAAGAGTGTGCTGTTGGACATTTCCTGCTGTTTTGTCAGTAACACTCACGATGTCGGAGCAACAGGTGCACCCCTCCACTGCGCAACGCATAATTATAAAATTTCTTGTTGTGAAGGAGTTACAGCGGCGTAAATTTGCCTGAGATTGACTGAAGAGTCCGGTGATCAAACTTTGTCAAGGATGCGCGTGTTTGCCTGGCATAAAAAGTACAAGGAAGGACAAGAACGTGTGGAAAATCAGCAACACGATCGCTGTCCTCAGACCAGCATTACAGACAAAAACTTTCGAGCGGTTAAAGACATTATTGACGATCGACGGTATCAGAAATTGCAGAACAAGTCAGAATCAGTTATGGGAGCTGTCAAGCAATCCTCATAAATGACCTACAGTTCCGTAAAGTGTGTTCCGGATGGGTCTCTTGCCTTTTGATCGAAAATCTGAATTTGAGACATTTGGAGGTCTGTCAGAGGCTTACAGCAATGTTTGCGGAAGAAGGTGATGCATTTTTGTGTCGGATCATCACCTGCGACGAAACATGGGTCCACCACTACACTCCCGAATCCAAACAAGCCAGTAAGGAGCGGCAGAGGAAAGGGGAGGCAGCACCAATGAAAGCCAAGACTCGACTGTCAGCTGGCAAGGTTCGTGCAACTGATTTTTTTCGATTGGCGAGCCATTTTGCTGATTGATTTTTTTGCATGAGCGATGCACAAATAATGCTGGTTACTACTGTGAGCTGTTGAACAAGGCAAGGGATGCATATCGCCGCAAAAGACAAGACCAACCGATTCGACAAGTCATCCTCCTCCATGACAAGACACAGCCCAATACTGCAGCTCTAACTGTCTCCAAGTTACAGCAAATGCACTAGACTACACTTGATCATCCTCCTTACAGCCCGGACTTATCGCCCTGCGATTTTCATTTGTTTGGACCACTTAAAGAAGCTCTAGAGGGCAATGAATTGAAGATGACGCGAGTGTTGAAGACTTTGTGCGCAACTGGATGGTGACACTACCCTGTTCTTTTTACGATGAGGGTATCAAGAAGCTGACCATGCGCTGGGACAAAAGCATTTTCAAAGCAGGAAACTACAGTATGTGGAAAAATAAACTAAAATGCTTTGTGTTTTCAATAAATGAATTTAAATAAAAAATAAAATCTCATTTATATTTGATCCCTTCTCGTAGTTCGAGCACAGCAGTGTAACTTCTTTCTTGAAGTCTTGAACTATCTGGATTACAATGGGGTAGCAGCTTCTGTTCGGAGCCTGTCCTCAATGTGTTAAGAGGTTCATTTTAGCATTCTGCTAATGGATCACTCCAAATTAAATAGGTCCAATGTGAATACTGTAGTTAATGGAATATGAACATACATCATTGGGAGAATTAAAAATTCTACTTACCAGCATCTGTGGAAGAAACAGAACTCCTGCCTCATAAGACATCATGAAGAGACCTGCTCCACTTGCTTTTGTTTTCCTGTTTATACCCCACGCTGCTTTGGAGAGGTTGGCACTGCTCAAATGGAACCAGGCCAGCTGCTTACCATCTGGTGATATTCGACCGTAGGTTTTGATGTGAGGTACAGCACCGGTGCGAAGACGTTTAGAGCTCTTCCACTGGCTGTGAACAAATTCAAGAGTAAAATAATACTGAGTGAATGCTAAGAGGATATTAATTCAGTTAGGAGAAATAGAAAAGTCAAACACTACAAGGCTTAAGTTTTGAGTGGAAATAGAAATTGAGGATTAATTTTAGGCTGCACATAATGTACGATGACTATGGTTTTTATTAGTGTATTTCAACGTAAATAATATAGTCTTATACCTGGTCCAATATGATACTTTCTTGACTGATCAAACCAAAGGAAAATTCTTTGGAAAAAGAAGTTGTGCAAGACTACGGTTACCAGATGACAACGGCTCGAAAGCAGGACTTTTGAGTTCATAAAGCAGGACAAAACAAGGACAGCATTAAAATTGCTTACATTTTTTGTTAAAAACATTTATTTAGCGTACCTTATTCATATTGCTTGGCCACAAATGAAGTCTCGAAAGCAGGAATGTCACTGGCACCTTATTCATGTTGACTGTACTTATCAGAGCTACTTATTTCATTGAGCAACTCCTCATTGTCTTTTAAATAGTCATGAAACTGGTTACAAGTGAAGTCCTTCAAGAAATTTTCATTCTGCTTTTGCACTTCAACATACTTTTCAAGATTTACAAATTGGTCTAATAATTAACATCATCAATGTGTAGACCTTTTGCACTAAGATATTTAACAGTATCTTCAGGGTCAGTCCAGTTGAAATCTGAAATTAAGGTCATCCATTTAAAAGTACTGAATTCTTCAAGTGGTTGTAACCATTTTCCAAGGTACTCCAGACACTCATTCTTCTTCTTCTTCTTCTTCTTTTATGACCACATAGGATCACTTTAGTCAGTCCGTCGTTCAGGTCTCTTTGAAGGGATTGTTCGGGCTTTGCGGTCCTCCCAGTACTTCTTCAGACGCTCCGATCTTCGTGCCCTTTCCTCAGTTGAAAATGTGCGTGTTGTTGGTTTGTTTTGTGTAAGGGTAAAGCGGAGGTTTGTATTCTTGAGTTTTGTATTCAATTTTATCTTATTTTTGGTGTCTTCTGTTGTAAGGCCTATTTCCTTCAGATCCTCTCTTACTTCTCTGATCCATTTACATCCTGTTGTGGTATTTTTTGAGACGAGATTGTGTTGTACTAGTTGTTTCAGAAGTCTCGAGTCCTGCATCCTCATGATATGTCCAAAGAATCCCAGTCTCCTCTTACGCATAGTATCTGTAATGGGTTCTAGCTCTTTGTACACGACTTTGTTAGGTATTAACCGCCACTGTCCATCTTTCTGATATTTTTTGTTGATACAGGTTCTTCCAATCCTCCTTTCAATTTTCTGAAGTCTGTCAGTCTTTGATTGTTTATTCAGGTAAAAGAGTGTTTCTGCTGCATATGTAGCTTCCGGTTTTATAACTGTGTTGTAGTGTTTTATTTTTGTATTTATTGATAGACATTTCTTTTTGTAGATATCCCATGTTAATTTTTGTGCTTTAGCTAATCTATTTGTTCTTACTTGGATTGAGATTTTTTCATTTAAGTTATGTGTTATTACTTCTCCAAGATATTTAAACTGAGTTACTATTTTGATTTTATTACCATTTATGGTGACTTCTTTTAGCTGTGTTGGTTTTTGGGGCATAATTTCTATTTTTTCAAATGATATTTTGAGGCCAATTTTATTTGCAATGTTTTGAAGTTCTGATATCTGGGTTTTTGCTTCTTTTATGTCCACTGCTAGTAATGCTAAATCGTCAGCAAAACCCAGGCAATTTGTTTTGATTTTTCGGCCAATCTTTATTTTGGGGGGAGATTTTCTAAACCATTCCCTCATTACCATTTCTAGAGCACAGTTAAATAATAGTGGTGAGAGCCCATCTCCCTGCCGTAGTCCAGTTTTAATTTCAAATGTCTCTGATGTTTCCCCCCTAAACTTCACTTTTGACTTGGTATTGGTGAGAGTCAATTTTATCATGTTTATTAATTTGGGGTGTAGTCCAAGGTGTCTTAAAATTTTAAACAGAGATTCTCTATGGATGCAATCATAAGCTTTCTTGAAATCTACAAATGTTATCACCATATCTCTGTTTCTTCTCCTGTTATAGTCCATTATCAACTTAAGACTCATGATCTGATCAGGACAGCTCCTCCAGGGTCTGAAACCTCCTTGATATTCTCCTAGTTCTTTCTCAAGTTGTAAACTTATCCTATTAAGGATGATTATTGAAAATATTTTGTATGTTATGTCTAGGAGAGAGATTCCCCTGTAGTTATTAGGGTCGGTTTTGTCCCCTTTTTTGTGCAGAGGATGAATGAGGGCTGTTGTCCAGTGTTCTGGTAGTTCTTCTTTAATCCAGATAGAGACAAGTTGTTGATGGAGGGCAACTTTTGCTGAGGTTCCTGCATATTTCCAGATTTCCGCAAAGGTCTGATCTTCTCCTGGCGCTTTGTAGTTTTTTAATTTATTCAGAGCTTGGTAGACTTCCTTTATTGTGGGGGGATTGATGTTTTCTGGTGATGTTTTTATCGGGGTGTTGGTGTCCAAATGAAGGAGTTCTGTAGGTTCCTCACAATTTAAAAGCTTGTTGAAATGTTTAGCCAGAATTTCTGCATTGTCTTTATTGTTATGGGCCAGCTTACCATCTTCATCCTTCATCAGTAGGGTCGGGGGTTCATATTTTTGGAGCTGCTTTCTGAAGGTTTTGTAGTAGTCCCTTGATTTAGTTTTACTGAACTGTTCTTCAATTAACTGCAGGGTGTCCTTATGATGTTGTCTTTTTATTCTTCTTAAGACTTGGGTAGTTTCTTTTCTCTGTTTTACTAGCTTTTGATAGGATATTTCTGTCTTTTGGGACTGATGTAATAGCCATGCCTGATGTCTTTTCTCCACTGTTTCATCACATTCACTGTTCCACCATTGGTGTTTTTTACGTGGTTTAATTGGAGCTAGGTCTTCTGCAATTTGTTTAAGGTTGTGTACTAGGTCTTCAAGTTTGTCTGTGATTTTTATTTTTTCAGTTGCTTTCTGGTAATTTTTGTTGTTGATTAGCTGGGTAGGATCTATTTTTCTTTTAGTTTTAAGGGCTTGCTTTTGTTGTCTCCTCTGGGGAGTGAGTTTAATTTTAATTTTAACTACGTAGTGATCTGAACCTGTGTCTATTCCTCGGAGGACTTTGACGTTATAGATCTTTTTTCATGAAGGAATCACTGTCTTCCTGCAACCCTTTCTCCTTCAAAGTTTTCATCATTTATTTCACTTTCATAGGAACAAAATTATTTGAAAAACAAGCTTGTAAAATACCACCAGTTTTTTCAAGTGCCTGTTTCACTTCAATAATGGAATTATTCTCCTTTTCAACATGAAGAATGTTCTCTTGAAAGACTGACATTAAAGACTGGCAAAATATTAAATACATTTCACTTAACTTATTGGTGAAAAACTTGTTCAAAATTGTTGGCAGGTTATCCACAGATAGAAAATAAGACTGAAGTGCTGGATACAGTTCAAGCATCCTTTCAACAGCTGGAAAAAGTGACAATATGCTTCAATAGGGATTTGTAATTCACATCAACAAATTCACAAAAAGTTTTTAGCTCTTCATTCCTTATGGTGAATGTAGAAAAGTAGTTGAACACTTTTAACACAATGCTTTCAACGTCAATCGACAATAAATCAACTCCATGTTGAACACAATTATGCAACACGTGTGCTGGGCAGCCTACTCCAATCAAGGTTTCATTAAGCTGAGATTTGAGGTTAGAAAATACACTATTATCTCCTCTTCTTTTCAGGCCACCAAAATTCATATTGCAGTTATCTCCTCCAAAAGCAATGCACTTCTCCAAAATTCCATTTTGTTGCAGGACATCTAACACCACTGAAGAGATTGTTGCAGCTTTTTCATTACTGACTTTGTGCAGGTCAATTAACTTTGCTTGCAGCCCTCCATTCCTGTAGTCAAAATACTGAATGAGTACAGGAAACAGGTTTATATTCGCACGATTGCTGCCATCCATACAAACACCAATGTATGATACGTTTTTCATTTGTTTAATGGCACTTTCTACACAGTGAGGTCCAAGTACATTATTGACACTGGCCTCAGACTTTGTACGAGCACAATGAATATTTTTTCCTATTTCAGAAGCAGGAAATAATTTAGACGGAAGCTTAGACATACAGTCCATAGTTTTGTAGCTCCCATGATGAACAGCATTGTGGTACACAAGAACTCCCTCTGCAGCAATCGCATTTTCGTTTAGTGATGTGTTATTTTTGAATAATGTCAACACATTAGTTGAAGTTGATGCACTTTGAACATTAGCTTTATGTTTGCTCGTTGTAATCTGACTTTCTAAATCCATAGCTCCACGATTAGCCACAGAAACGTATGTTCCTGGTTTACATACTAGACACATGGCTTCTTCGTCGGTGTGGCCCTTTCTGAAGCATTTATATCTTTTCTCCAATTCAGCAGTGAACTTACACTTTCTTTTTCCCATAATACATTTAACGTACCAACAGATCACAACAGATATTGTAGAGTAGATCACAAGGACTGTGGCACAACTAAGCAGCAATATGGACGAAAATTATTTGTCTTTAGCTTCCATTTCCATATGCTAACGCCAACTTCGACTATTGACTTCGACCAGCAATAATATACTAGTCAAAGACTACAGGAATTTAAAAAGTTCAAGCTGCAGCTGAAGTCAAAGGTTATGGAATAAGCGAGTCTAAGTTTACGAAAATGGGTTTCTAGTTGGAAAAAGTTCACTTTAACATATTAGACGAGAAAATACGGACAATCAGCAAATAATTAAAAATGCCAGAACAGACGCTAAAAATAAGGGCATGTCCTGGTAAATACGGACGTTGGTAACCCTATGCAAGACAGAGGACAAAATACCTTCCAGATTTAATGCAAAAGATTTCAATACGTTATCTATCAAGAAATGAAATGTGAAGCTAAGGCCAGAGACCTGCTGCTGCACGGATAAAGTATTTCCTTTAGAAAATGTCTGATAATTTATACGAAACAGATGTGTCTACTCTTTGTTATACTCTGCACTGCTTTACTTTTAAATTGACGTTTTGGCCGATTTTGGCTCTGTCTGGTGGTTATACGCTGAAACAGACATACAACCAATCCCGAGCTGCCATTCACATCAACGTATATCGGCAGAGTGCAATCTCTAAACATAGTTGCCTACTCTAATACTTACATTCACCACGTGGTTAACCTATCTCGCTCAGCGTGTATGGTATTCGGTACAGACCGTGATCTTTCGCATTTCCTTCAGTAATTAGTGTTTTTCATATTAGTCTTTATCTTTCTAGTACAGTAGACTATAACATAGTTTACGGTTTAGCATAGCATAAGTTACTAAATTCAGTTTTAATTCAGCGTATAAAAATAGCTGTAGTTTCATTTATGTCTGTGTATCGGTTAGTGTACTTATTTTGTGCATGTTTAGAATGTAACAGTGTAATTCGGGAAAGACAAGTGGCAAGAAAGTGATTCTGAGATCAGTGGAGTATTCCCTTTGTGGGTCATAACCTCCCTTACTGTGCCAGCCATTAGCGGTGAGTGTGTTATTTCTTCATTCTCTTTTATTCTTAATAATGCATTTATTTTAGTGTCGGATGTTGTTAGTATGTGTAGTTTTTGTGAATTTGTTTCCAATCCCAATTCATTTGACACAGTGGTGTCGTGTTCATTTACCTTCTCCCCTAACATTTTAGTTGTGGGCTAATCGCCATTGAAATCTGTGTCCTATTATTCTAATTTTTCTTCAAACCATCTTACCCCACTTTTCCTTTTCCTAGTCATTTCATGTCTTATTTAATTCATATATTCTCCGAGCCTAGCGTTCGATATCATGCTTTATTCTTAATGCATGAAACGTCCCTGGTATGTGCTGCTATCTTCTTCGGAGTGTTCTTACTGCGATGCTCCGCCCGTTAACCAATGAAAGCTCTGGATCTTGTTAGCTCTGTCTTCCTCATCTAGCAGGCGTGTGCCGCCATTACAGTTGAGTCGTTGGAGTGTGATGGATCGCTGGCGTGCTTGGTGTCTCCTGCAGGACCAGATTTCGGCCCGCATTATGGATTATGGATAAATAATCTGTGTGAAAGAGCTCTGTCTTGCCCTTAGAGCATCCTTTTACTTCTACCTTATTGGAAACGTCCCCAAACCGTATGGATTTTTAAAAAAATCTCTTGGATAATTGTGTCGACGCGAGTATTGGAAACTGACGCTAACGCGTCTCTGCAAGCTTCCGAAAATCTGTAAGTTCTTCATGTTCTTAAGTGAAATTGATCTTCAGTACTCCCTCTATGAGATGAGAAAAACTATTATTCGGACTTGAGGCGTTTTGGGTCTCCTAAAAAGGTTCCATCTTCCTGTCTCGTCCTTAAATTTGATTGTGTCTTTAAACATATTCGGGTTTCCTTGTAAAACTAATTATGCAGATATCTATACTAGATGATCGTGTTCTGTCCGCATATTAATGCTTATCATGTTACATTTACTTTGGGTGAAAGTAAGTTATCAATTACCGTATTTCACGGCATAATCGTCGCCACCGCGTAATCGTCGCATCCTTTATTTTCAATACAAAAATCGGACTTTAAACCTTTAATTACATAATTGTCGCACGTCCAAATTTTGTTCACTAATCTCGTTAAAAGGTAAATGGAACTGCAACGTAAGTTGCACATGAATGCGCAATTTAAATACGTGTATGGTTTATGGGCAATTTGGCAACACAGTCACGTTTGCGACATGTTGCACAACGTATAAATAAATAATACCGGTATATGTACGATGCATGGCTTACCGGTAGGCTATCGGCAGTTTGACAACGTGGTCGCGAGACAGTGTACTATTTATTCACCACCTACATATTATGAGTTCCCATTTGAAATACGTAAGGCTGTAAGTTATCACTTATCGGCAACGTCGCCAGGAAATACCAGGTAGGTAGGTTGAGTGGACCTCGAACCAGCCCTCAGATACAGGTAAACTTCCCTGACCCGGCCGTGAATTGAACCCGAGGCCTCCGTGTAAGAGGCAAGCACGCTACCCCTACACCATGGGGCCGGCTCCTGTGTTATTGCGCACGAAGTGAAATCCAAGACGATAACGCAGATTACCACGGAATTATTCAGCTCACGGTCAGCCGAATTATTTACGATGTCTCAGTTGTCATCGCTAGACTCTTATCTTACTACTACGTCATAAGAGTCCGGGCATGGGATGAAAACTTTTATCCAAGCAGTCAAGATAATTATTATCCAATGCTATTAAAGTTTTATTTTATAAACTCGTCAGTAATGTAATGTAAAATCATCAATAACTGGGAAGAAATATTAACCTAATTACCGTATGTTTAAAAGAAATTGAAAAAAATGAATGTTTGTTACTGAAGTCTCAGAATACAGTCAACTATACGGTAGATCTACACCGCGCTAGCTAGAGCTCCGGTTTGCGAGCTTTGCGCAAGCGCAGTAGTGTGTTGCAACCAACGAGCTAAACTGATAAATTGCTGCATGCTTCCTTGCTGCCTAACAGTATTGGCTGCTCTGGAATGGACAGATCACAGATGCATTCATTTGTTTCAGATTTACGTGATTACTGTAGACATGTGTGCGTGAGAATTTAAGTTTTTAATTTGTGTTTGGGGTGTTTCCAGAAATAATTTGTTTTAACAGTGAACAATTACGGAAAGTCATTTATATCGCAAAACATTAACGTGTGAAGCATTTATAAGCGATTATGGGTAAATATAGAAACTATTCTGCGGGCTTCAAGCTAAGCGTAATTGCCTTCACTGAACAGCATGGGAACAGAGCTGCAGAAAGAAAATTTTCAGTGAGTGAAAAGTTGGTGCGTGACTGGCAGAAAGTAAAAAACAAGCAAAAAAGCACAAACCCTTCTAGACGCGCGTTTAGAGGTCCTAAAACAGGGAAGTTTCCTATAATTGACGAAGAAGTGTTTAGGTACGTCAGTGAAATACGTAACAATGGCTGCAGTGTATCATATGAAATGTTACAAATTAAGGGACAGGAGGTAGCGCGCAAACACAACATACCGGTAACTCAGTTTAAGGCGACTCGTGGGTGGATTAAGGGGTTCATGCGACGACACAATCTGTCAGTGCGAAGGAGAACAACACTAAGCCAAAAGTTGCCTGCTGATTACACGGACAAGATTGTAAATTTTCACCGATTTGTCATACGTTTGTGCAAGGAAACTTCGTACTTGCTTTCTCAAATCGGTAATGCCGATCAGACTCCAATCTTTTTTGATATGCCTTGCAACAGCACTATTGCGCTAAAAGGATCACGGAGTGTATTAATGAAAACCAGCGGTAGTGAGAAGTTGCGATGCACGGCAATGCTAGCCATTACAGCTGACGGGAGAAAGTTGCCGCCTTACATCATTTTCAAGAGGAAAACGATGCCTAAGAATATACAGTTTCTCCATGGAATTCATCTATGAGTGCAACCAAAGGGTTGGATGGACGTAGAACTCATGCTGGACTGGGTTAAAACTGTGTGGAATAGAAGACCTGGTGCACTACTAAAACAACCAGCTCTGCTTCTTTTAGATAGTTTCCGAGGTCACCTCGTGAACGAAGTGAAGCAAATTCTCACTACAAATAAGACACGATAGATAGTCATTCCTGGTGGCCTAACATCTGCTTTGCAGCCACTAGACGTATGTGTTAATAAACCCTTTAAAGACCACTTACGTCGATTTTACAACAAGTGGATGATGAGCGGCGATCAGCAATTGACGCCCGCCGGAAATATCAGGCGTCCACCCTTGGACTTGTTATGCTCGTGGGTGAAGAAGAGTTGGGATCTTATACCACCTGAACTAGTCTCCAAGAGCTTCAAAAGGACTGGGATTTCGAATGCACTAGACGGTTCCGAAGATGACGCAGTGTGGCAGGGAGACGAAGAATCTGATACTGGTATTAACAGAGGCGAGGACGGCGCATCAGATAGCGAAACCTGCGATAGCGACACCGAAGATTTGGAATAAATTGCGTACCGGTAAGTCCGCATTTCACAACAAAGCGATAATTTTTTGCAAGTGTAATATTTTAACTTTAATACTCAAATTAATGACAATTAACTTAATACGTTCATTTTTATTTTCAGGTTGGAAAAACGTTCACCGAATTGTTGCGAAAAATTATGAATTTTGTTTTAGACTATTTTAATTGTTTTGATGTATAAACGCGAGTATTACGTGCATCTTAAATTTGTATCAAATACAATTTAGTTATAAATACATTTTTTGAGTAATACAAATACTGGTATTAAATATTCATCGTATAATGGTCGCATCCTAGAATTTTTTCGAAAATTTTGGTATAAATAGTGCGACTATTATGCCGTGAAATACGGTATGTTGAATGGATAGAGTGTAATGTTATTAATGATGGCTATGAAATTACCCCACTAGGTAATTTTTTTTGGGAAGGTCTCCCCAACAGGATTGAAATTTTATTTAATTTTCCCTTAATTTCTTTTCTTGTTCTTTCATTCTCTTTTATTACTTGTAAATTTATGGTTTTGTCCCTTGAAGTAATGACCATTGTCGTGGTTGTACCAATTGGTCATGGCTTATGTTCATGGTGTGTGTTCGTTGCCATGACGATGGGTTGTTGTTGTTGGTGATGATGATTGTTTTTTTTTCTTGGGGACTGTTGACGAGTTTTTAGTAATTCAATTAATTTGTATGACTTGGCCCTTGCTCTTGTGAAATTTTGGAGCATGTTATTTGGCATTTAACATTTCCTTTGGAATTTTTCTCTATCCTGTGTGGGATATATCTATATTTTTCCCTTTGGTCCTTGTGGTAGTGCGCTTTTCGTTTGTGGTAACGTGGGGAGTTATCTGATTCCCTTGGAGAGAACTCCGTGATTAATGGTGTCGTTATGTTGTGTAACTGAAGTAAAATTCTAAAAGGATAAGTAATAAGGAACTTTTACCTTTCTGAAAAAACAAAACAAAACAAAAACAACAACAACAACAAATTGGTTGGTCGACCACGTTAGGAATTTTAATCCTTCCAATTTGTCATTTAACTTATTTTAAATATATTATTAGTTTCATTTACTTGGTGGACGTTTTCTATGTTAAGGCATTTAATTTAATTTGGTTTTCCTGAAATAAAGGTATTATATTTGTCTTTTCAAGGTAAGACATGTTGTTCTTTATTTTAGTATTTTGATACCAGGCACAAATGTTCTTAATCCAAGATTTAAATTGAGGCACCTCTCCACCAGTTCTGGTAAGTTCTTCCTTGCTTATTTTAGGGGGTGTTTTACGGTGTCTGTACTCGCTTCCCGTTTCTTTGATGACCTGGTTAATTTGTGTAACTACTAGTTCGTTTTTTTCTACTGCCATTAACGTGTAGTTGTGTTGACTTGTTAATGGGATACATTAGCTTTTCTGAGTACAGTATTACATTTTACGAGGGCTGTTTAACGCGATCGTATTGCATCAACTGCTCTTGTGGCAGTAGTGCGCTGGCAACAGACGTATGGTGATGCTCATTTGTTTTGTGAAACATCAATTTAGAAGTAAAGCCGTGCGGAGTATATATGAATTTTAAGGGCACAATTAATAATGGGGGACAAAACTCCTTCAGCATTTGATGCAAAATTTTCAGCATTCTCTCTGTCAAGAAATGTAATTTGAAACTACGGACAGAGGCCGACTCCTGCATCAACAAAGCATTTCTTTTAGGAACTGCCTGAAATTTTATGTAAAACAGATGTGTCTACTGTTTATAGCCTGAATTTCAAGGGCTCAACTAATAATCATATAACATGATTAAAAAAGTACAGTGCATTTCAGCTATAATTTTCTACCTTAGGAAACGTACTATAGGAATGCAGTGAACCACATCTGTTTCTGGTGCGTCCGTATTGAGTAAGGTAAGCAATCTCCCCCCATCAGGCCATCTAGGCTGTCCATTACGTTCTGCTTACTTGGATAAATCTGAAACATAGGAATACAGAATGCTCTCTAATTCTGACAATAATCCGCTAAGAAACAGAGATGGTGAAGACAGATTAGATAGAAGAGATGAAAAGAGAGGAAACTGGTAATTGTACGAGGCAGTAAATACACATAAGTACACTTACTGACACAAAAATCCATAGTTCTAGCCCGTCAGGTAAGCAACTCAAAGTTGAAAACATCCTAGGGATATGAGCTAAGAATTTTAGACAAAATATAATAAAGTATGAGAATATATTCTTTATTTATTCCTCAAATTACAATCCTTTTCTTAATCATCGTTATCCAATTGATTAGATTAGCAGTTTGCCTTTATCTACCACTACAAGCACTAATGTCAGTCAATGCAGAGTTTAACTTAAGCCCTTATAACTACATTCGGTGTGGACATTTTCCAAAATATCAAAAACCACCTGAGGATATTGAACTAAGGAACACATTACAGAAAGAATTATGTAAATAAGTTACTTTGGCTAGAATTTGATTAAAAAAGAAAACAAGTAAAGAAACAAGTGATTTTTGGCTGCTTTTACAGAAATGCATTTAGGCCGGAAGTTATTTTCGAATTTTAAAATTTTTTAAAGTTTGATAGAGCTATCCAAGACTCACAATTTGAAACCTTTCCAGGCCCTTTAGCTTTTCAACTTATGGCACTATTGAGGAAATTGCTTAATTTTAGGGGCTGCCTGGCCGAGGCAGAAAAGGCATGCTCGGTTCACCCGGAAGGAGGTGGGTTCGAATCCCAGTCAGGAAGTCGTAAAATTTAAGAAATGAGATTTCCACTTCTGGAGGTGCATATGGCCCTGAGGTTCACTCAGCCTACACCAAAAATGAGTACCAGGTTAATTCCTGAGGGCGAAGGCGGCCGAGCGTAGAACTAACCACTCTACCCCATCACGTGCCGAGGTTAACAATGACGGAAGCCTTTACCTTCCACTCCTCCAAGGGCCTTCGTTGCCTGTACGGAGGTGACTTTGCTTTGCTTTTGCTTAATTTTATGTTTTTCGTAGTATGGGGACCCCTACTCTGTCTGCTAAGAAATGTTTTCAACATTAAAAGTGAGTGCACATAAAAAATCCTACATCCAAGTACAGTGACGAGCATTGCCACATGCAACTATGATGCTGCGGATCCTAGTTTGCTATTCAGGGGCAATGAAGCATTACTCATTCATAAGTTGCCATCATAACTGGAGTACCTACAAGTGTTGGAAGAAATAAGATAGCACAGTTTCCTGTAAAAGGCCTTAAATATGAGCGAGGTAGAAGGTAACAGGTAGACTACTGGTAATAAGTGTGTTATGCATTGACTGTTCATGGAGCACCACAGGCCAGTGGGTACGAACTCAGGTTCACAGTGAAAAGGGGGTTGGTTCGAATACGCTTGGGATGATCTTTTATCTCTTTACTCTGCTGGCAGCAACAGTGGAAAAAACAATTAGGTTTCAGGCTTTTTACACAAAGGTAGGTCATTCTACCAGCAACTATGGCACATCAAGGACCTCTTATTCATGAACGGGTAGTTGGTCTCGCTGAACAAGGAAATCTAACTGCAACAGAGGCTGGACGGAGCTACGGCATCTGCCAGAGTACAATGATGCATTGGGAGATGTCAGCTGGCTCAGGTTTGTGGCAGATCTCAAACTGCGAACAGGGCAATCAATTACTTCATCGCAGAGGTCCATTCGACCCTGTTCATGAATGCAGTGCACCTATGCCAGGCCGCGCAGTTTTCCCGGCAGCTCGAGGATAGCTTTGAGAAGCCTGAATGAGGCAGGGTTTCAATCCCAATGAGCAGATAGCAAACAAAAGCTCACTGATGAAGAGAGGGTGTACCACCTTGCATTTGTCAAGGTCAATGTGCTGCACGATTAGTCGAACATCACATTCTCTATCGAGAGCAAGTTTTCCTTGGCGAATGATGGGATGGTCATGTTTTGCCCTTACGGCATCTGGCAGAATCCAGCACATGTCGCCAAATATTAGAGCTCTGGCCGTGTAACTATTGCATGCTGGGGTTGGATGAGCTCTTGTGGGATAGGAATGCTGCACAGAATCGAGCATCGTCTCATCAATGGGCAGTATGTGCAGATTTTATAGAATATTATGGTCCCTTCTGTGCGGGTGTGTCATCCTGCTGGTGTTATACAATTTCAGCAGGACCTGACTCTGATCCACACGTCCTGATTAGTTCAGGAATGGTTCGTGCAAGACAAGGTCAGGTTGAACCTATCAACGGTTCACGTTGTTGGGCAGATATGACATGAATGAGAATGAGCGAGTCGAGACAAAGGAAATAATAGTGGAGATCTGGCTTAAACCCGCTCCAAACATGAACAACGCTCTCTGGACATTATCAGTAGTATGGCCAGGGATGAGGTTGGAGGTGACGACAATAAGTATGCTTATGCCCTAATAGGTTCCATGGCCGTATGCCTGGAAGAGGTCGTGCATAGACCTCTTGCAGAGAGGACCACCCAATGGTTCTTTTCAGGGCCACAAATAAGCCCAGTCACTGTCAATAATGGGATGATAAAACAAAGGAAGTTAGGTGATTCACCATATAAGTTAGTATAAGAATAAAAAAATAAACATGAAGATATTTTATGAGTATAGGAAAGGAACAAACAAGTGTCAAATCAAGCCAGAAAGAGAGATAGGCAAGCTGCTTTACATCACACCGACACATATAGGTCTTATGGCCATGATGGGACACGAAAGGGATAGGAGTGGGAAGGAAGCGGCCATGGCCTTAATTGATGTACAGCCCCAGCATTTGCCTGGTGTGAAAATGGGAAACCACAGAAAATCATCTTCAGGGTTGCCGACAGTGGGGTTCGAATCCACTATCACCCAAATACTGGATACTGGCTGCACTTAAGCGACTGCAGCTATCGAGCTCGGTATGAGAGAGAGGAATAAGAAAGGAAAACACATACCGTATTTACGCGAATAATCCCCACACATTTTTAAAAGAAAAATGAAGCACAAAATTGGGGTGTGGGTTTTATTTGCGTCAAGGTTGGCAACACGCTCCTGGCTCACCTAGTTTTTATGTTGGGTGTACAGTTATGCTTTGTGTAACTGCAGATGCAAGAAAACTGTCCTCATATGTCATATTTCAACGGAAAACAATTCAGACTTTTAACTCGAAATTGTCTTTCAATTTAAAAGAAATAGTGTTTTTAGGGTAATTTAAATTCTAAATTCCTCTGCCTCACGATAGAACGCATCTTCCGGAACATGCAGGGGTAGCTTTCTGCACTTTCACTCACTTCGGTGTGTCTATAGTGTATTACACAGTTGCTATCGTGATTATTTGTATTCAGCGTTTTAAGGAACACCACAATCACGTAGCATGCAGTGTGCGGAGAAGAATAATCTGCAAACAATGGCGATGACAACAGTTGGTGAAAATGCGTGGCTCATAATTATAATCAATTCGTATGCATCGAACAATATTATCAATGCCGATAAAACTGCATTGTTTTGTTTCTTTAATGCCGAGCCCAAACAAACTTGTGGTACTGTACTGTGTTGCAGACGGAAGCAAAAGACTTTTCCCCTCAACATAGGAAAGTGCGATAAGCCACGATATTTTTAAGGGCATCTGGTACTTTCCGTGCGAATAGAAGGCATCTAAAAATGCAAACAGTATAGTAAACCGAAAAATAAAACACTTGCACGGGGGAGCCAGCATAATTTGTCCTCGTCTTTGAATCGTGTTTTTTTTCTCACGTTGCGTGAGGTCATGTTTGCCAGTGATTTATCAAAATGCATTATTTGAACACCATAAATGCACCTTGTTGGGTACATTTTGGAAATAGTTTTTTTCATGGCATTTGAAAGTTTTAAACTGCGAATCAATGTTAATTGCATGCAGTAATGGGTATTAGAATATTTTGTGACGCGGCGAGGGTTGACATTTCTGAAGTACGAGTTGATAGTTAATTCGAAATTACGTAATTCGAAGTCCAATTTATGCGTCCCAAGGAATTCTAATTAACGAGGTTTTACTGTATCGCAAAACTATAATCCGAATTCGGTGGTGTGTGTGTTTCAAGTATTTACATTGCACGAAAAGAATTATCCACTATCAGAGTAAAAAGAGACGGCGTGTGAGAAGTGTTTTAGACGTGGAGTGTGACGAATTTGTAAGTATAATGGAGAGGATTCTAGTGATTCAAGAGACAACGAATATTCTGATCTACAGGGAATCGAGCCTATTTCGAGTTCAGATTAATGAAATATCTGTCACGTAAGTAGACACAAGTACTTGCTAATGTTCATGGCAAATATATTTCATAGCAGTGATGTTGTTTTTTTCCATCTAGGCAAAGCAGTTACAGTAAAACCTCGTTAATAAAAAGTCGATGGGACTAAAAAATCGGACTTCGAATTATGTGATTTTGAATTAACCGCCAATTCGCAATTCAGAAGTGCCAACCCTTGCCGCGTTACAAAACATTCTAAGGCCAGTTACTGCATGCAGTTAACCTTGATTCACAGTTTATAGCTTTCAAATGCCATGAAAAAAGAACTATTTCCAAAATGTATCCAAGCAGGTGCATTTACAGTGTTCAAATAATGCACTTGGATATCTCACTGGTAAACACAACCTCACGCAACGAAAGAAAGAAAAAAAAAAAGCACGATTCAAAGACGAGTAGAAATCTATGCTGCCTCCCATGTACAAGTGCTTTATTCATTGCATTACTATACTGTATGCATTTTATATGCCTTGTATTTACACAGAAAGTACCCGATGCCCTTAAAATCGAACTTTCCTATAGCTCTATCCTTGTACGATTTCCCGCCATGGCACTTCCCTTGTACTTCAGAAATGTAAACACTTGCCGCATCACAAAGTATTCTAAGACCCATTAACACATGCAATCACCTCGATTCACAGTTTAAACCTTTCAAATGCCATGGAAAAAACTATTTCCAAAATGTATCCAACAAGATGCATTTACAGTGTTCAAATTAATCACTGACAAACATAACCTCACGCAACGAAAGAAAGAAATCACACAATTCAAAGACTAGGATAAATTATGCTGGTTCCCCTGTGCAAATGCATTATTTTTTGGATTTCTGTACTGTTTGCCTTTTTAGATGCTTTGTACTGGCATGGAAAGTGCCCGACGCCCTTAAAACATTGTGGCTTATTAAATTTTCCTATGATGAGGGGATAAAGTTTCTCGCTTCCATGTGCATTGCAACGCACTACAATGACCCCCATCCCCCACCCTTGTACGATTCTCCGGCTGGCACTTTCTCCTTTAAAACCATAAGACCGGTTGGGCTCCCATTAAAATAAAGCAGTGCAGTTTCATCGGCAATGACAATATTGTTCAGTGCCTACGAATTTATTATATGAGCCACGTTTTTTCGTCAACTGTCGGCATCGCCAGGGTTCACGGATTCTGTTTTTCCACACACTGCCTGTTGCATGATATTGAGGCATTCCTTAAAAGGTTGAATACAAAAGAATTCCAATTTCATTCAACTTAGCAATCCTGAAGCGCACTGTAGACCCGCCGAAGTGAGTGTAAGTGCAGAAAGCTACCCCTCCACGTTCCGGAACACGCGTTCTATTATGATGCAGATTAATTTCGAGTTGAAATTACTCTGTAATATACTATTGTTTTAAAATCTAAAGGCAGTTTCGAATTAAAAGACTGAATTTCGGCAATGGGGCCAACATTGTACTTCGTATTACGAATTATCCGTATTTCGAATTAAACCATTTAAATAACATGCAAAACTGTATCTCATGTTTCCGGGAACGAGAGTTTCTTCAAATTAGGCGGGATTTTGAATTAACCGATTTTGAATTATCGAGGTTCTACTGTATATCCGAAAATTTACGTGCATATTTGTGTAAAGACCATGTGTACCTCGCGGAGTGATATGAAGTGTTTGTTTATGCTTACGTTACTCTTTCGATGGAAGGGATTTTAGTTCATTTCATTTTTTTCAAAACGAACCTTCTTAAAATTAGGGTGCGGGCATTATTCATGTAAATGCGGTAATAGGACGAACACAATGGCAAGTCATTTGTCCTCGTCTCCTATTTCTCCTGGTCCCACTTCCCACACTGACCTGCTATTGTGTTTGTCCTATTATATGCGTTACGTTCTTACCCTCCACCACCACTCTCTCCCCCTAAATGCTAGATTATTTAGCCATATGGTCCACCAGAGAAAAGCCAAGGAGTGGTTGGAAAATGACTGTGCAGACAAGAAACAAAGGGTTAAACAAGAAAGAAACAAGGCAACAAAATAAAACAGAATCTCGCAGCATAACGGTCTGAGTGGCAATACATCTTGATGATGATGATGATGATGATGATGATGATAATGATGATGCTGCTTGTTGTTTAAAGGGGCCTAACATCGAAGGTCATCGGTTCGGCAATACAGTACATCTAAGACAAGGAAATCTACAAGGATAGAGAAAAATAGAGAATACTCCTTTACCAAACCTAAGGAGCTGGAGTCAGCAATGATGATTATGATGATGCCTAACAGTACCATTTTTATGTCTTTTTGCAAGCAGTTTAATGCTACACTAACTATCACAGGTTTTCAGCAATGATAGGATAGAAAAGGGCTGCTGAGTTTTGATGATGCCAGAAGCTGTTTTCAATTAAATGATCTCTCAAGTATAGTATAATCTGTTATCAAATGTTTTCTTTTTTAGGTACTTTCAAATTTTATTTTAACTGCATTAGTTTTGACAGATTGAAAAACCTCACAGTTATAGTAAACAAGATGAAAGTGGCAATGAAACAATTATTTCAGAATTAGATGAGAGCTTGGTTGTAGTAGTGTATTGTAGTAATAGAAAGTGATCCGCGTGATGGAAGTATTGAAATTAAAAATATTGTTGCTACACCCACAGTGTCTTTTATGTCAGCAGTGTGCAGAGACAGCGATATTTTATCAACCATATAAAAATTGCTGTGACATACAAAACCAACCCATTCTTTCTCAAAATTTTCCTAGATGAACATTTAGTGAATTCAATTGTGATGGAAACAAGTTGCTATGCATGCCACTTCCTTCGAACACGAGTTATCTCCTCACTTGTGAGTTTGTAACTGCAGGGATGTTACATTAGATGAAATGAAGACAACAGACAATGACCCTTCTTTCATACACCACAGTAAGGACAAATTTATGATGAATCCAGTCAAATTGAAATTTCTTCAGATATACAAGAGCAACAAACTGAAAAACTACTGATCAGAAATTAAAATATGTTAAATGTATTAAGTACTAAATATTTATTAATACTGTAACATTTCATTTTAAAAGATTTACTAGTACTGGAGTTACTTAAGAATTGTGTTTTTATAGAGATTAGATGAAATGAAGACAACAGACAATGACCCTTCTTTCATACACCACAGTAAGGACAAATTTATGATGAATCCAGTCAAATTGAAATTTCTTCAGATATACAAGAGCAACAAACTGAAAAACTACTGATCAGAAATTAAAATATGTTAAATGTATTAAGTACTAAATATTTATTAATACTGTAACATTTCATTTTAAAAGATTTACTAGTACTGGAGTTACTTAAGAATTGTGTTTTTATAGAGATTAGAGGACTGAAACTTTAAATGACCTGCAAGGATGCAGAGGGCTTTTAAATTTTTAAATACCTTTCATGTCAGACTCCACTTAACAACTAAAGAAGAGTAGTTTTTAACATAAAACGCCAACATTAGCAGACATTACAAGCACGATCAAGCTAAGCTCACGTAACTTACCACTCTGAATGGTGGAGGAGACCTCGGTGCAGGAGCCCCTTTACTTTGAGCCATACTGGCTCTCAGTTCTCCTATCATCCAAGCCTCAGGGTCCTGCCCCAGGCTACCTATGGATGAACACTGGGCCAAAATGGGCCACGATGAATCTGCATCGCTGTTGCAGTATTTCTTGAGGATGCTTCCAAGTCGACGATGGCCCCACCGATCGATGTCAGGACCCTGGTGACTTCCAGGCACAGAAGCAATGAAAAACACTCTGCAAGAAAATAGGACGTAGCAAATAAATAATTCATAATCAGTGGTGAGAGTTAGGGCCATCTACTGCTAGTCATAAGTCTAGGCATGTAGGGAGGACTATAAGCACTCTGCCCTAGCATCTTTTGGCATTGTATTAATTTTACACACTCTCTCTTATTTATTTATACTTCAATAAAAATAAGCGACAGATCTGTTAAAAATAACTGATTTACATGAATATATACCCTTGCCACAAATAAATTAAGAAAAAAATCACACTTTGGTTTATGCCAATGGTCGTCATACAGCAAAAAAATGCAATGTTAGAAAGAAAAAAATGCCCTGTGGGGTAAAACTCTATCCAAATTATTTTAAGGACAAACTACAAGTAAGGTATCCTTAAGGTGGATTACAATGAACCATCAGAATTAGTTTTACACATTAATAATGTACAAGACTCTATACCTTGTTCTCAAAGTACATAACAATTTGCATTTTTAAATAGGAAAGAATGTGGTTTCCCAGTTAGAACAGTTTTATGAAGTGAAAAGATTCCCGTCTGCACCACAGGATACTATAGTTGAATACCTGAAGAGAACAGAGTGTGGAGATGTGGAGTTGTCCTTGTCTGTCTGTGCTTTCAGATTTGTCTTCACAGCTTTCTATTACTCCTTGAGCACCTTCAAATACCACTAGACTATGCCAGGATCGAACTGTGAGGAAACTGTCCTGAGCCTTGTGCTGATGTGAATGTACTAAACTATGTTAAAAAATGGACTCTGGAGCATTTAGCAGGATTCTACACCAGGTCACATGGCAAGGATGATACAAAGGAGGCCAAGGTGCCTGATTTCATTCCTGCTACTGACTGATCATCTGTTACGCCTGATTTCAACCTTGTAGACTTTAAAATGACCTAGATGTTAGGTCCCTTAAAGCAATAATGATCATCATCATCTAAACTGAGCTCAGTGTTAGAGGGAATTGCCGACAGTTGAATGTTTAAAGTGCTTCCTCGTAGCAGGTGCATCAGATGGTCTCAATGAGGTCATCCTTCGATTCAGAGTCAGAGCCTGTGTGAGCGCTAATGGGAGTCATTAGTGTGTAAGATATGAATGTAACATACCAATAGGAAATTGAAGATTCACAAATCATATTTCACTTATCCACAAAAATACCGTCATTACTCGTGTATTAGACCCCCGCTGGCTTTTTAAAACAAACAAAATGAAAAAAATAAATCTTGCATACAAGACCCTCCAACGTAATTCATCATAGAAGAACAACGATTCCGCTTCAAAGCAGGTACAAGCCTTACTGCTCTGATGACACCACATAAATTTGTGAATAGAATTGTTCATACGATCTGCGCAATGCAAACATGCATCAAAGTCATCCGGTGCATTTGTGTTTCATAGTTAAGAAATGTCCTCCTCCGTAGTGTAGGCCTACTGGAGCTCTGATGTCGTCGCACAAATAGGTGAACAGTTTCGTGTCCGAACCACGCAATGCAAGCACACGTCAGTCATGCTATAATGTCTGTCTTGTCTTGTAGTTAAGAATGTCTGCCAGCATAATGGTTAGCACTATTAACTGCCATTCTCGGGGGCCTGAGTTCAATTCCCTGTACCGTACTGCCAGAGATTTAAGGATGGCTGAAAGGTTGATATGCCATAAGAATGGTGCATGCAGCTCTCCTCCTTTGAGGGCATGCCTAAAAAGAGCTGCACCACCTCGGGATGAGGAAACGAGTTTACTGTAGTTAAGCAATATTCACGTTTGTTGTTATTAATACAGCAGGTGAGCTCATTAACAAAGTGATCATTTAATATCTCGTAACTCGGGCCAAAATACGTAATTTTTGGAGAGAAGTAAGTTTAAAATGTGATAAAAACAATCCATTCATAACAATTGTTTTACTCGACAATGTACCTAACAAATAATATTATTGATATTACATCCCCACTAATACTTTCACATTTTTGGGAGATGCCAAACAAACCATACTATGCGTTAATGAAAAATGGAGACAACGAACATACGAAATTAAACATTATGATAAAACACATTTCCACCATACCTGTAGATATCCATAAATGCGGCAAGCTTTCCAGTTTTTTATTTTTCTTCTTTCTGTTGTGGAACTTCTAGTGCTGTTTAGGTAAATCCTGATGTGATAATTGCAGAGAACAAGCATTAAATATGCTTAAAAATAAAGGTCTGGCTTTTAACAGCCACAGTTATCCAAAGAATGCTTCAAGTCATTATGTGTTACACTCGCAGTACAATTTGTAACATACACTAGTTACCATCTGATGTGTTGCCATGCTTTCTAAGGCACGACTTTATTCAGAATGGGTGGCTTCTGATACACATATACCAACTGGGAATAACAGATACCATCTCCAGAAACCATTTGTGAACAGATTCTCACATTTTTGGACTCTATAGTCGGGAACGAAACTACAGTACAAAGTATGCATTAACTAGTATGGCATATAGCGAGAACCCCGCTATAAGGGCAGTTTTGGTCTGTTCCTTCAAAATTCCCATATTAAACTGTTTATTATTCTTCAGTTACAGCGAGAGCCCTATCACTGACGCGTCCGTTATTACAAGCGATTAAACGTGCGCGATTTTTTTTTTGCCGACACTTATGTACCCAGTGAAATTGAAATAATAAATAAGGTAGTTCAACCTATTCAATACAAATAAATACGAAATGTAGTATTACATTCCTATTTAATTATAAGTGGAAGCGGTACCGGTTTCGACCCTAATCTGGGTCATAATCAGCCGAATAAAATGCAAAAAACAATGCATAGGTAAATAAGAAATTAAAGAGTGAGTCTTTCACAAAAACAGTTGAAGAGGCAAAATATGTTAATGGGGATTGGCATTGTGCAATTTTAAATTGTAAAATCTAGAAGCAGTAGAAAGTCCGTCACTTATAAGAAGTAAGGCGCGATCTTCTGAATAGTAGCACAACACACGCAAATTTCAGCACTGTCTCATAATGTTTACAAGAAGAGGTGAAAGGTTAAATGAGCCAGCGAATGAGGCGCGAAGTCACAATATAATTTAATGAATATGAAGTTCCAAAATTGTCTAGAAGCGAACTGCTAGCTCCTGAAGATCAGCGCAACACACTCAATGTCCGGCACTGTGGTTTCAAATGCCGACGGAACTCGGTGAATAGCTTGATGAACCAGTCTATAATTGTTTCGGTTGCGAAAATGTGTGTATATATATGTAAATAGTACAATTTAATATAATTTAAGTACGTAAACAGGATCTTGTAGATTCTTTAGAACAGTTGACAGTTGGCTAGTTTTAAAATATATTTAAAATCCATTTGGAGTAATCAGCAACATTCTTCATCATTATTCTGACGTTTGAACTGTTTAGGATCCAAACTTTTCTCAAACGTCCTCAACCAGCACAGGGCGCCGCTTTACAAGATTCAACGTAGCAATTTGCGTTCGTATAGTACTACCAATATGCATCTTGTAACCACATTTTTAAACAAGAACATTCAGGAAAGTGTTTAAATTACGACTATTTGTTTGTAAGACTTTATCAAGATTTTATTTTTAAGAATATCTTAACTACTGTCAACCATCTCGCTCACCTTTTGAAGCATATTTCCTACATCATCCTCACATTCATTTGTAATTTATTTTTTAAAAAATAATCCACAATTAAGAACAATCAGGATCCTGATTTTTTATCTTTCAGATTGAGATTAAGGCTGAAGATGCCCTTAAATAAAGGGAGAAACATGTCCCAATAATTTTATTCACAGATTTTAATTCTTAATTAAAATCACTTTTTATGTATTGAATAGGTGGAATAAATATACATTAATATTTCTTTGACTTTATTGCAAGCTCACAGCCGCGCACCTCTAACCGCACGGCCAACTCGCCCGGTCCTTTTAGAATTTGACCTATATAGTAATGCAGCATATTTCTTAGTACAGTATTGAGCAGTAATGTTATCCTTGGTATATTCCATTATTGACCTGGTTCGGTTTGGGCACGTGGTTATGTGGTAAATTCCACATATACTGTTACATACTGTAGTTCATACATGCAATTTTCATCTGGGCCACGAAAAACTTTTCAGGAGCAAACCTTGTGGTGGAAACCATGAACTGCAAGCCTGGTCATGACTTGCCTCATTTCACATTGTATCCATCTTCTGTCCAGTATCACATTTGTTGTGTAGAATTCCAACGGTATATCCCGCTTTTTATTCTGTAGATCTTGGAGCAGCTTGCTGTAGCTTTCTGTAGTTGGTAGTAGTAGAGTTATCAGGAGATCCTCTATCAAGAAAGTTTCTCTTGCAGCTCGTATACTAGTCTGGATTTGGTTGTCTTCGATACACCGAGGGCTCTTTTGAGAAATCTGGATTTTGTCTTTTCTATCTCTTCCAATTGCGTGCAGTTAAGAAATTCACATATTAGCTCGAGCCCATATGTCAGCAAGGGTAGTACCTTCGTTTGAAAAAGTGCCATTGCTGTTTCAAGTGAAATGAGTTTTATATGTCCAATGTCGTTTATAGCTTTTATTGCGGTGGCTGTTTTTGATCTGATGTGTAGTCTAAAGCTTCTTCCTGTAACCTGTAGGGTAATGCATAGGTATTTGAACTTGCCGACTATTTTCAGTTCACTGCCATTGCAAGTCACTTGGTCGGAAACTACTGGCCTTCCACCGTTTCGAAAAATTATCATTACCATCTTGGGTACCATCTTAGAAATGAAAGAAGAGAACATGTTTTCATAACAAATATGTAAATAACATTGTCAACAGCAGTTGTTAACTTGTTAGAAATAAAGGCTAAGTAAATGATTGCTTAATTTTGATACTATACACTGAAATTAAGTAAGAATGCGATACACCTCAAGATATGGCAGAATGCATCACTGATTTCAGAGGTTAGTTTATATTTTCTTGCACCTAGTTATATTTCGGAGAGGCTATGGCCATTACATGTAACTAATCTCATGGCTATGACCATGTAAATTTATAAAGAGAATGTTATCATTTCTCTTCTGGCGCTTGGAATATGTTTTCATGTACGGTTACGGTTAAGTTACGTGACGCTGTTTGAATAAGAAAACAGAAACATTTGCCACAAAGTACGATCGTCATCTTCGGTACCGCATCATTTTCTCGCAATGTACACTTGCGAACTCTCTCCTCGACATTAAAAGGCAACGTTGGAGTCGATTAGTAATGCTCGTCAACTGCTGTTGTCTAAAATAAATTCGAATTGAAAGAGGAGAACACATTTTCGTAATAAATGTGCAAATAATGTGGCTGAACGCAGGTGTTAACTCGTTAGAAACAAAGGCTGAAATAAACGATCGCTTAATTTTTAATATTATATACTGAAATTAAGTAAGAATGTGATACACCGCAAGATATGGCAGAGTACATCAATGATTCCGAGGATAGTTTATATTTTCTCGCGTCTAGTTAAATTTCGGAAAGGCTGTTCCTGTGTAATTTTGTAGCGAGGAGGTTTTATAATTTCTCTATGTGAGTTTGAAATATGTTTTCATTGTACACATACGGTTAGGTTAGGTGACGCTATTTGAAGAAGAAAACTGGAAGGTTTGCCAAAGAGGCCTCTGGAGTGATACTATAATTTTTTACAGAATGAAATTAAACACACACTTTCACATAGTATCGGATTTCAAAATATAACAATCATCCGCACAAATGCATGTTTTGAACAAAATGATTGCCGTTTCATACCGATGTTAATATGTATGGGATTTTTCCTGACTTTGATGAAAAATCGGATATAACAACAATTCGTTATAGCTAGTAAATTTTTCGCCATTATAAATTCTCGCTATAACGGACTTCTACTGTATTTTTAAAAGTTTCAGAGAGACAGGATCTTGAATGCTATTGATAGCAATGCATGGCTAACGAGATGGCAGTGAAGATGACGTCATTTGAAATGATAACACACCGATAGCAGGGGCGCTGGCAGCACAAGACGACAATAATTCAAATGAAAGCCATGATCAGGTTTACTGTGTGGTAGGCCTTCTGCTCAACTGACAGAGACAAATGACTGGCCATTAAGTTCTTCTGATTAACATTGCATAATACGATAATAAGATAACCTTATTCCTTTTCTCTTTCGGGTCGAGTATCATCGGAGGAGTTAATGAGATGAAACGAATGACGTGATAAAAGAGTAACTAAAACTGACTATATTTACTTTATATGAAGGCCTATAAGTCATATGTTCACCACTTATTGTCTTTTTAAAGTTAGAAATACTGCCTACCAATGAAAATAGCCAGTAAAACTCAGAATACATTCATATGTTTGTAGAACAGTGTAGAATGTTTACATGTACAATTTATTGCTCTTTATAGTCTACAAGTCGTGTGTTCATTGCACAAAAATTGAGGTTATCACACATTGTCCACCCCCCCCCCCCAATCCATATCTTTTATGGCTGTAAATGTGGGGAAAAGGGGGGGAGTCTAATACGCAAGTAAATATGGTAATTGTGGCAGTGCTGATGGCCAGACTAGGTAAATGTACAGTACATACAGTATCTATAAAAGTTTAACTAAACAGTATTTTATGATAAAATAGTACACATTATGAACAGAGCTTGCTTGATGATGTGTCTGGGAAATTCTCTAGTTTCTCACATGGGACTTTCTAAATAATGGAAAGGTAAGGGATGTAACAAGTGTTGTGTGTTTCTGTGGTGGTTGGTAGTGTAGTGTCTTGTCTATAAAGAAGAGCGTGTTGGTACAAACACCCAGTTCTCAAGCCAGAAGAATTAATCACGCGCAATTAAAATCCCCGACCCGGCTGGGAAACGAACCTGGGACCCTCTGAACCAAATGCCTCCATGTTGACCAATCAGCCAAATTTGGTAGAGTGCTTCTGACATACAGAAACCTGCAAGTTGGTGATTTTCCTACAAGTTTCCACCAGAAGCGAAAAGCATGCCGTGTATATACTGAGTCAGTTAAAGAAGTATCACGTGTTAAGGATGGTTAACATGAATTCTTATTATAGGTCATCCACGGATAGAGAAAATATCCACATTCTTGAAGAGGCAGAGCAAACTGGTAATCATGTTATTCTGTTGCAATGTTTTAAGGATATATTGAAATTACCAGTATATGAGTTGGCTCTGAGTGACATGGAGTCCAATGTAAGTCGGAAGTGGCATGATATACATCAGCTCTTTGAACTGCTGGAAATATTTAGCATTTTAATTTAATTATAATTACTGTACCAGCATTACTAGTACAGTATACTGTATTTGATTCTGGTGTTCAATTATTTTCTAATGGTAGAAAGTTTTCTGTGGATATTAAAATCCCCGAACCGGCCAGGAAACAAACCCGGAACCCTTCTGAACCAAATGCCTCCATGCTGACGTCTTCAACGGACAAATAGAAAGTGCTGAATTCTTCACAGACAAAAGGCAAAGCTCCCAGAAACTGAAAATGGGACATGAGAATATGTTACTGAAAGAAGACAACAGTTTGGATGTGCAGTTATGAGTACTGTAAAATGTGTCAGTTGAAAGTTATAGCAAGAGAGTTAAAAAAATTATGGGTTGTAAGGCTAACAGTGGATGCCTCACTATTTTTGAACGAAATAACTTCAGTTTTTATAGGAAACCTAGCAATTGTGCTATATCTTCCAGCCTATTATGATGAAAAAATTGTGAATTTTGACAGATTTATTATTGGTTTGCACCACAGAAATTCGTATTTAATCTTGTAAATTTGTAATGCAGACTAGGCATCAATGTATTTTGAAATGTCAATGGCCTACACTATAAACAATTTACTGTACTGTAGTATTTATGGTTTCCAATACAAAAAATATTTAACAAAACTTCGTTATCAAAATTTCCCTTCTTAAAATTAGTGTGCAGGGGTTATTCGCACATATAGAATGATAGGAACATAAACAGGAATGCATAATAAGATAATCAAATCAAAGGTCAGTGTGTGAGGAGGGAGCAACACAGGAACAAAGATAAAAACACAAAAGGACAATCCATATATATATATATATATATATATATCTTCAAACAGATGGGCTCTCTCATCAATCACAATTCTTCTACATTGATTTCTCTGAGCCCACAATGAGCTCACATCTGCTTCCTAGTTAGTGTGGGCATAACATTTGTCTTGACAATTTTCAACTCTATTGCTATTAACTTTCAACCGACGCATTTCATTCATGACAAATCTTGACAAATCCTCACTCTTTATCTGCTTCTCTTTTTGCACTTGCCATCTTAATCTGGCTTTCTTCTTATCCTACTTCCCCCCGCCATCAGAACCGATATCCACTCTCATGAGAAATCCGGGAAACAGAAATAAGCTTGTCAGGGGCTGAGAAGAAATGTCTCACAACATTAAGTAAATGTCAAGAGTGTTAGCACGACCAGGGATAAAAAACAAGCAAATTAAAAAACAGAATACCTACGAATTATCCCAAGAAAGGCTGTCGCTGATTGAGGAAGCTCTGGACACAAGAGGCCTAGCGAATCAACTTAAATTAAGCTTCATTTACTAATTGGCTGAAATAATAACTCAAATTAAATTTGATGAAACAAAATTTTAATTAGGTAAATAATTTAAGAATTTTTGACCTCAAAATTAATTTTTTAAAAATCAATTACCACTACACAATGAACGTGAAAACCATTCAGAATAATTAATCAAGGATATCAATTGAAATTTTTTTTTTTTTACTAACTCTTATTGCCAGGAGGCAGAAATTCTTTTAGAACAATTAACAAACGTAGATCAATAGAAGATTAAAATCTTAAGTTAATCATTACTGAAAGAAAGCTGAAATTTCCCTAATGAACTTCTCGGTCACTCCAGGGCTGCATAAAAATTTAATCAAACCCACAAAAATGCATAACTTCAGTTAACATGAAGAAATTATTTGTAACATGGACATAAATCCATAAGTTGGATAAATAACCCAAATATTCTCTAAGGTACGGTAGCTTAAATCAAACGAGTTAGTCAAGCTCAGCAGTAAAACCTTCCACATGCACGAAGATCCTCACCCAAAATCAGCTGAAGGTCAAGTTACCAATAATAAGTTGATACTCATATGTCAAATTCAACACAGCATGGCCACGGTTATGTTTGCATTCTGTTACACCGGTGTGTAACAGATGACGACCACCGAAATCAAAACAGGCCCTTGAAGTACCGAGGAAGTCATTAGAAGCCCTACATTAAAACCTCGTTGTTTCTCTTTTAGTAGCCCGACATGGCTAGAAAATATTATAATAAATTATGTTTTTTTTAAAACAAAGGAATGAAATGAAGGCCATCGTCTGGATCATACAGATACTACGTACATGATTAACTATCAAGGAGCTCCTTAAACATAATTTGTTTTCGTGCATGAAACCTTAACTGAAATCAAGAAGGTAAACAAATGCCATAATTGACCACTTCAACTTGAAGCCCAAAAATATTACCATATTACAAGATTATTATGAGGACCTGTTTTAGGAAGTCTATTTCTTTTTAAAACCACATGCAGAATTTCACATTTGTAGGTTTAAGATCTCCGCGTATTAACACTATAAATTAATCCATTCCTTGGTAGCTTAGTTCAGTACAGAAGAAGGATGCAGCTTACTTACGAGGTCGAAGGAAACAAAATATATAAAATATTTCAAAGTATAACCAAATCTTCAGGCCTTTCGCCTAGATGGACAATCCATCACCCAGGGTCCAATTTCAGGACCATCTCCTCTTCTTGCATTATAATTTTCTTCTCTTCTTAAGCACAATCAGCAGAGAATGGGTTCCAGCGTCTTCAGGTTAACAAGCAATAATCAGAACAACAACTGCTATCTGCATTGTCGACCCGACTACGACTGAGAAAGCTCCACTTCTTGCGCCCAGATAGCAGCACTACTTAGCTACCTCGCCGCTTAAATTCCAAGTCGACCGCTAGATAGCACACCATCACCTATTAGAGAAAGTCCATGGAATCCTGAAGTTTGAATACACAGTGGGCCAGACAAGAAAATGGACGCATTAACAAGATGCATCGTACCATCGCGAAGAATAATTTTAAATCCATTACAGAATGGATGCAGAAGAAATTAATGAGGAGGGAGTGTATTTCAAGACTGCAGTATATGAAGATGTAGAGATTATCCTAGTCGTTTTTGAGCTTTCATGTTTCTCTTTGTCTCCTCTTTCTGTTGGCCCCTCTTCCAACACAGACCTGTCATTTCATTTTTCTTTTGCTCATTGTTTAATGTCGCACTAACTCATCAAAGGTTGCCAGCAACGCACAGATCGGAAAGGGCTAGGATTGAAAAGGTAGCGGCAATGGCCTTAATTAAGGTACAGCCCCAGCATTTGCCTGGTGTGAAAATGCGAAATTATGGAAAACCATATTCAGGGCTGCCAATGGTGGGATTCGAACCCGCCCTCTCCCGAATGAAAGCTCAGAGCTACGCAGCCCTAAGGATGCTGCCAATTACCTCAGTTCATTGTGTTTAACTCGTTATGATTTCCTTTCAATGTTCTTTAAATATCAAACATTTGGTAGTCAAATCAAGAATGATAAATTTGCTGTAATACATTGTGTATTCTTCTAGAACCTCACTACTTGTTCATACAGATTATAGACTGGAGATTTACATATTACAGCAATACTTTTTTTTTTTCCCACTTAAACTAACCAACACATACACTACATCTATTGCTATAACAGCAAATTAGATACAAAGAAAGCTGTTTCTGAAATAATGTTCATGGAGAACACAGTTTTGAAATATTAAAAAATAAACAATTATGACACTAAGTAGTATATCAAAAAAGGGGTAATACTTCAGTTTCTAATAAAGAGTGTACCAACACCAGCTAAATTTCAGATTTCAACGTTTTCCAGAAAATTACCGAATATGTGAGAAGTCTGCTCGCCGTATTCTTCCCACCCAATCCTGTAACTGTGGCAGCTTGTAGAAACAGAGATATCGCAGCAGATCAGCTTTGAATTCTGTGGGTGACTCACCTGAGGAGGTGTCTGCCCCAGCTGGGAGAGGTGGGCACAATGGACTCACCCAGACCCTATAACAAGAACATCACAATCAATTAGTGAATTGTTTAAATATCCACAGAAAACTTTCGACTGTCAGACAATACATGAACAGCAGAATCAAATACAATATACTGTACTAGCAATGATGGTAAAGTAATTATTGTTTGTATGTTCAGTCCTAAGCCCTAAGGCTGGTTGGATCCTCAACAGACCGAGCTCGATAGCTGCAGTCGCTGAAGTGTGGCCAGTATCCAGTATTCAGGAGATAGAGGGTTCGAACCCTACTGTCGGCAGCCCTTTTCCCATTTCCACACCATGGGGCTGCACCTTAATTAAGGCCACGGTCGCTTCCTTCCTACTCCTATCCCCCTGTGGGTGGAGGTGGAAGAATAACACCCATTGTATCCCCTGCCTGTTGTAAGAGGCAACTAAGGGGCCCCAGGGGCTAAGAACCTTGGAGCGTGGGTTGGCGACCGCGGGGCCTTTAGCTGAGTCCTGGCATTGCTTCCACTTACTTGTGCCTGGCTCCTCACTTTCATCTATCCTATCCGACCTCACTCGGTCAACTCTTGTTCTTTTCCGACCCCGATGCTATTAGGTTTGCGAGGGCTAGGGAGGCTTTCATTTTCATGCCCTTCGTGGCCCTTGTCTTCCTTTGTCCGATATCTTCATTTTTCGAAGTGTCGGACCCCTTCCATTTTTTCTCTCTGATTAGTGTTATACAGAGGATGGTTGCCTAGTTGTACTTCCTTTTAAAACAATAATCACCACCACCTTCCTACTCCTATCCCTTTCCTGTCCCATCGTTGCCATAAGACCTATCTGTGTCGGTGTGACGTAAAACAACTTGCAAAAAAAAAAAAAAAAAATTCTCAACAGCTCTGCCATCAGCTGTCATAGATGGCCTAGGCATTACCAAAGAGGCATACTGGGGAAATGAGGAGTGATGTAGGTAGTTTCCCATTACTTTCCTCACCGAGCCAGACAGAAGTTGCTATTACATATCAGTCTACCAAGCCCACTGAAATGCATGCATCAACCGACCCTATGAGCAACATTTTCACACAATTCATAACAGGGACTGGCTGCATAAGGAATGGAATTACTAGCATCGTTCATACCTCAGTCACTTTAATTTTGTCAAAGCCTGAGACTGATCAATGAAAATAACAAAACTGCAATAGCCAATACCAAGACGTAGTGCAGTGTAAAACACTAAATCCCACCAGCAAAGGCATCAGTAATTATTATTAAGTTAAAATGCTAAATATTTCCAGCAATTCAAAGAGCTGATGTATATCATGCCACTCGACTTACAATGGACTCCATGTTGCTCGGAGCTAACTCATATATTGGTAATTTCAATACAGTACAAGTCCGCTAGAGCGAGAACGGCATATAACAAAAACCCCGTTATAACATCCGATTTGGTCTGTCACTTCAAAATTCCTTCCTTAAATTGTGTACTATCCTTTGGTTACAGTGAGAGCCGTATTACTAACGCATCCGTCAGTACAAGCGATTAAGTGTGCGCGATTTTTCTCGTTACCAATATTTATTCACCCAAGCATTATATTGCATGCGATTGATCATCTTCGGTATAATTTCCTCGGTATGTCTATTAGCGAGCTCTCATAGACATTCAAAGGCGACGTCGGAGTCTATTAGTAATACCTGTCGACTGCTGTTCTGTGAAGAAAAATGGAAATGCGTAAATAATGTGTCCGATAGCAGTTGTTAACTTGTTAAAAGTAAATGCTGAAGTAAACAATGGCTTAATTTTATGCTAAATAATGCAATTAAGAGGCGGCCAGAGTGAGATCTAGATACACCTTTTATTTCAAAATATCACCACTAGTCTCGCTGCTGTCGACAGCTAACTCCACTGATAGTTACATCGCGGGTGCATAAATATCAGTGAGAAAGGCCAAGGCCGAGCGAGCGATTCCCCTCTCACCCTCCAGCGTCACATTGTCGTGTCACCAGGAAGTTGTGGTACAGTACTTGCACGGAGCTGACGGTGTTGACATTTGTATGGAACGCGAAACATAACAGGAAATTACCGAGCATGGGTTAGTGCTGAGCAAAACAGTCAACCGTCAACAGTCAAAATAATGTACTGTTTCTGACAAAAATAAATGAAATGGTGTATGGCTTTTAGTGCCAGGAGTGTCCGAAGACAAGTTCAGCTCGCCAGATGCAGGTCTTTTGATTTGATTTGACCTGTGCGTCGTGACGAGGATGAAATGATGATGGAGACGACACATACATCCATCCACCATGCCAGAGAAATTAACCAATTATGGCTAAAATTCCCCACCCTGCCGGGAATCAAACCCGGGACCTCAGTGACCAAAGGCCAGCACGCTGGACACTGTTTCCGATGTTGAAAAGAAGTAGTGCATCAACCCCCTCCCCGCCTCACGTCTTTCCCTGTACCAGCCCAGTCAGTGATACATAATATAATTCTATCCAATGAAAATACAAACTGATATAAAAGAAGTGAATTCATTTACGCATTTTTTAGTCACACAGCGATATTTTGGACATACGATAAAGATTGTAACGCGACCAAGAACGGAATTTTCCAACAACCCTGAGTAAAAAGAAATAAAGCCTTACAAATTTATAACAGTTTTTTCCTTGGAAACAAACAGTTCTGAAATATATAAACAGCGTATAAAACATCCCATTGTACATTGTGTTAAAGTTTGGATTCGATCAAAAAACGTGTTTTCGGAGACGCAGAGGTGCTGGAATGTTGTCCCGCAAGAGTTATTTAATGTGTCGACCTTCCAATACCACCACACTGAGCCAGGATTGAACCTGCCAGGTAACTACTAAGCTAAAAAAAATACCACTTCATTCTCACTCTCGGTGACGTCAGGCGCTTTAGCCAATGGAAGCGCTGCTCTCCGGAATGACCTATCTGACCTGTGAGTTATTCTAGTTACGTTGGAAAACACCATTTCCAAGAAATACAAGCATTGTAAACGACGGTTTTGTATACCTACCCGTTATGAAACTCTGAAACGGTGCTGGTGTAGAATGCAACAGCTGGGGGGCACTGCAACTTCCCTCTGTAGGTGGAAGTAGTAGAAATACACCCACAGTATCCCCTTCCTGTTGTGAGAGGCGACTAAAGGGGGCCCCATGGGTTCTGAACCTGGGGGTCTGGGTTGGCGACCATGGGGCCCTTAGCTGAGTCCTAGCTTTATTTCCACTTGCTTGTGCCGGGCTCCTCACTTTCATCTATCCTTCTTCTTCAAGTGTCACCACCTTTTTTTTTTTTCTAGTTGCTTTACGTCGCACCGACACAGATAGGTCTTATGACAACGACGGGACAGGAAAAGGCTAGGAGTGGGAAGGAAGCGGCCGTGGCCTTAATTAAGGTACAGCCCCAGCCAGCATTTGCCTGGTGTGAAAATGGGAAACCACAGAAAACCATTTTCAGGGCTGCCAACAGTGAGGTTCGAGCCTACTATCTCCCGAATACTGGATACTGGCCGCATTTAAGTAACTGCAGCTATCGAGCTTGATTCATCTCCTTTCAGAAGATCGGCTACCATCATAAATATTCTTGCTTTGGATGTTGCTCAGTAGTGGAACGGTTAAACCAAGTTTTCAAATTATCAATCCAAGGAACGCGCCTTCTTCCTGGTCTTCTTTTGCCTTGTATCTTCCCTTGAATAACCAGCTGCAGTAGACGATATTCTCTTCTCTTATCTATCCTATCCGGCCACATTTGGTCAACTCTTGTTCTTTTCCGACCTCGACGGTATTACGAAAGGTGGCCTATGGAGTCTTTCATTTTCACGCCCTTCATGGCCCTTATCTCTCCTTGGCCGATACCTTCATTTTTCTAAGTGTCGGATCCCTTCCACTTTTTCTCTCTGATTAGAGTTATATAGAGGATGGTTGCCTAGTTGTACTTCCTTTTAAAACAATAATCACCACCACCACCACCACCACACTGCAACTGAAAAACAGTTATATTCATGTAACTGTTTCATTCAACAATGGTTGTGTTCCCAAAACGGTTGCGTTCTATCTGTCCCAGCTGTAATGGGTATTACAAACAGTGACACATGCACCGAGCCTCAAGGAGGGTTGTAATGCAGAAACAGGGGTGATCCGTCTGCAAGCCTCGTATCGAGAGCAAGGGAAGCAGTGCAGCGGTGAGTTACCATGGATACTAGTAACGTATATTTAAACCCATATCCAGAGGCAATTCTAGCTCTGGCGGGCGGGCGGGGTAGGCGCCTCAGTTTTAGTGAAATAATTATTCCTTGATTAATAAAGTAATTGATAATTTACAGATATAATGTATTTGAAATAAACATGTTTATTTATTTATTTATTTATTTATTCACGAAGCACAAGATCCAGCTACATTGAGCAAATTTCACTTGCACTGTCAACAGACTATTTAACAAACGTAAACTTTCATAATAAAATATAACAAACATAACAAAATATAACAAGATCAGGTACACATCCTACTAATAACTGTCCAAATCGAAAACCATGAGAATGTCCATGTTCATAGCCAAGTCGTCGTGGGTCAAGATGGCGGTATAATCCCTTCACATCAACTTATCTTTAAGATACTATTTACACACCTCTCGAATACACTTTTATTTGATGCTATATCAAGCTCTTGTCTCCTATTAATATTGTTAAAGAGTGTTGGGAGGCGGATTAGGAGAGATCGTTGAAGTATTGAGTGCTGAGTGTGGGGAATGTGGAGAAGGTCTTTGGTTCTGGTGGAGCGGGAAGGAACGCGGAGAGAGAAGAGAGAAACAAGATGTTCCGAGCGGTAATGTCCATTTAAGATCTCGTGGAGGAAACTCAGGTCAGCTACCTGTCGCCTGATGTGCAGCGGTGACACATTAATTGCCATTAATATCTGCTGCGTAGACAGATTTCTGAGCTTGGGGTTTCTGTTCCTTACAATTGCAGCAAAGAAGGACACTGCTCTGTCTAACTGCTTGGTATTGGAGGGGGCGGCTGTTGTCCAAATCGGAGAGCAGTAGTTTAAGAGAGGTTGAACGATCGTGAGGAAGAAGTGACGAAGAGCACCGGGGTCAGAAATTTCTGTGAAGCGATAGAGAATGCCTAATAATTTCATAGCCTTGGTTGTATATGTTTCTACATGGGTCTTAAATTGTAATTTTGTATCGAATATTACACCTAGGTCACGCTGTTGCATAACCACGGTGATGGGCTTGTCGAGTAGGTAATATGATGTCGGTAGAGGAGATTTACGCAGTGTTATGGTCATGTGGCTGCATTTATGTGGATTGGGGATAAGTTTCCAAGTACGGCACCAGTTCGAGAGGGCATTAAGCGATGACTGTAGCAGAGCTGCATCTGCTGGATTCCTGATCTCCCTAAATATCTTGCAGTCATCAGCAAAGAGTAGGGTATTCGCTGTTTCGTTGAGTTCGGACGGCAGATCGTCCATAAACAAAGAAAACAACAAGGGGCCAAGAGTACTGCCTTGTGGGACACCGGAGGTGACTAGTAACCATGAGGATGAAGTGCCTGATATTACCACTCTCTGCCAACGGTTACGTAGGAAGCCAGCAAGAAGGGTCAGTAGACTGCCATGTATATTAAATCGTTCGGAGAGTTTATGGAGCAACAGAGTATGGTCAACAGAATCAAAAGCTTTCGAAATGTCTACGTAGCAGATATCCAGCTGTGATTTAGCTGCAATGGCGTGTGATGCAAAGCTATGCAGAGTGGCCAGGTTTGTTAGACAAGAGCCACCTGGTAGAAAACCATGCTGCTTGGTTGAGATATACGGCAAAGTGAATGCGAGGAGACGCTGGTGTATAATTTTTTCAAAGATAAAGGATAGTGTGGGGAGAATAGAGATTGGTTGGTAAGATGAAACATTAAATTTGTTGCCTGATTTGAGAAGTGGAACAATATTTGCCTGTTTCCAGGTAATAGGAAAATAGCCCGTGGCAAAACATCTGTTAAATAATTTAGAGAGAGGGACGCAAAGAGTGCTGGCAGTATTTTTTAGGAAAAGAGGACCTATAGTGTCGGCACCGGTAGCTTTGTTGGTACGAAGAGTTTGAAGAAGGTTATGAACTTCACTTGGTGTGGTAGTTATGCTTGATAGGGTTCTGTTTGAAGCTGTACCAACGGGAGGGAGCGGTTGGTTTTGGAAGGGAGGGGAGAAGTTGGAGAAGAAATACCTGTTGAACAGTTCATTGCGATCGGCGCCATCTGCTGTTGTATCGTTGTGGTTCACGCTGACAGGAATCCGCTCCGTCCTTCTCCGTGTGTTGATGAGACTCCAGTAGCGCTTGGGATTGCTGCGGACGTTTTCAGTGACAGTGTCTACGTGTGTTTTGTAGTCTCTTCTGACCATAAACCTCGAGTGGCGGCGGATTTTAACGAAGGTATTGTGAGTGTGTGGGTTAGGGAAGTCTTTCCACAGGCGCCAAGCTCTCTTCTTATTAAATAGTATCAGTCTGGTCTCTTGTGATGGTTAATGGTTGTGCTAATGTTGCCCGAAACATGGTTACTTTTCTTTTGAATTCTGTTACCAAGACTTTCAATTCCAAACAGCCCCCCACCCCCCCAGTTTTAAGTATCTAGAATCGCCACTGCCCATATTGTAAAAGGCTACAAATGAAAGAGGAACAACATATATTTATAGCAATTAATTCCATTTTTATTCTTATTCTACTAAACATTAAAATAGTTTTATAAATGTATACACACAGAGAGAATACAGAAACATTAGTAGCAACTACTATTCAGTATGCGGATTCTGAACAATTACTGCATCACTTTCTGTAACGTTACGCCATTTAACCATTCTTTTAGTGAGATATGTTGTAGCTTATTCGAACTGACAATTCACCTCCGACCTACAATTACCAATAAAAATAAGTTAATTGTCTTAGTTTGAATAGTAAGCATCATTGTGTCACTAATATAACAAAGAAAATTCAATCAAGTCAGATAACACCTACCTCAGATAAGGCAGCTGTTTTAAGTTCATTCACAATTTCATGGTGTTCTTCACCAACATGTCATATTTTTCGGTGTGTTTTAAAGAATAAGGTCGATGAATGTTAATTTTTTTTGCTAGTGGTTTTACGTCGCACCAACACAGATAGGTCTTATGGCGACGATGGGATAGAAAAGGCCTAGGAGTTGAAAGCGGCCTCGGCCTTAATTAAGGTACAGCCCCAGCATTTGCAAGGTGTAAAAATGGGAAACCATGGAAAACCATCTTCGGGGCTGCCGACAGTGGATTAAAAATTCCACTAATCATAGTACCACGGTGTAATAAAACACGACAAAATATAACGTGCTATTGAAAGGTCATACCACAACTAGCGAGTAACAAAGTATTGTCAGCGTGTCCACAGCCGCTTGTTATAAAGCAAGGGTGAGGAAGCGACTGATAGCAGCTGAAGATCTCACTCACCACATCCCTGCATGGGTAAGAGCTAATCTGTCATCCTCCCTCTTCAAGGACAAGGCTTTGTGACGCTGCGGCATCTGACGGAAACTGGCTGAACTACCAGCAATAGAATTCGGCCGACACTCGTAAGTCAATAAGCAGAGCTTTATTAAAATCACGATTAAATATATAAAGAATCCCTAATTTTAAAGTATGTTAAAGTAGCCCATTAGAGAAAAATATAAACTTCCATACGGTATAGTTTGCTTCTAATTTGAACACCATCTTGACTTAAAACAAGTTTAGGAAAACCACGGTTCAGAGCTGAATTTTATATGGAGATTCGTTACTTTAACTACCATTTTATAACTATATTTGCATTTCTTTTTGAAATGCTTTTACACTAATGAAAAGTGTATCACAGACTACCATGCGCTATAAAACCAAAATAATTTTACCTTGTTCCGTTTCCTTATAAAAACTCCTACAAACTTTTGACCCATGTTACAACAACTACTAAGCTGGTGGCCAGCCGTTCCAGCTTCGGCCGCCTCTTAAGTAAGAATGGTATACACCTTAAGACATGGCAGAGTGCATCACTGATTTTGGAGGTTAATTTATATTTTCTCGCTTCTGGTTAAATTTCGGAAAGGCTATTATCATGTAAATTTATAGTAAGAAGGTTATAATTTCTCTACTGGTGCTTGAAATAGGTTTTCATGATACATATAATATGGTTAAGTTTGTCACAAAACGCGATCGACCATCTTTGGTACAGTTAGAAATAAAAGCTGAAGTAAATAATCACTTAATTTTAATACAGTAGTTCCTCGATTATACATTCCCGGAAATGACGTTTTTCCATATTATTCGTTCCAATTCCGTGGTCCCACGAGTATCAAATCCCACATTATCCGTTCCTCGAAGAAACTATTTCCCGAATCAACCGTCCAGAAATATCAGTCCCATCAAGTCTAAATCCTCGATCATGCGTTTTTCAAGAAACTATACTCACAAAAGGACGGCTATGGCATACTTACGGATCTTGGTGTTAACGTCCCGTCATTGGGATAATTAGAGGAAGTACTGTACTGCAAAAGCGATCGGCGGTGAACTTGCATAAGGAACCATCCTAGCATCACATTAGGGAGATAATTTTTAGAGAATCCTCGGAAATCCTAGGGCAGAGAGTGGCAACAGCAACTGGGAGACAGAGCGAATTTTGACAGCTCTACTTCAAGACGGAACGAGTTTCGCCAAATGTTCGTAATGCAAAACATCTACATTATGTCCAGGGTTAGATTTAAAAATTATTATTATTTTTTTTTTTTACTTTTTTTCTATTGTATCGCCGAACAGGTTTCCGGAACTTCTCTCACGGCATTGTATAGTCACTGGGCTTTCAGGCAGGAATCAAAACTGCTCCTTTTTAACACAAATTTAGTATTTTAATATCATCTATATGATTATGTATATTGTGGTCGATTGTTGTTTGGCTTGGCATTACCGGTATTAGATTTTTTGAAGAGTTTGGCTGATCAAAGTTGCTGAACTGAAAGAAGTTTTCACGGGGAACTAACAAAGTTTCCCCAGTAAAACTGAATGTAAAGTTTCGAGATTTTTAAGTTGCGTACCAGTAATTAATGTTTGATGCTGGCCCCGCGATCTAACTTGCCTGCCTTTCACCCGGAGGACCCGGGTTAGATTCCTGGCCAGGTCATGTGTTTTTACCTGCATATGATGGCTGGTTCCAGGTTCACTCATTCTACGATTACCTTTAATTGAGGAGCTATCGAATGATGAGATGGCGACCTCGGTCTAGAGACGCAGGAATAACGGCCGAGAGGAGTCGTCACACTGTCCATGTGTAACCTCGTAGTCTGCAGGCTTTCGGGATGAGCAGCGGTCGCTTGGTAGGCAGAAGGTCTATTGGGACTGTAATTTAGTTTGGTTTAGGAGTGTTTGTAAGATTATAATAACACATATTTCATTTTTGTGACATGTAGCCAAATTGTTGATGGTTCATTTGTTCTCAGATTTTCCGTTTTCCCGTGCTGTACGTTTTTTTTTTTCGCGGTCCCTCCAAAAACTAAGAATCAAGGTTCCACTGTATTATGTACTGAAATTAAGTAAGAATGTGATACACCTCAAGGTACGGCAGAATACCATCCAAAAGCTGGTTCTATTCCCGTGATCGTAAGATCTGCAGCCGTAAAAGCCATTCTTGAATTTGAGAACTGGAGAGAGCGTGTGCTGCCACAGCAGAAGCCCACATGAAGATCTACTGCATTAGGTGATGTGAAATTTGTCTTGAATTTTGTTTTGAAAATAAACAGCCATTTAAACTGATCCACTGTTATGCTCTTTACGAAACTTCTCTCTGTACCAGACTCTATTTAGTGTACTGCACACAAGCCTATAGATGATATACTCACACTCTTCAAGCTAGCGCTTGATGCGGGAATTTCCTCGTACAATACCCACAGAAAAAAACAACAACCCCATGGTGCAACAGCCCCAAAGAGCCATGGCCTACCAAGCGACCGCTGCTCAGCTTGAAGGCCTGCAGATTATGAAGTGTTGTGTAGTTGGTATGACAAATCCTCTTGGCCGCTATTCTTGGCTTTCTAGACCGGGGCCACTACCACACCATCAGATAGCTCCTCTATTGTAACCATGTAAGCTGAGTAGACATCGAACCAGCCCTCGGATCCAGGTAAAAATCCCTAACCTGGCCGGGAATCGAGCCCAGTGCCTGCGGGTAAGAGGCAGGCACGCTACCCCTACACCATGGGGCCAGCACAATACAAGACCTTAAAAAATGCTGTTTCAAAATATTACTGTAGGATGGTAGATATAAATTGTTTAATTTAAAAATATTGAATGTTCTTTACAAAGACAGTGAGGTAAACTTATGACTTGTAATAAATTAGGGTCATACTGAAACTAATGAGCAATGATTATTGATGAACTAGGATTTGTTGTTGTCATTATTAATAATAAAAAACACATGCACAATCTTAAACTACACACTTCCTTTTTCCTTTTACTTTCCAAGATAATTTTCATTTCTTAGCACACATATTTTCCATCTTTCTGCAAACGTAAAATACCTCTGCAGCAGAACTCTGTTCCAGTAACCTGCAAACACCAACGTACAGTTTTCTGTATATCCTCTGTCATCTCATAGCGTTGGTCTTACGTCTGTTCCTTCACAACACTAAAAAGATGATAGAGGATACCATGTCAGGACAGTAGGTAGGGGTGCATCAGAACTTCTCACCCTATTTTGCTCCTTGGTGAACTGAGCATAGTGAGGGCATGCATTATCATGTTGAAAGGATGATCATCTTTCCAGGTCTTTTGCGAAATGCTTAGACATAACAGTGTGCATTTATGGTTTCTCTATGTTGGAGGAATTCAACATTATGAATTATTTGACTTTTCTAGTTCTTTAACATTGGCTTTGAAATAGATACAGAAATCTTTAAACAATTACAGGAATTTTAGTGTTTGTCTAAAATTCATAGTTTTTTTCTTTAGAATGGAATTCACCAGGTATTTCTAGTATAACTGAAGCCACCATGGTTCATGTTTTACTCACCCTTGAGTTCGATTGTGCCAGTCCGATGCCACCAGATTGGCTGTACTCACCACCACCCTCAAGCTGCCATCTGCATAGTAGAACAGGGACATTTTACTGAAACACAAAAGTACAACCAAATTCTATTTTATACACATTCACATTAGGTCTTCTAGACAGGGAAACCTGTATAAACCGGGCGCGTTGGCCGTGTGGTTATTGGCGTGCAGCTGTGAGCTTGCATCTGGGAGATAGTGGGTTCGAACCCCACTGTTGGTAGCCCTGAAGATGGTTTTCTGTGGTTTCTCCATTTTCACACCATGCAAATGCTGGGGCTGTACCTTAATTAAGACTCTGGCTGCCTTCTTCCCACCCCTAGCTCCTTCCTATCCCATTATCGCCATAAGACCTATCTGTGTTGGTAAAAAAACACCCTGTATAATACAGAGCGAGTCAGAAATGTAAAACATTACTGTACACTGTGAAGGAAATACTGAGTGGTATATAAAACTTGAAGCTCAATTTGTTAATTTTAGCTGTCATGTACCTTAGCTTATGCCATTTAGCCCAGATGGTGCAGACAATACGGCAACAAGTCAAGTTGCAGAGTGGGTGATTGCTTACCAGAACGATCGTTGAGATGAGACTGGCAAAACATGATTTCAAAGCAGTGTAGCAACAGTCAACTCTGGGAAAGTGGATAAAATGTCTACCAACAACGGGAAGTACATAGATAGGCAATCCTCCTGGAAGGCCTCTCAGTAGCACCAATGCAGCAATATCAGCAAGCACTGTAGACTGTGGTGCACTTGGGCTTCGTATCGGTCGGTCCAGTGCATCTCATACTTTGAGATTTGAGCAGAACCATCCTTTCAGGCCGATTCATGTTCAAGAACTGAACAAGGATGGTCAAGTGGGAAGAACTGCGTTACTTTGTATTAAGGGAATGTGAAAATGACAAATCTTGGTCCGAAAAATTGCACTTGAAGCTGGGTTCTGCATGAACAGGAGTATTAATCAACACAACTGTCATTATTATGCTAGAGAGAAGCCTCAGGTTATTAACCCACTAACTGGGGAGTGCACGAGAGAGTAACTCCACCCTGGTGGGGAAGAATTTTTGTAACAAAAAAAACCCTAATAAATTCAAGAAACCCTCCAAATTTTGAAATACTTGATAAACAATGCCACATATATCCTAATTCTGATAATGAAAATGGTTTTTCACCATGTTTTTAATATTTGAGGGTCTTTACGTTTGGAGCAAAAACGATGTTAAGTCTCGTGCTAGTTTCTGAATAGTTCAAATATAAATTTCTTCTCGGAAAATCTTAATTTTCATATTAATTTCAGGAAAATTATAAAACATATGCACTGAAAATACACTTTAAAACTAATCGACAAATTTGTGAAATAAATACCGCAGTTGAGAAAAAAAAATTTCATGCAGGGTTTGCAATCTCAGTAATAATTTGAGCAGAAGTACTTAAAATTGTAGGCTGGTTCTAATCGTCTTCTCACGATAATTAGGTACTGCTTTGTCACAACAAATTTACACATCAGGACTTATTTCACTAATTATGTACACTATTCACACAGATTACACCTCACACAGTGTTTCTTACACTTCTTGTAGGTGTGTGGTAAGCACGGAAGCAGGCAGTTGCTGCACCTGTAGATGGTTTCACGTCTCTCCCTTTTCGCCAGACACACCACGCACCTCTTCACACCGAGCTGCCTTTTTCCCAATGGTGGATTCACACCAGGAAGATGCCTACTGCTGAATCTTTCTGTGGGAGCAGCAAGATGTGTCCTAAGTGAAAGGGCAGGCATAGCATCAGAGGGGGTTGATCCTGTGTACTTCTCGAGGATTTCATCAATGAGGTGAATTCTGAACTGCGGGTGATTGAATATTCCTCCATGTTGTTGGAAAATGATGAAATAAATTGAATAGCACGAGATCCAGAAGATGCCGGAAAATTTTCTGGTAATATTTTTTCATCCATTTCCTTGCTGTGGAGTATGTAAAAACGTACTGATCGGGAAGATCAACCCCCTCCCCCCCATAGAATCATTGTAGTCAATGCAAACTACAGGTTTCTCTTTAGTTTCGTCCTTCCCTCTGATAAGGACAGTTCGCATTTCTGCATCATGGATACTACGAGCATGCAAACGTCTCTCTTGTTCTTCCATTTTACAACCATTAGTTTATTTCCATAAGCAGGTGATACCCCTCCTTTTTTTTTTTCCCTCCCAGATTATTACTCATAAGTTCATTAGGCAGATTTTTCCGGATGGTTCTCACTGTAACAACAGCATCAGTTTAGAGGTCATTTAGCCGGTCTTACAATTCAGGGCTGCTACAATAGTGTCCATTGCTATCAGGTATCATTGTTTCAGAAGATTATCTGCCGGGGTTCACACAATTCTTGTCGGCTTGGAACACTGTGATACGTAAATGTCAAGGACTTCATTGTTGAGTTCTGTTGATTTTACAGTATACCACAACATATTCCACACGTAGCCAGTTTTTGCTTTGCAAAATTTGTAAGATTGCATTTCCGAACCAGGACCTTTTCTTTGGAATGTAGACTTTCCAGCCAATGTGACCTTTGCATAGATTAAGGCTTTTGTCTGTGAATAGCTGGTCATCTGAGATCTAAGACTCCTGAAATACTTTTACAAAGTGATCGAAGACTGGTGTTACCTTGAATAGTTTTGGAGGCATCTGCCCACTGTATGCCTCATTGTCAGAAAATGGAGATATTTCAATAGAAGGAAAAATTATTTTTTCCGTCACGATCCTGTAAAATAAGGGCGTGGCTAATAACTTCTTACAAGAAACGTAATGCTCCATTGTAGGTTTGTGGACAATCCCTTGAAGAATCAAGTCTGAATAAAAGTTGTATTTCATCCTTATTTGTAGGAATCCAGTCTTTTCCCTACAACTTCCTTTCAGTTTGCTCATCAGTGTTCTCCATGAATTTTCTAATGAGCATAAATATTAAGACTGCTCAGCACAATACTGACAGATAGCATCATCCACAAACAGTTCGCAAATATCCTCTGGAGTCTTTACATCCAAGGACTGTCCTTTTACTCCAGGAATGAATTTTGCTGGAAATCTACTCCTTTTCCATCCATCTTCTACCCACGTAATAGGCCCTGACATATCACTGCCGTTTGAGTCTGCCTGTCTCTCTCCATCGTCACTGTCGTCACTCGAAATGTCACTTTCGAACCTGCGACCATTCGCTGTGATAGAAGCAGAATACTGTCCTGTACCACTTGTGCCTTCTCCTTCTCCAGAGAATAAATTATCTTCACTATATAAATTATAAACAGAAAAGTTTTCCACCTATTCAATACATAGTTATATTTACAATGCGTGTATTTACATTACATATGACTAGTTTCAACCCTACCCGGGGTCATCATCAGCCATATTTAAACAATACACAATATTTGACGAAATCCAAAAACATGTTTCTAAGCAGTAAGAACATTATGAATATATAATTAACACTATGATGTGTGGTTGAATTAGGCGAAGTGCTATGGTGCTCAAAATGTTGCAAATGAAAGTGAAATATTACGAGTGACATAGGTGAGCAATATATAATACAAGTACACCAAACACGTTAAAAAGTCTGGATATAAAAGTACAAATGAGATGCTCTATGTTGTAGATCAACTTGAGTAAAATTTTAGACACATGGTGGCTTCAGATAGAATTCAGTAGGTCCTAGTGATACATTACAGTTGTGGACCGAGTGCTATGGTACTAAGACTGAACACAATATAACGTGACACTTATAATAAAAGTATACAAGTATGTACAAATGTTTGAGTAACAAATGTGTAGCTGATACTCTCTAGAAGAATCTGTGAGGAGTTGATTATACACTGTATCAGCTTAAGCAGAAAATTTTATACTTGGTGTATTAGGTAACCAAGCTATGTTGATATGGCTGCAGGGTTTATTGCTGGAACTGTGCAGATTGAACATGAAGTTTTAGAATTCTTCGGGAGTTGTAGGTAGACACTGCGCGTGGTGATATTAATGGGTGGAACTCTCAGTTCATAATGTTCTTACTGCTTAGAAACATGTTTTGGGATTTCGTCAAATATTGTGTATTCTTTAAATATGGCTGATGATGACCCCAAGTAGGGTTGAAACTAGTCCCATATAATTTAAATACACACATTGTAAATATAACTATGTATTGAATAGGTGAAAAACTTTTCTGTTTATAATTTATATGTAATCTCAGTTCAATACGGACCAACAACATGAAATTCATAACCCTTGATTATCTTCACTAACTGAATGGAAGCCTGTACTCCAGAGAAGCGGCTACAAAAGGCGTCTGTTCTCCATGTTAGAAGGGGCCAACAAGTTTCGGCTGGCAGTAGCTCTAAAATGCCTTTGGGAGTGGCAAACCCATCGTAATACAAGCGTATATGATGACAAGTGTACTGAAGCCTAGGAAAATGTTAGGGCATTTCCCACAAGCGACATGCAAAATGCAAGGGCGTTCCCCACAAGCAACAAGCAGTCCTTGTGATGCTGAGAGAAATGTGAGAAACGGGCGACCAGCAACCAAATACATCAAGATAGCGACCATCAATGTAGTGACACTAACAGGGAAAGTGGAAGAAATTGTAGATTTTATGGTTGACCAAGATATAGCATTGCTGGGAATCAGTGAGACCAAATGGAAAGGAAAAGGTGAGAGGGAACTAAAGAAAGGATACACCTTATACTATAGTGGAGGAAGAAAAGCCAAAAATGGTGTAGGTCTCAGAATTAGAAAAGACCTAAAGGAATACCTAGAATTGGTGGAAAACATACATGAGAGGTTGATTAAGGTCAGATTGAGATTTGAAACTTGTGTTACAGATATAATACAAGGGTATGCTCCACAAACAGAAAATACAGATAAGGATCTAGAGGAATACCCTGAATGTCTGGAAGGCCATATACAGGACAAACAAGTTGTGATCATAGGAGACATGAATGCCCAAGTAGGTCAGGAAAGAAAAGGAGATGAAGAGATTATAGGTCCATTTGGATATGGGAAGAGAAACAAAGCTGGAGATGTTTTGGTAGACTTTTGTAGAAGAAATGAACTGATCATTGGTAACACATGGTTTTGAAAGAAAAACAGTCAGAAGATAACAAGATATAGTTGGGATAACAAAATCAAAACTCTGATAGCTTACATTTTGGTCGAGAAAGGTAACAGGAAAATGTTGGTAGATGTAACAGCCCTCCCAAGTGAAACTTTCGAAGGAGATCACAGAGTTGTGATAGCTAAGTTAAAGATGGGAAAGATACAAAAGATGACTGAGATCAGGCAGAGAAAACTAAGGGTGTGGAAATTGCAGGAGAAAGAAATAAATGAAGAGTTCCAGACACACATTAAAACAAGCATACCTAAGGAAGACATCGGAAGGGTCGAAGAAGAATGGGTTTACTTTAAAACAGTCATGGTGGAGTCTGCAGAAAAGACCTGTGGAAGAGTTATCAGGAAGGAAGAAAGATCAAGAAACATCCTGGTGGAATGACAGGGTAAAAGATATAGTTAAACGGAAGAAAAAAGCTTGGAAAAGATGGCTGAGAAACCGAACAACACAATGCAAAACAGAATACAACCACTGCAAGAAGGAGTGCTCCAAGGTGGTTCAAGAAGAGAAAAAGAAATGCTGGCAAAAATTCACTGAATCACTGCAAGAAGATACAATCAGAAGCAAAAAGATCTTATTTCAGTGGGTAAAAGAAGAAAAACCCAAGTGAAGGTGCTAATATAATTAAAAATGAACAGGAGGAAGCGACAACATAGAAGCAGGATATATTGCAGAGGTGGGGAAAATACTTTGAACAGCTGTACAAAGTGCAAAATACCTTGGGACAAGGAGAAATCGAAGAACCAGATTTAGTACAGATGGAAAATAAGGAAAACGAGGTGTCCATGGCAGAGATTGAATGGGCTACTAAAAGAATGAAACGAGGCAAGGCAGCTGGAATTAACGAGGTCACCATAGAAATGATAATGGCAGCAGGAGCAATTGGTCTACAGTGGTTATATAGACTCTTCAGAGTGATATGGAGAGAAAAGACTGTTCCAAAAGAGTGGAAGAAAGGGGTCATTAGGCCCTATACCAATTTTCAAGACATGAGACAGGAAGCAATGTGAAAATTAGAAAGGCATGACACTGATACCTCATACAGCTAGGATCCTTGAAATAATCTCGGATAAACAAATAAGAGACAGAGTAGAGGGAAAATTGGCAGAACAGTATGGATTCATAAGAGGTAGGTCCACATTTGATGGAAAGGTATTGGAAATATGGAAAGGACATGGTAGTAATGTTTCCAGATATTGAAAAGGCATATGACAGTGTCCCAAAGAATTTGGTATGGATAACATCGACAGAGGCACAGATTGGGAATGAAACAATGCAAATAGTAATAGCATTGTATCAAAATTGCAAAAGTTGTGTTAGAACCAAAGTGGGTCAAACTGAATGGTTCAGAGTTGAGACAGGCTTAAGACAGGGAAGTGTATTGTCTCCCTTACTCTTCATTACCATCATGGATAGAATTCTACATAATATCAAGGAGAAGATGATGAGCGAGCAATGCTGATGACATTGTAGCTTGGGGAGATAATGAAGAGGAAGTACAGACATAAGTTGATTTATGGAACGAAGAGATAATAAATTTTGGAATGAAGATTAGTACTGCGAAAAATAAGACTTTGACCATGACGAGAGGTACCAGAAAATCCAGGGGAGTGATAAAAATAGGAGATGAACCTCTTTAAGTAGTGAAAATTTTTAAATATTTGGGCAGCATGATGTCACAAGATGGAAATTTGGATGGAGAAATTGATTTAAGAATACAGCAGTCTGCAAGTTTCTACCAGTGTGTGAGAGACATTGTATGGAACAAAGATGTGCCAATGAAGTGCAAGAAGGTTTTATACTCGTCCTTTTATAAACCTACACTGACCTATGCTTCAGGAACCTGGACGTTGACAACGCGGAACCAAAGTAAGATACAAGCAGCTGAAATGAGGTTCTTGAGGAACATATAGAGAAAGACAAGACGAGATAGAATACGAAATGAGAAAATAAGGAGAAGTGTGGGAGTGTGTAAACTTCCAAGAAGAGATTGATATAGCAAAGCTAAAATGTTTTTGACACATGATGAGAATGCCAGGAGAGAGAATACCAAAGAGAACATTCATGGATACAGAGAAAGTAAAGAGGTCTAGGGGACGGCCTAGAATGAGATGGAGGAGATGTGTTATGGACTGTATTGCAAAGAGGAGCCGATAGCAATAAAGTACTAGAAGAGGAGTGGTGGAAGGATTGAGTAAGGTGGAGGGCTTTGGTACACTACCTACACTACCCTACCCAGAGAGAATCTGGAAAAGGGAATGCATGAAGACGAAGAACTGAATGGAAGTCGCTGAAGTTATCGTCCTTGTCACTAAACTCCAACATTTCATGTACAAGTGAGCGCAAGCTGTCATCACGTAATTCCTCAACCCGATGTAATTTAGGCGACATTATGACTGAAAAATACTCTCATTGAACACATAACAGAAGTGCAACGCATCTATAAATTCAAATTCACTCTTCGCCATAATTACTCCTTTTTACATTGAAAGCAATGGCAAACTACCTCGCTCCTCATCTTGCCTAGTACGCCTCATTTGGGCTCTGCCATTGGTTTTTGCTGTTTCCCTAACACTGCATAGCCTTTGCTGGTGCTATTTGAGGATTCAACCAGCCTCTGTGCTGATGACCTAACAGACAGATACTATACAGTTCCCAGTCTCAGAACATATTAAAACTATTCAAGTAAGCACATAGTAAGAACGCAGCTGATTACTTACCGCTTGAGGCGAACACATAGCACGCTTTTGCATGGAAGCAAATTTTGTTTCTATCAAGCGGAAGTACTTACTAAAAATACAACTCGATGACAGGGGCAGGCCAATAACGAGGAATGAATTTCATAACTCTGGCTAGGCTCAGAGTTGAGGACAAAAAATAAAACAACAGCGTACGACTGAAGTCGCTCTCCCCAACCGGCTGGTTATTTCCTCGAGCGACGTAAGTCGTGCTCCCCAGTAGACGGGTTAAAGAGAATCAGTCAAAGTTAGGATTATGACTGGATGGGAAACATTGTTTGGAATGAGCATCTTGGAGGAGAATCATTAATGCTGATCAGTACTGTGAAATCCTCACGAAATTGTAGTGCCAGTTATGCAAAGTGATAAACACAAAGATTGCTGCTCCCAACAAGATAGTGCACTCCATTACAACGCTATTTCAGCAATGAAAATTTTGAATCATGACTTGCCAAACTGGTGGATAGGAAGGAGGGGACTGATTGAATTGCCAGCCCTCTTCCCCGATCTTACAGTCTGTGACCACTGGTAATGGAGATACCTGAAGGAAAAGGCTACACGGTTAGCATGCTGAAATTTGGTCACCGGGGTCCCGGGTTCGATTCCCGGCAGGCTCGGGAATTTTAACCATAATTGGTTAATTTCGCCGACACTGGGGTTGGCTGTATGTGTCGTCTTCTTTTTTCAAGGAAAAGGTTAAAAGGTGAAAACAGCAACTGAGGAAGAATTTTGTGCTCTTCCAGTGAACGTGTATCGTGAAGCAATGAGTGACTTTCTATAGGGTTTCTGATTATAACTGGATGTAAACGGCAAGAAGTTTGAGACAACAAAGTTACTCTGATCGGTATTTCTTTAACATTCTTTAATTTCAAGAAATGCCTTTGCTATGATAGTGTCTCATTTCCAATAGCCATAATACTGTCATCACACAATGCGTTCAAATGTATAGCCATATTTCAGACTCACCCTGTACATTTTTATAATCAAAAGTCTATTTGTTTCTTTCTTTGTGTTAATAAAGTGAAAATAAGCAACAGTTTAAAAAAAACTATTTTGTTTTAGTGAATTTTGATTCTGTATAAAATTCTGGATATTGTGATAAAAATATGTTTGGTGAGTTAAGATTAAAAGAAATAATGTTTTCATTTGAAAGTAATTTGAAAATTAAGGTAATTTTTCATGAAAGAAATGGACAATTAATCACAATTTTTGGTTAGGATTGACTACAATTTCCTTCTTTTATAGCCAATGCATTAATGTCGTAGTAACACATCAAAAGTTTTTGGTGATGCAAGGATTGGAAAGGTAGCAGTCATGGTCTGAATTAAGATACAGCCCAGCATTTGTCTTGTGTGAAAATGGAAAACCACACAAAACCATCTTCAAGGCTGCTGATGGTGGGATTCAAACCAACCATACCCCGAATGAAAACTCACAATTAAGTGACCTGAACCACGTAGCCAAGTAGCTCAGTAACTGACAATAAAAGATCAGTTAAACTTTATCTATGCATACAGTAGTACCTTCAAAAACTTTTGAGCATAAAAATCTTTACAATGGATCCAATCAAACAGCATCAAACACTTAAAAAATCATTCCACAATTAAATGTGCTCTTACTCACGTGTGATGGTGTCCAAAAGGATGTGGAGTTTTTATTCTCACAGCTGTGATGTTCTTGGGCAAAGCACTTGACCGCAGGTCATCATTATCATCACCATAAATAATCAGGAGAGGCTTCTCACTGAAACAGAGCAGACTTAAATAAGCATACAATGGAGAGCAATATTATCATTGTAAGACAGGTAATGTAAAATATGAAATATTTGAAGTACACAAGAACCTTGTTTATCCGGCCCTCATTAATCCGGATTTCCGGTTTATCTGGATCGAAAATAATAAAAATTTATTTTTACTTGTAAAGTATTTCTTTTACGGGGTCGACTCTTCTTTAATGTCTTTTCCGCCGAGGATAGTTAAGGACAGGAATTGGAGGTAATTCAGCTACGGTCTATCAAAGGTACCATCCCAACATTTGCCTGGAATTGAGAATGGAAAACCGTGGAAAACCATTCTCAGGACAGCCAAGGTGTGATTCAAACCCACGCTCTTCTGAATCCAACGCACTACTAATTCACTGATGGTGAATTTGAAAATAAAACCGGCGCTGTATCAGAAGAAACAGTGACTCATGGAGAGGCAACAATGCAGCTGGACAAACTGATGGCCTATTTAGAAACCTAGACTGGAACCGCACCGGCAGAACTGATGTTAGTAAAACGTATTCGTGATCATGCTGTGTGCAAACACTATAAAAATGTAAAACACAAAAACTTGCACATTATTTCAGTGCATAATACAAAGTCGTAAATGTAAGAAAAGTGTTCTTACATTTTTTGTACTATTGACAAAAAGTATTACTATACAACCATCAATCATATAACACGTACTGTATTTGTTTTTTAGTTTTTCTGGATTATCTGCATTTTCGACGACGATGATGATAATAATAATAATAATAATAATAATTACTACAAGAAATTTACATGTACTCATTTCCTTCTGACTCAACATTTCCAGAAATTTTTAGACAACCCGGCAACATTCCCAGCTTTCCTGTGCACTGGCATCACATATCTGAAACCAAAGGATGAAAATCTGCAAAATCCAGCGAAGTATCGGCCTATAACATGTCTATCTGCTCTATATAAGATATTTACATCTATAATAGCCAACAGAATTCTGAAACACTGCGAGGAAAACCACATCATTGCCGAGGAGCAAAAGGGTTGCAAGAAGAATACCAAGGGGTGCAAGGAGCAACTGATTATCGACACTGTGGTCCTGGAACAAGCACACCATAAATCCAGGCACCTATACACGTGCTTCATTGACTACCAAAAGGCCTTTGATTCAGTACCACACACTTGGCTCATACATGTTCTGGAACTATATAAAGTTGACCCCTCAATCATTCACTTCCTGAAGACGGTAATGGCAGACTGGAACACCTCACTTCACGTTTCTCTAAGAAACTGCAGTGTTGCAACAAGACCCATACCAATACGACGAGGGATCTTCCAAGGGGACTCACTGAGTCCATTATGGTTCTGCATGGCATTAAATTCACTATCCTACCTACTGAACACAAGTGGGTATGGATTTAGCATTAAGAATAAGCGAGAAGAGCTATTCAAAATCAGCCACCTACTCTATATGGATGACATTAAGCTGTATGCCTCTACCACACCCCATCTCCAACATCTCTTCTCAATTACCAAGGCGTTTTCTTCAGATATAGGCATGCGGTTTGGATTGGACAAATGCAGAACCCAAAGTGTCATCAGAAGATCCTACTCAGCACAAGGAACACCTTCGAGTTTAAGCGACGAATCCATACAACAGCTGGAGGAAGAAGAAATGTACAAATACCTCAGTTTTCATCAGAGCACTCGTATGAAACATGCCGACATCAAGAGAAATGTCACGCAGCAATATATAACACGTCTCAACAAGGTACTATCATCAAAACTGAGAGCTAAACATCTTACCAAAGCAGTCAATATGTACGCCGTACCACTGCTCACATACTCCTTTGGTATCATAAAATGGACCCAAACAGAACTCCAGCAGTTACAAACGAAAACAGCAGTTTCACTCACCCGGTACCATATGCACCATCCTAAATCTGCAACTGAACGTCTTACACTCCCGAGATCAGAAGGTGGTAGGGGGGCTTCTTATCCATTGTCAATTTACATAGCAATCTGATATCAAGTCTAAGAGAATATTTCCACTCGAGAGCTGATACATCGTGTCTTCATCATGCTGTTTGCAGAACTGATATAAACTATACACCTCCCAATCTGTCGTCACCAGAAATGCCTGTTTCTACCCCACCTACAAAAGAAATGAATATGGCCATGTGGAAGCAAAAACCTCTTCACGGGAAATACCCCCAAGAATTGTATCAGCCTCATATCGACAACCCTGCGTCGCACGCTTGGCTGACCTACTCCGGTCTTTTCCCAGAAACAGAAGGATTTGTTCTGGCCATCCAAGATCAAGTGTTTGCTACATGGAACTACCGTAGATTTATCATGAAGGATCCAACAGTTGTCTCAGACAACTGCCGCCGCTGTCCCAGAACTACAGAGAGCATACAGCACATCATCTCTGATTGCCCACACTTGGCCAACACCGATTATAAGCACCGACATGATCAGGTAGCAAAAATCATTCACCTGAAACTTTCTGTAAAATGTGGATTTCTTCAGTCATCAACTGTATATTGGAAATATACACCTCCACCCATTCTCGAAAACTCTTCATATAAACTACTATGGGACCGAGAAGTCATAACCGATGTCACGCTCAGCAACAATAGGCCAGATATTATTCTAATCGATAAATCAAAAAGATCCGCATCCCTTATAGAAATTGCTTGTCCAAATACCTCCAATCTGCAAACAACAATAGCCACAAAGATATCAAAATACACAGAACTGGCAATAGAAATACAACGCCTGTGGAAACTAGAATCAGTCACCACAGTTCCAATAGTAATATCATGTATCGGTGTTATTCCAAAATGCTTGCACAGCTCTCTGGCCGCATTAAACCTGCATCATCACACATACGTAGAACTACAGAAAGCCACCCTCCTGAGCACTTGCCACATTGTGAGGAAGTTCCTAGGAACGACTTTTCCTCTGACTCACGCCAAACAGCATGAAGATCCAGGCCGCAGTTCCAGTAATACTGAAGAACAGATTCCCAAAACGGGGACATAAGAAGCCTGAAGTTGTTTGTATTTATTGTATAAATGTATATGTTGTAATTATTTCTATTGTAAATATTTGTACATATATGTACCTGTAGTTTCATAATCAAGAGGGTGACTCCTTGCTTAGGCCGAGTCAGCCCATTATGTTACCGGCACAAGCCGAGCCTTCCTAAATTTGTAATAATAATAATAATAATAATAATAATAATAATAATAATAATAATAATAATAATAATAATAATAATAATAATACCGGGAGGTACACCACAATGCTGTGCATTTAAATCTAGCGCCTATAAGAACTCCTCTACCGGTGAAACAATGAAATTGAAACTAGACTCACTTATCAATTTACTCAGAAGATGACACCACTAAAATATGATATAATTTTGTTATTGTGCAGTTTCCTGAACTGACTATATTTCTATTTGTTTTGTTTGCCATTCATCAAGAAGTTTGGACATTCTTCCATAGATGTCACTGCTAAAAACTATAATCTTGCACCCTGGTGCGAAGTGAAAGAACTTTTGTATTCATAAGTTTTTTTTTTTTTACTAATTGATGTTCCTTTATTTTTGGGTTGGCAATATTTATCTTTTCTTTCTGCCAGTTTTGAATCCAGCCAATCCCTAATTTCTGTAATTAATTTTCTACCAATCACAGTCTTCTTCTTCTTCTTCTTCTTCTTCTTCGATTTTGAGTGTAACTTTTAAATTACCCAATAAAAACGAGAGGGGGGTGTGGCTAGTTTAATCTTGAAAAGTCTCAAACTTTCCCCGAGGGTTTATAAACTGTGGATTTTCACGTCTCTTGGCCAACTGATCGTCATCTTACTGAGTGAGTGTGTCAAGCAGGAGGCCTCTTCATCAGCTGCTAGATCTTCTACAAGGTAATGGCCACATAACATCTGGGAGGCTAGATATTGCATATTTAAGAGCAAGTGCTCTTTGAATTAGGGGATTTCTGCCATTTACTAAAGTTGTCCTTCTTTAAATTGTAAATTTGAGCTGAGAGCTCAAGCAGTGTAAAGCGAGGGGCTCGAAGCCCAGGACCTGTCGAATTCACTAATATTGTATTTTCCTTGACTTATTCCAAAATTGCTAAATGTACCTGTTATATTGTTATTTGTTGATTTTTGAAATTCTGAAGAAATATAACCTTTGCTAAAGTTTTAAATTAACTTTGATATTGTAGTTAGACCCATTCACCACAGCACCCTCTTTCACTCTGCGATCCGCGATAAACCCTGCAATAATAATAATAATAATAATAATAATAATAATAATAATAATAATAATAATAATAATAATAATAATAATAATAATAATAATAATAATAATAATAATAATAATAATAATAATAATAATAATAATAATAATAATAATAATAATAATAATAATAATAATAATAATAATAATAATAATAATAATAATAATAATAATAATAATAATAATAATAATAATAATAATAATAATAATAATAATAATAATAATAATAATAATAATAATAATAATAATAATAATAATAATAATAATAATAATAATAATAATAATAATAATAATAATAATAATAATAATAATAATAATAATAATAATAATAATAATAATAATAATAATAATAATAATAATAATAATAATAATAATAATAATAATAATAATAATAATAATAATAATAATAATAATAATAATAATAATAATAATAATAATAATAATAATAATAATAATAATAATAATAATAATAATAATAATAATAATAGTAAACCCGCTTACCCAAGACCTGATTATCTGTGGCTCTGTGTTAAATGAGGAATTCATTTCATCATGGTAATTAATAAAACTAATGCTAAATGCTAAAATTTGTAACAATGTGTTCTGTAAAGTGCAATCCTATAAATAAAGTTAATGAACTTGTGGTTCTTACAAACAGTCTTCCTGTTGTTGAGCCTGGGAACCAAGAAGACATCATGGGTTGCTTAAACGGAGACAAGGAAGAGGAACTAACAATGCTGGCACACAAATTGCTTTGGTTGACACTTCGACACAACACAGCGATAAGCTCAAACAATACAGGACTTGTTTTGGCAAAGAAAATTTAATTTGACATTAAATACATTATTAGGGACCACTCTGCGAGCACAGTGCATACATTGTCCATTTTTGTAACAGAAGTTGAATTTAAAAAAAATTTGCATTACATCATTAGCAGCAAATTTTCCATTTCTAACCTAAGTGGCAGGTCTTAGTTGAATGCTAATTATGAGGGTACAGATTTTTGTAGGCATTCAAAATGTATTAAATAGGTAGGCAAGAAAACACACCCCACCTTCTTTCTCTGTCTCCTAAAGCCTCAAAATAAGTTACTTCCTTTCAAAAACGTTATTTACCAAGCAAAATCCCTGAATTTGTGAGAATTTGGAACAATGCTTAAGTATACATTAGCCACATTTAATCCCCATAGATCATAAGGTTCTTACCCGAGTTTGTGGTAAAAGTAATGGTGCATGAGCCACGGCATTTCCACCATGTAGTTGATCTGACATGATGCCTCCAATTTTCCCAGGCTGGGATCCAAAAGCTCCCGGAATGTGATGGAAAGAGGCTCAACGTGAGTGGCCGCGACAGATCTTACTTTGGTCAAGAAGAAATAGTACGGGGCAGCAGCTTCCAAACGTGCAGCTACGTCGCAGTTCGTGGGCTCATCAACGTAACGACCATTCTCCTTGCCGGCATTCTTGTCTACTTTGGAAGAAAGCCTACTGGGCCTGCCAAACCCTTTGCTTGGACTGTCTCTAGTACTATTCTGATTCTTGGAAGAATTTGACTGAGATGGACTTGAAGTAGATTTGTCAGATGTTGTAGAACTTTTTTCTTCTTTGTCTTCTGTAATAAAAAGGAAATGGCACATAATCAGACAACAAAATGTAAATTCATGTCCTAACCACATGCCAGATCTTCTGCCAATAAATTTCTGGCAGCACTAAGAATCGAACCCAGGTCTTCCAGGACAGCAGCTAATGCAAACCCTTACTTCGGGATGGAGACAGGAATTTATTTTACTTTAACAGACAACTAATTGTACAGGATGGCTGCCTTAGTTGTACTTTCTCTTAAAACAATAACCACCACATAGATGTAAAAAAAAAGTAATCTCTGTACAATGAATGCTTCCATTATCTGCATAATCTCTGCACTTAGTGGGGTAGAGAGGTCAGCTCTATGCCAGGCCGCCTTTGCCCCCATGAATTAACCCAGTACTCATTTTTGGTGCAGGCTGAGTGAACCTCAGGGCCATATGCACCTCCAAAAGTGGAAATCTCGTTTCTTAAATTTTTCCACTTCCTGCCGGGGAATCAAACCCATGTCCTTCTGGGTGAACCAAGCACACCTTTGCCATCCTGACTACGCAGCCCCAACTGGATGTAAAAACTATGCAATATATACATAAAATGTTAAAGCATGCTTGGTAAGAAAATAAAAACAGCAAAAAGGACCCATATAGATACATCTACAGTTGAAACTGGTTTATACATTCCCCAGTTGTATGTAGTTCTGAGTTAACTGTTCAAGTGTAGGTTTTTATGAGTCCCAGGGAAACAGCCATGTATTTCATAAAATATTTTTCTGAGTTATACCTAAATGAATTAAAACGTAATTCTTATTTATGCTCGACATATTTTTTATCTCAAGGTTGAGTTGTACATATTGCTATTCCATTCTTGCTCTCAGAATGTAGCCCATGGCAAAACATAACTAAATGGCTGCCACTTCCTTGACGTGAACTGACTCCCGTTGTCTGACAGAATACACTGTGGATAACCGTGGCGGCTGAATACCTCATCTTGTAGAAGGGTGGTGATGCTTCTCGTTGTGGCTTCTGGTATCGGAAAGGCTTCAATCCATCTTGTGAAGAGGTCGGTGATCATTAGGAGTCCTGTTTAACCCCGTGATGTTCTCGGGTAAGGACCCATCAAGTCCAGGGCTATGACCTCCCAAGGGTGTTGTGGCCGTCTTCCTGACTGACTGGAATCTGCCTTACTGTTGCTCGCCTTGGTGCAGGCACAGATGTAGAACCCCTTCACATAGTCCAGGATGTCTTTCCGCATGTTGACCTAGAAGAACCTTCGTCGGATAGACTGATACGTCTCTTCGACTCCTGGATGTCCGGCTTAGGTGCTGTCGTGGAACTTCTCAAGGATGTCCATCGTGTACTGTCTGGGGATCACCACTACTGCAGGCGTGTCAGAGAGGTGAGATCTGTTCATCAAGAGTCCTCCGTCAATGTGGAAGTTCTTATAGCACATCTTGAATTCCCTCAGGACGAGTTGACTATCGGTGTTCTGTCTCCTAATCCACCGCGTCATGGTCCTACGGGGCTTGTCTTGTTCTTGCCACTGTTTGATTACTCCCAGACCAAGTTCATTCTTGATGGTCATAAGGACAGGTTCCTTAGGCTCACTCCGGTGTTTTCGTGGGAACTCTCTCTCGACAATGATGATGCTTGTTGCTTGAAGATGCTTGTTGTTTTAAGGGGCCTAACATCGAAGGTCATCGGCCCTCAACAATGATGCTTCTAGCTTCAGGTTCCATCACCGGGTGCCTAAATAAGCTGTCTGCTCCTATGTTCGTCAGTCCTGGGACGTGACACACATCGAAATAAAATTTGTGATTAACAGAGCCCATCGCATCAATTTAGATTTTGAGCCAGAGACAGAGTTCAACCATTTGATAGCGGCGTTATCGGTGCAGAGCTGCAACTTCCTTCTCTCCAAGTAGCCTCTGAATTTGCCCATGGCTCACACAACGGCTAAGGCTTCCTTCTCAGCAGTGCAGTAGTGTTGTTTGGTGGGAGATAGCTTCCTGCTGGCATACTCAGTGATGTCCCTTCCGCCGTCACTCCTCTCCTGGAATAACACTGCTCCTAAGCCGGAGTCGCTGACGCCCATCTGCAGACACATCTTCCGTTGAGGGTCGGGATGGGCTACACAGGAAGCGTTGCATATCGCAGCCTTAACGCCTTGGAATGCTGCCTCTTCCTTGTTGGTCCATCGGAAGGGGTGGTTGTTATGGAGTAGATCAGTGAGTGGTATTGCCTTCTCTTCAAAGTGTGGCACGAAGCTGCTATACCATCCACACAAGCCAAGGAACTGATGTACTTGTTGCTTCCTCCACAGGCATTCATCTTCTTCGATAGCTTGATTCTTCTCTGGTTGATCTTCTAAGCCTTCAGATGTTAGGACATGGCCAAGATATTCTCTGTGGAACTGGGCGAAGTGGCATTTCTCCAGTTGGCAAGTCAGTCCATGAATCTTCAGTTCCAGTACTTTCCTCAGATGTACAAGGTGTTCTTGAAAATTCTTGCTGTGAATTAAAATGTTGTCAAGATACACTTGGCAAAAATATCCAACATATCCTGATAATACCTTATACATCAGTCACATGAAGGTGGCAGGAGCATTCTTCAATCCAAAAGACATTACTGCAAACCGGTACAATCCTCTTGGTGTCATGAAGGTGGTCAGTGGTCTAGAACTTTCCTTGACCTCCACTTGCCAGTATCCGGAGTTCAGATCCAGTGTGCTGAAAACCCTAGACCCACTTACTTGTTTCAGTGAGTCTTTCAGGTCAGGCATGGGGTAAGCATCACTAACGGTCTTACCATTCAAACTGCGTAAGTCCACACACAGTCGATACTCCCCATTCTTCTTCGGTAGGACGATAGGTGGAGCCCAACAGGATGTAGAGGGTTCGATGATACCTTGCCCATCCATCTCTTGAATCTTCTGGATGATGAAGTTGCACTTATCCGGGTTGATTGGATATGGATGTTGCTTGATGGGAGAGGAAGCGCGGCATTCAATGGTGTGCATTACCATGGTAGTCCGTCCTATTTTATTGGTGATGATTTCCAGAAAGTCCTTTAAGGTGTGCCTCAGCTCCTCTTCTTCACTCGGTCGAAGATGTGTTAACTGGATATCTCCAAGGTTTACGTCGACTTCCGTATTCTTGCGAGTCCGGAGAGTTCCATCGTGCCAGGTGACCTTCAGATGTCTGTCTTTTCCCAGAAAGACTTCACGAGCTGCATAGTCTAGGATCACCTTGTATTCCACCAGAAAGTCAAGACCAAATATGATGTCAGGTATCAGATTCTGAATCACTGCAATGCCAATTACAACAGGCATGCTCATACATTTAGTGGTTAGGTTAGTCTGTCCTTGGATGGAGTAGGTTACTCTGTCTGTTGCTCCCACAACCCTTCCGAGGTGGTGAGACTTCACAGGCGGAAGCAATCTGGCAACAGTCCCGTTTATAAAAAATGGCTTGCTTGGCTGTCGAGTATGGCTGAAATATTTTCGTTGCCAATCCTTAAGATGATAGCTGGGCGGGGTTGGCCTATTCTACTCACTATCTGACCACTCCCTCTCCTACTTGACTAGGGTTGCTTATCTGTCAGGCGCATTCTTGTTTCTGGTCCTATCCCCCCTCAAACCAGAATGGGCTGGACCTAGTTTTCCGACATGAAAGTTGGGCACTTGTTCTTCAGGTGTCCCGTTCCTCCACACTGGTAGCACTTCCTAACTGCGCTGATCTATTCCGTAGCTTTGCTCTTGTTTTCCTCCTACAGTCGGGCGATGATTCTGCATAGATCATCAAAGGATCTTGGTTGTGATACTTTCACTACAGGTCGAATATTATCGTGAAGTAGCTCTGTGATGTCTGGAAAGATCTCGTTTTCACTTCCTTCTGGGTGCAAACACTTGAGGAGATGGTACTTCTGTAGGACAAAGGCGCTAGCTCTCATCCCAGAGGGTTGTGCTTCAGTCAGTAGCTTCCTTTTCACGGAGCTCTTCATTCCTTCAGAATTAAACCTAGCGAGGAATTCCCTCTTGAAGTCCATCCAGTTTAAATTTAGACCCTTCAAGTTATTCCACCAAGTAGCAGCTTGCCCCTTTAATCGCGGTGTGATGAGTTGCACGAAGATGTCCTCTGGTAGATTAGTCCTTCCTAACAGACTGACCGATCCCTCGACGACGCTAGTCAGATTCTCTTCCAGTCACCCGTAGAATTCTGGAAGGCTCTCTATAATCACCTTCAGGTCTAGGTGTGCTGTATTGCTGGTTAGTTTGACGGGGTTAGAGGTGTGGTGATACGTGCTGTTTGAGTTAATCTATCTTCTACTGTGTGAAGGATGTTTTCCCTTATATTCTGCATATCTCCCTTGATGGTTGAAAACTGGTTTTCTAACCTTCCTTCAACAGCAGAAATACGGCTCCCAAATTTTCCCTCAATGGCAGAGATACGGCTTTCAAAATTTCCCTCAACGGTAAAAGTCCTCCCCTCAACCTGTTGCTTTATGCCAGAAACCTGGATTTCCATCTCCTCCTTGAGGTTTGAGATATCCCCTTCCAGCTGGGTTACCCTACTATCGATCTGTTGAACCTGTCCCAGTTTTGACCTGATGTCTGGTATCTGCTGCGTTAATTGATTGGTGATGTCGCTAATTTGCGATGAAATTTTATTATCTACAGTTGAAATTTTCGATTCTAGGCCCTGTTCAACTTTATAAACCTGTGTGTACACTTGTGATATTTGTCCGGTTAAAACTGAGTTAGCTTGAGAAATTTTGCATTTACTTTCGAAACTTGATCTGCAATCTGTCCTGTTAGGCCGGAATTGATGTCTGAAAGTTTATCATTTACGTTTGAAATTTTGTTATTTAATGCCTGCATCATGGTCATTAAGTTAGAACATATTTTGGGAATATTTACCTCATCTTCAGATGTTTCGTTTGGATCTTCATCGACTTCGATGAAAAAATTTTCGGGATCTTCTCCTTTTTCAGTGAGATCTTCCCATAATCACGTCTGCAGTAATTTCTTCTCCCCATTCATCAGGAGATTTCTCTTGGTGAGTTTGTCTTTGAGCTTTTTCACCGGCATATTTCCTAGTATCACTTGCATTTTGATCTATTTTGCACTACACTCGTATTCACTCGTAACTTCTTACGTCCTGTCCCACGGTCACCAATGTTGTATCCACAAAGACGGACACAAAATGCCGTCAGTTGATACACTTATTAATTTCACCTTAACTTCACATAAACATACATATAACCTAATCAACTGCTGTCACAAACAAAATACACACATCAACAACCCACCATCTTTAACAAGTGCCTATCACTAAGCTACACGGAGATCACAACCTTAAAACAATTGACTGCTTACACGCATGTCATAGTACAGGGTCACAAGTATAACTCCTATTAAACCATAACTCCAACGAACAGTAACTCATCTCTACCATCAAGACCACCTCTTTATATATGTGCTTGGCCAGGCTTCTAGAAACATGTATTTTCTCGTAAATTCTAGAGTGCTTAAGACCATAATGTACAGAATATTCTACAGAGTTCTCATCTACCCAGTACCATTCTGGATGTCACAGTGTGTTTCACAATTCTGTAGTGGATTACAAATCATATATACAGGTAATAATAAATTATATACAGGTTCTTACATTACTAAACTCATATAAATATCTATATACAACAAATAATTCATGACGTAACCACATAAATAATGCGATCGTAAACTAATAATGATAATAAGTGGATGTACATCAATAATAATAATAATAATAATAATAATAATAATAATAATAATAATAATAATAATAATTCGAGCTCAATACTTGCATTATTTACCCATGGGTGAGAGAAATATTCTTTTCAAGTTATATCAGTTTATCATACTTACATCAATGGGTGGAAAATCAGCAACACAATTGCCGTCCTCGGACCAGCATTACAGACGAAAACATTAGTGCAGTTAAAGACTTTCTTGATGATGATCAACAGGTGACAGTATCAGAAATTGCAGAACAAGTAGGAATCAGTTATGGGAGCTGTCAAGCAATCATCACAAATGACCTACAGTTCTGTAAAGTATGTTTTAGATGGGTCCCTCCCTTCTTGACCGAGTTTGGAGGTCTGTCAGAGGCTTACACTAAGGTTTGCGGAAGAATGTGATGCATTTTTGAGTCAGTTCCTCACCTGCGATGAAACATGGGTCCACCACTTCACTCCCGAATCCAAACAATCCAGTAAGGAGTGGCGGAGTGAAGGGGAGGCAGCGCCAGTGAAAGCAAAGACTCAACTGTCAGCTGGCAAGGTTCCTGCAATTGTTTTTTTCAATCAGTGACGCATTTGGCCGATTGATTTTTTGCACGAGCGACTTACAATCAATGCTGCTTACTACTGCGAGCTGTTGAACACTACGAGGATTGCATATCGCCGCAAAAGACGAGACCAACCAATTCGACAGGTTTTCCTCCTCCACGACAATGCCATGCCCCCTACTGCAGCTCTGTCTCTAAGCTACAGGAAACGCACTGGACTACACTTGATCACCCTCCTTACAGCCTGGACTTATCACCCTGCGATTTCCATTTGTTCAGACTACTTGAAGAAGCTCTAGGAGGGCAACAACTTGAATATGACGAGAGTGTGGAAGACTTCGTACGCAACTGGCTGGTGACACGACCCTGTTCTTTTTACGATGAGGGTATCAAAAAGCTGCCCATATGCTGGGACAAATACATTTCCAAAGCAGGAAAGTATGTGGAAAAATAAATTTAATTGCCTTGCCTTTTTCAATAAATGAATTTCAATAAAAAATAAAATCCTGTTTAAATTTGATCCCCCCCTCATACAGGCATCGCAAACCTATGCAGTTCCTCACATAGGTGTACTAATCACAGGGACTCGTACTATCCCGTGGTGTTCCTCACATAGTGCGTATTAATCATAGGCAAGGCAGGCCCATGGTGTCGCTCATATAGTGGTACTAATCACAGGTACTGTAAAACCCACCCTGATTCACACACTGTTGCTACTAATCACAAACCTACTGTGTACCTAACAAAGTGGTACTATGCGCAAGTAAAAGCGACCCATGGTGTTCCCTGCGTGATGGTACTAATTACAAGTAGTCTCATCGTTCTGATTCGATCGTCCCTTGGTCGCCCCTTTTAGTCGCCTCTTACGACAGGCAGGGGACACCGTGGGTGTATTCTTCGTCTGCGTCCCCCACCCAGAGGGGGTTTAGAATTATTTGTTTTATCTCGTACCGACACAGACAGATCTTACGGTGTGGCGACAATAGGATAGGGCAGGGAAGGAAGCGATCGTGGCCTTAATTAAGGCACAGCCTCAACATTTGCCTGATATGAAAATCGGAAACCACGAGAAACCATCTTCAGGGATGGCGACGGTGGGGCTCAAACCCACCACTTCCTGAATGCAACTCACAATTACGCAACTCAAACCATGTGGCCAACTCACTTGGTGTTAAAATTGTTCACCTTGAAGTATGTATAAACCAGTGTCTACGAAGTTCAATCTCTTAAAATTGAAATAAAATCTTATTCATAGTGATTTGCTTGTAGCATTTACATGGGAAAGGAAAAAGAAAAAATGAACCATATACAGAAAGACAGGAACAAGAACAGGATACTGTAAACACAATGAGGGGGCAAAAGGAAAGAAAAGAGGAGATAAGGACGAACATGGAAACACGAAAGGATAAAGACAATCTCTACTTCTTCATACTCTGTCGTATTCATATAGGTATTTAAAAAAAGACAATACAGGTGGTAAAAGAGTAGAAACACTGGACAAACACAAAAGGAGAAAAGCAACCTAACGGGCCAACATCAGTAATCAAAAGGAGCAAACATGTGATTAAGTCGTATAGGGGCCATTTCATACGTCAATGGCAACTGTGTTTCATCATCCGATAATGCTGCAGCATGGGAAATTCCGAATATGGATTGGAAGGCCAAGGCAATGAGCGTCTCAAATGCTATCAAACAAGGTTGGGTATCAGAAGTGTTGTAATGCAAAACCTGAACACAAATGTGCATTACAAACGGCTAATGTCCTACAAAACAAAACACATCGTTGGCAACAATGGGAAAGATGTTGAACACCATCGACAGTGTTGGCTGTGTCAATGTGTACCACCTGCTGATATGCCATTACAATGGCTGCCCTGTCGGCCAATCACATATGATACAATGGCTTCTTCAGTTCTGGGATGAGATCAAAACCACATGAACTGAGGTCTGGTGAACAGGGAGGCGTTCTAAGACTTACCACATCCGCCGTTGTGAAAGGTCCCTGACGGGAGCCCCAGTGCGGACTGAAGTGTTACCATGAAAGATTATGGAACTGTGCAGTATAGGGATATTTCTGCTGAACTGTATGACACAGATGTCCTTGCAGAAATGTTTGGCAGTACTGGACACTAATGATTAGGGCCTGGATTTTTAAGTTTTAACCTAATTTTTTCCTTGCTATTTTGTTTCACACCTTCTGAAGCGTCCATTTCCGTAGCGTAAGGGTTGGTGTTATTAGCTGCCATCCTCAAGGGCCCAGGTTTGATTCCCGGTATTGCCAGAAATTTAAGAATGGCAGGAGGGCTGGTATGTGGTTGAAATGGTACATGCAGCTCACCTCCATTGGGGGTGTTCCTGAAAAGAGCTGCACCACCTTGGGATGAGGACATGAGTTTTACTTTACCTCCTGAAGTAGAATTTGTAAATTTCATTGTACCTAAAAATTACCCAAATGAGTGTGTGTGCAGCAGGCAAAAAGCATGGTACAGTAATTGGTTGCTGCAATACTTTTCTAACTTTGTTATATAGCAAAACAATAGCTAAACTGAAAAATGGATTACTACAAAGCGAAACTTTACTATGGATGGTCCAGCAGTCTTCTGTCAAGCATGCTCCAAGCAAATTACAGTAATGTTCCCATAATTAACCTAAGAAACTGCATTGCAATACCCTAACATGCTTGCTGAAGACTTCTATTTGTTTTTTTCAGGTTAAATGTGAGCAGAAATCCCATCCTGAGCAGCATAAAACTGCTGCTGCGCTCAATCCTAGTGCAGCTAGGAGAATTAAGTCCAGAAGCTACAGTAAGCAAATACTTATTTCTTCCACAGTTGGCAATCCTGAAGATAATTCCAACTATCATCAATGAATGGTGTTGGGATGCAAACATCCCACGGAATGTGCTAACCAACCAGGCCATGAAAACATTCTTAGAAGACATCAATGGCGGCATCTATGCAGCAAAACCGAAAGAAACCTATTTTAAGCTTACAAGAAACCTGAAATGAAGGCTTGTACCTCCTAAAAATCTCTGCTCTACTAATGATGGCGTTCTCATGCACAGGATGATGCTCAAAGAACGCTTTGGATGCCATATGCCAAAATGAGCACAACCTTCATGGGGCTGTCACACCTTTTGTCATTGTGGTGTCACCGGATGATGCTATTCAGCTGATTATGCTCCAGTTCTGGTTCCTATGCTCATGCTCAAGCTTTGTCTGTGGCAGTAACAGGCCACAGAGAATTGCAATTTTCATTTATAACTGCTATTCCACTTTACTTACATCCATCTTGGAGCATGGCCGGACACACACTGACCTGCGTCGGGCATGGGTACCTACCCACCTGTGCCCATAAAAAAAAATCTGTTGGTGGCCTTTGGTAGCATGTGCCACAGGATTTCCAACATAATACTAGCCTTATCATGCTGCCACATGTTTGGATGATATAACACAGCTGTCATGACTTATGAAATGACCTACGCGTGTAAAAAGACAGGAATGTGATTGAGGAAAGTGGAAGAAGCAGGAAGGAAACAAATTAATAGGGTAGGAAAGCATGAACATTCTTCTAATGTATGTAAGATGGTGTAATGTGCCACAGATATATAAAGGAAATTTCAGCAAGAGCTGCTATGTATCTATACTATCATGAGTAAAGAAAGAAAAAAGAAAGAAGGAAAAGTAGACTGGTACCTAGTCATCTGTGCCCACAAACGCAAGCCTTCGAGATGATGTTCCTGAGGAGTAGAATTCCAGTGACAAAATTTGACAGGTGAAGAAATGAACAGAGAAAGAATTAGAGGAGGCATCCACACAAGGCAGAAGAAAAATTAAAATTACAGTAGTATCAATATAAGAGAAGAAAAGATGAGAAATTACCAATAAAATGAGTATGGCATGGAAAGAAAGAGACCTAAAGAAAAGTCAGGGCACACATAGCTTAAAGTATTACGGGTTGTGTTCTTGTTGTAACTTTATGTAAGGGCCTTGGGGCATTCTGATCATCAGCACTTCTTACTTACTATAGGTTAAGTTCTTGCTTGACAATCCGTACCGATGTGTGTCTAATTGGGGTTATGAATGCAGGAGAACCGACCTTAATTTTGAATACCATTTTAGTATTCAGCTAGATTTTGAGGGGAGAAAGCACAGATCAAGACTTCTAGGAGAGCAGAGAGAAGGATTTTAACCCACTTTTCAGCTCAATTATGTTCTCTGATGCTGAGCACATCCCATTCCAGTCACTTAGTCTCAAATTCATGACGAGCCACAAAAAATCTGGACCAGTCAGACAATAGAAAGGACACCACTAGCTTATAGATAACAAAAGCGGACAAGGAGCAAGAGAAGAAAGAAGAGAAAAACTGGAAAATTCAGAAGAAGAGGGAATGCTTCCCAAAAGATGTGCCTAAAGGCAGAAAAATTATGACAGAGGTGGTAATGCTGTCGAATTACCCTACAAAACAACAATCGCTGGCAGAAAAATTATCACAATGATGATGACTTTAAAAAATTAGGAATAAATTAAGGTTCCTTCTTAACCCCATACACCATAGTATAAATCTGTGGCCTAATTAATATAATTAACCATCTCATCAAATACCATCTGTGGAAGATTCCTAACTGAGGAGATAAAAACAAGCTTGATTTATCCAGAAGGATGCGGGTTAAGAAGATGAAAAATTTAGAAACAAGACTTTCATTTCTGGAGATGCACATAACCTGAGGTACACTCAGCCTACACTAGGAATAAGAATAAGGTAGCCAGGCGTACAGCTAACCAATGCATGCCACTCATTGTCACAATTATCAATTCCTTCCTCCAGAAGTCTGTACGGAGATGGGTCTCTAAATACAACATCGCTTGAAAACTGTTGTTTGTGCGAGAAACCATAACAGACATAATAAGACTGAGTGAACTTCAGGGCTGCACCCTGGGACTGGAAATCTTGTTTCTTAATTTTTTTGACTTCTGATGCGGAATCAAACCCACGTCTTCCTGGGTAAACTGAGCATGGTTTTACCAACTTGACCAGGCAGCCCCTGATACCTATTAGGCCTGAGACAAAATTAATGATATTTTAAAAAAAATGCACAGAGAAAGCTTATTTTATTAGAATATATATGTCACATTAAAGGAGAGAGAACATCTCAGTCCTTTAAGAATGAGAGTGCAGAGAAAATAGTCAATAGGGTACAAAGGTACAGGAAGAGTATGATGAATTTGAAAAGTTACAGTTAAAGGAAGCACGGAAGTTCACTGGTACTATAGTACTTCACCTTCCACAGATATGGCATTTAACAATATTATAATACTTCTGCTATTCAAGACAATATGATAACATATCAAACACTACTGCAATTTTGATGCATAAATTAAAATATTTCAACTTACTTTTGTCATAGATTTTTCTCAGAATGCAAAGCTGGTCCAAGATGATAGAATAATCTATCTGGGGTTTGAAGTCATCAGGAAGTTTTGGATCATTGACATCTTCCAGAGATCTGAGCAACTTGTCCACTAAAATTACAATACATTAATTTGTGTAAATCAAAATAAAACTATAAATTCTAAAGATGACAACTGCTTTGGAATGCCTTTGTTTTAATAAAAACCAAATGATCTAGATCAAGGCCTCCCAAACGCCCAAAATACCACGCCTGCAAATTGAGGCGCAAGAGCTCCATGCACTGTACATTGGTCCCACTCGGCTCGGACCAACGCTTCGTCTCTGGGCTACTCGGCTAAGCTTGGCTCAACTCGGCTTGGATTTGGAGTGCTACGGAGCAAGTGAGGAAGAGGGAGACAGGGGGAGTGAGCGAGACAGGCGTGGGGAAAGAGAGAGACAGTGCTATTGCACCAAATCGAGGTGTGGGGGTCTGCACTCTGGTCAACCAAGCGAAGTCGTCTTTTGCACCATGCACAGTGCATGCACCCTGAGAGGCCCTTATCTAGATGTAGACAAATAATACTTCAACAAATTAAATAGTAAAAAAAATATTTCTTGCCAACAACTTAAAGTTGCACTAACTATACAGGGTAGTCGGAAGCAATGTGAACCGGGTGTTTAAGCATTAGAGAGTTGCTCATACTGATAAATAATTTGAAAAATATAATTTGATATCTTGCACCATTATTATTTTATGAGCTGCTGAAGTTAGGCAATTAAAATGCTTAGCGGGCAAATTCAAATAGGCTTTGCAAGGCGGTGTTGATAAATCTGCGCATGGATTAAGACTGTCTGGAGAGCACTAGTCCAAGAAAAAATGCCAGGGGAGGGATTTGAACACGGACGGTGACATCGGCTGAAACCCACGCTGTGTCTTTGATGTTGATTTCTCGTGTTGGCTCTCAAGCGGGTCTTAATCCACGAGCAGATTTAGCAACATTGCCTCTCAAAGCCCATTTTCATTTGCCCGCAAAGCGATGTAATTAACTTTAACAGCTGAAAAAATGACAACGGTGTGAGATATTGAATTATGTTTTTCAAATTATTTATCATTATGACCTACACTGTAACGCTCATGTACCCGATTCACGTTGTTTCAGACTACCCTGTATACATATTTTAGGGCCATAGAGGGAATGGAAAAGGCTAAGATCAGGAAGGAAGCAGCCAAGGCCTTAATTAAAACTACAGTTACAGCATTTATCTCATGTGAAATGCGATACCATGGAAAACCAACTTCACAGTTGCTAACATTGGAGTTCAAATGCAAGCTTAGTACTAAGTGACCTGTACCTCATTGCCAATTTGCTTAGTGGTAAAGGAAATACAATGAAATAATGGTATAAGTATCAACTGTCCAACTAGAATATAAGGATAATGTCCAAGTAGAGGAAGTGATTAACACTAGTGAAGTAGGCCAAATGAAATTTACCTATGATGACAAAAACATGAACAAAAAGATACAAAGATACTCAGATAATTACAGTATATGAAGTATTTTATGATACTGTAATAATTAAGAGTGACATTCTGCAAGGCAGTATATATGAGCTTGAGCGCTTTCACCAGAAGAAACTCAGCTCTCCATTTTGAACCTCAAGTGTATCAAGGACTGTATCATCTGCCTGCTCCGATAACCAAGAGTTCACTGGCGTTTTCACGTAGTCGTCATCATTGTAAAGGTTGCCACTGAGGTGATGTTTGAGGTGGAGGAACAGATGGTAATTGCTCGGTGCAAGATCAGGACTGTAGGGTGGGCGATCTAAAACTTCCCAGCCAAAACTGTCCAATAAATCGCGAGTCTGACCTGCAGTGTGAGGTCTTGCATTGTCATGGAGAAGGACAATTCCCTTTGTCAGCATGCCGCATCTTTTGTTTTGAATTGCTCTGCGTAGCTTTCTCAGGGTTTGGCAATATGCTTCTGCATTGATAGTGGTTCCTTGTTGCATGAAGTCGACCAACAAAACACCATGCCTATCCCAAAACACCGACGCCAAGATTTTGCGCTGGGACAGAGTCTGTTTGGCCTTCTTCTTTACAGGCGAGTGTGTGTGTCTCCATTCCATGCTCTGTTGCTTCAATTCGGGCGTGATATGCGAAACCCATGTTTCGTCTCCAGTTACGATCTGACTCAAGAAGCCATCACCTTCTTTGTCATAACGAGTCAAGAACTTCATTGCACACTCAAATCTTTGGTTATTGTGGTCCTCTGTTAGGAGTTTCGGGATCCAACGGGAGCACAGTTTCCTAAACTTTAGGTGTTCAGAAACAATGTTGTAAAGCACTCATCTCGACACATCAGGAAATTTATTTGAGAGACCTGTTATTGTGAAGCGCCTGTTCTCATGAATCTTCGCTTCAACTGAAGCCACCAAATCGTCTGTAATCAAAGAAGAGCGACCGGAGCGGTCCTCATCATGGACGTTGTCACGGCCATCTTTGAATTGTCATACCCACTTACGCACTTTGCTTTCACTCATAACAGTATCACTGTACACTTCGCAAATCTGTCGATGAATTTCTGCAGCAGACAGGTTCCTTGCTGACAAAAACCGTATCACTGACCAAACCTCACAAGCGGCGGGTGAGTTGACAGTCTTAAACTTTTTGAAAGCACAGAACAGAACCGTACAGGTTAGCTACAGAGCTGAAACTGAGCACAGTTGTTCCCAAGGCATGCCGGTACATGACGCACGTGCTCGTTGCAATATGAGCGCGAACTACTAGTGTCTACAACAAAACGGACCTTACTTAAAAAACACGCTTCGTATCTTGCATTTTTATAGAAAGCACGTATTAACAGGGTGGAAGCTTCTATCACCGGCCATCGACTCAGATGGACTGGGTATGTCTGCCATACGAGTCACAGTAGACTCCATCGTCAAATCCTCTATGGTGAACTTTGCTCTGGCAAAAGACCCTGATGTGTCCCTTTGAGGTGTTACAAAGACCAACTTAAGCAAACCATGGAAGAGACCAATATAAATACTCAGACTTGGGAAACACTTGCTGAGGATAGTTTGGCAGAGACCCATCCCTGCTGCTGTCGAGCTGTTTTAACAAGAACGTCATAAACAGGAAGAGTCCAAATGGCAAGCACAAAAGCTTCACCAAGCCTAACCACACTCTTCACCATGTATAAACTGCAATTAGTAAGGACTCATGTTCCATGCAAGAAATGGTTTGTTTAGTCACCTCAAGTTTGCTACATACAGCGCATCGACTGTGAAGTGGTTTGTTAAGCAGGAAAATTGTATACTTAGAGAAGAGTGACAGCCAATGACCATGATAAGTGATATGACTAAAGAACCGGAATCCCAGATAAAAGGCTTTTTGTGGATGATGTCATATTGTATAGAGTAACAAATAAGTCACAGTATCGTGAGCACCTGCAAAAAGACGCTGACAATGTTGTGTGATGGACAGCAGATGGTAAACAGGGTGAAAAGTCAGGTTGATAATTTCACCAAGTAAAGCAGCCTCGCAAGTGCAGTAAAATGCTAGAAGACCTATTGATATGGATCCCCCACATCTTCAAATACTCTTGAATCCCAGTCTACTGTGATAGGAATTAACCCCAAAACTGATTGATAAAATGAGAATAAAATATTAGAAATAAAGCTCAATGCAATATAACACAGACTTCAAAAACAGCATCATGTTACGCCACCAAATTGACTGTACAAATCATGTCTCTTTAGACTGCAATACAGCAATGTAATCATGGTCTACAAACTGTTTGCAGTAGGGAGTGATGTGTAAGTTGGATGTTCCTGACGTGCTGGGTCACTCAACCACTGACCGCATTTCACAGCTTCCTTCAGAAACAGTCATCAGCTGGTGAGGACATGTTTGATGCTGTTAACCTGCTGAAGAAATTCGAAAAGAGTACAGTGTTACAGAAAAAATGCCGAAGGAAAATGATGTACTTCTTTTCAAAGATATGAAGCAAGAATAGGAGTGACCATTTAGTGTGCATATTCCTTGCTTGAAACAGGTGTCCATTTTCCTGTTATATCTGAAAGAACCAACTGTGACAATGATATGCTAGGAACTTGAATAGGAACATACAGTCAAAACTTCTATAAATTGAATGTCTATAATTCAAATATTCAATATCTCAATGGAATATTGTTTTTTTGACAGAATCATATATATTTTAAGTTTTATATATTGTCTATACTTCCAAATTCAATTACCCAAAGTTTTTGATATCTCAAAGAATATTTCAAGCCCAGATGTAAAATATGTTTTTGTAACTCAGAGTTATGCTGAACATTATGCTTAATGCACACTCATCCCCAAATAAAACTAGCTCCTGCAGTAGGAACCTGAACTTAAGTTGTCTCCTTATATGCATTCCCTAATTTTAGTTAAAGTGTATTGTTTCAATAGCCACATGCCATAGCACTGCACTCTGCAACCATGAGTAGCCGCATACCATGACAGCTTAAATTAGACTTAAGGAAACTTCACAACCCTCTACAAACTGTTTGCAGTAGGGAGTGATGTGTAAGTTGGATGTTCCTGACGTGCTGGGTCACTCAACCACTGACCACATTTCACAGCTTCCTTCAGAAACAGTCATCAGCTGGTGAGGACATGTCTGATGCTGTTAACCTGCTGGAGAAATTCGAAAAGAGCACAGTGTTACAGAAAAAATGCCGAAGGAAAATGATGTACTTCTTTTCAAAGATATGAATTTGTAAGTATACTAAAATGAGAATGATCCTTATTAAGCTAAAATAAGGTTTTAAAAACACTGCTTTTTTGGTATGATATTTAAAAATATTAACATTCTAGATGTAGAAAAAAAATAAAGGCACTGGTGACAAAAATTAGGAAGTTAATAACAGTAAATTTTACTTTTTCGGCATGCAGTCAGAGTGGTATGCACATTTTTATATATCTCGAGTTTTCAATAACTCAAAGTATTTTCAGCCTCTGCGAGCACTTTGAGATTTCGAAGTTCGACTCCATACTGAGGTAAACAGAATGAAAGGTCAATGTAAAAAAAATGAGAGCAATAGAAACAAGAGACAAAGACAAACATAGAAAGACAAGGACTATCTCTACATTACCTTACCCGCACATCTTCATAAAGATGGACTCTCTCCTCATCAATCCCATTTCTTTCAAATCCAGAGAGTTCATTGTGGAATGAGAAGAAATATTTGAGATAAGCTTAAGGATGTATTTTACATTAACCTTAAGAGTAAAGGATGCATTCAAGATGACTTATTCCTAAGCCAGAATGATGCGGTGGGAACAATGACAGGCGTACACTCATAGTAAATATTTATAACTTAAGTATCAACATGTTGAAAGAAGTGATCCAAACGAACAGAATTAGATGATAGAAACATACGATATGTAGTTATTGTTGTTTGAAAGGTGCTCGGGAGTGAAAACACTACTTCTAAGATATTGACAGAGGGATTTTAACGGACTTCTCTTCCTAACTGTGTTAGCTGTGTTACCACCTCATTCCGTTCACTCAAATCAGTAGTAAATTTGTGGCAGAGGGGCCAATGATCTGGATGTTGGGCCCCTTTAGACAACAAACATAATTTGTGGTAGAACCAAGAATCAAATACAGTCAGCCAAGCATGGAGCTATCCTCTAGAGTAGCCATTTCCAAACTGTCGTCCGCAGAACCCTGGGGGGCTGTGACGATAATCGAAGGGGTCCGTAATAATAATGTAAGTTGTAAGTACTCAAAGAGCAAAATTTTATTGTACACACACAATTCATAAAAAATTATACTAAATTTGGTAACTGTTGTATAATTTACATTCAGTGTATGTAACTCTTAACTTGGCCGATAGACAGTAGAAGTTAGCAGCGGAAAAAGAACAAATACTATAATGCAGTTTAACTGATGAAATTGTGACACTTGGAATTGCTAGTATCCACACTCAGACCATATTTTATACCTCTGGTTGAGAAAATCTTGTGGATCAAAAAGCCCTTCTTTGAAACCAAACATGAACCGCCCTCCCTTGAGGAAGATCAAGTAGTCAAAGTATCTTGGCAGACAGAAAGTGAAAAATAAATTGAAGTGTGTAATGGGTCGAGAAGGAGATGGAGTGAAATGTTTAGCTCCAGGAAGTTCCTGGAATGTATCACAACTCCACGTCTCTGCTCGACCTTTGAGTCCGTGACATCCCCTATATCCTACAATTTTTAGAAAGGAAATACTGTATTTAATGCCTTTCATAACAACATATCTGTGAGAGTGTACCTCTTCTGTTCTCACACAAATGATAAAGTACAGAAACAGAGCTAACGTAGATGCTGATCTTCGGTTCGAGTGACTACGCTTCTAAAACGCTTGGTCTTTGGAAAACAGCACCAACCGTACCATTGATCCAACAACCACAACAATTGAATTTTTTCAAGCAGATCCAGACTGCTGTAATTATTAGCCAAGTGTCACACTGTTTTATAATTTCTGTGCATATATAAAGTATCTTTATATAAATGTTAAATTAAAATTTCAAAGAAAGTTCTAAATTATATGAATAAAATCAAACATGGTATCATGATAAAATTTTGGTTTTTTGTTTACTGAATGCAGTATCATGTTCTGTGGCTAAGGGGTCCTTGGACTGCATGCGATATACTCAGGGGGCCTCAGACAAAAAGTTTGGGAAATCCTACTCTAGAGCATTGCAGCAGATCATGTGATGAATGAATACAGAAATCTCTAGGAGATTTAGAAGGAATGAGTGGTAATGTTAAACCTAGGGTATAACAGTTATTTAACTATTTTATCCCAAATGTTAAGCACAGATTGAGCCAATATTTTCTACCAGCAGAACTCAGTACAATAAGCAGGATAATTATAACTGAACAAAGTTTTCTAGATGTACCATATTTATTAACAATCTACATAACTTTCCACAATAAAATGTTATACTTACAATGCGGATGGGAATATTCTGTCAAGTGAATCATGTTTTTTCGATAACATTTTTCTCCAAACATACAAACAGTAGACTTCTTGCTCACGGGTTCACCCACATCTTTTCCGGAACCTTGAAATTATAATACAGGCAGTTATAGAAAATAAAATAATCATGAAAATTGCATCAAACAAAACTAAAGACACTTAAGAAGACATAAAGCATATTATAAAAATTAATGAATCAGAAGCTAGTCACAAAGTAAAACAAATGCCTTAGATCTCCTTTTAGAGCAGAGCATATGAAATCTGAAGTCGAAAGGCAGTAGCCACACCAAACGCTCAGTTTGTTCCTCACAAATATTTCTTGGTTCATCTTCCAATTACATTTCACCATCAGCATTTCTGAAGGACATTTCTTTGCTTTTGTACTCATGACATTTTCTCAATGTACTTTGCTCTTATTATACAAAATAAAGGACTCCTTTTTAAACAACATAGGGGCCGTGACATTATTGGATGGCATCTACTAACAATCTTTACATGCTGCGAGTCTAGTCATACCATTCAAAATGGCCTAACCAATCTTTGTTGAATTTCCCTGTAACAGATGTTTTGACGTCTTCATATTTTCTTTTCAGAGAATGGGAAAGTGAACTGGCTTCAGCACTATTATAAACCAATTCACATTCACTTTGTTCTGGAACTCATTGACTTTGCATGTGGGAAACAGTCCAATCATAATTTTTTTTTACAATTGGTTTTATGTCGTGCCGACACAGATAGGTCTTATGGGGATGGTGGAACAGGAAAGGGCTAGGATTGGGAAGGAAGCGGCCATAGCCTTAGTTTAGGTACAGCCCTAGCATTTGCCTGGTGTGAAAATGGGAAGCCACAGAAAGCCATCTACATGGCTGCCGATAGTGGGGTTTAAAGCCCCTATCTCCCAAATGCAAGCTCACAGCTAAGTGCCCCTAACCGCACGGCCAACTCGCTTGGTATCATAATTAATATTAGTCCTAATTTTAGTCCTTTCATAAAAGGTCAGAAGTTTATTTTGTTTTTCTCCATGGAAATTACTTAACTGCTAAAGTATATGAAACAAAATAGAAATACATATAATAATTGTTGACTTTAGTGAACACTGAGCTCGTGAGAAGTACCACTAACAAAAGTTTAAAACATTTCTAAATGCCTGAAATAGAAACAAGATTTCTGATACTGGAATACAGTATAAGAAACTTAATCTGCAGTGTTTATTTGTGAAGAGCCAACAAACTGTAGTGATAGATGTTTTGACATTATTGCCATCAATAAAGAAACAAGTACAGCAGAAATCATTGATCCAACCATTTGCTCTGAGCAATCACTAACTGGACAATGGGAAGAAAAAGGATCTATAAACAGACTTTACCACATTTTCTTCAATCATAGTCTGAAGCAGATACGTGTGGCTGGTTTATTTTTAGGAGTTCATGGTATATTGAATGATGAGAATTTCATTTGAATACTGATATTACAATAAATTGATTATATATTGTGGTTCCACCTATTCAATATAAGAAAACTTATTAAGGCAAGGTTACATTATAAGTTAATCACAATTGGGACTGGTTTCGGCCTTTAGTCAGGGTCATCTTCAGCCTGTCGTTCAAAAGGTGCAAGAGAACATAGAAAACAAACTTTTTTCACATGACGAAAATTCAATATCGTATAAGAAAGATGCACTGGGTATTCTAAAGTCTTTTAAATTTTTCAAAAGGTGCAAGGTAAAAAATTCACTACCAAATAAAAGACATAGAAAACAAACTTTTTCACATGATGAAAGTTCAATATCACATAAGAAAGATGCACTGGGTATTCAAAGGTCTTTTAAATCTTGATGTGGAGATAAATAATTATCTCGATGTTGGATCTTGTAGTCATATCGTCCCTACTCTGGCAAACTAGCGAATCTGCAAATTGTCAAAAGGTTAGAGGAGCTGAAAGAAGTTGTGATTACTCATGTCAAATCAATTTTTATATTTAATGATTGGTTTTATGCGTTAGGCATACAGAACGAGTTGCAGATGTGAGACTTTGTCAGAACATAGACAATATATAACCAATAAAATCTACACCAAAACTTCAGAAGTAGAGATTCCCTAGTTTGTCACTTTCGCTAGTTTGCCAGAGTGGGGATGATATGTTTTATAGATTAAGAAGCAAATAGCTGGTTGTTATTGCTTTTACACAGAAAAGTTGAAGTTAAGCACCAGTGAGAAGAGAAATAAGTGCAGTATTGGAACAATTGATATCACAGATGACAAACGAAGGTATCATTAAAATGAATGCTCAAAGAGTTCTTAAGGCGATAAAGTGGTCAATCTGAAGGTCAAGTCATTCTGAACCATATTTGAGAATAATTCCCAGTTCAGTGCGGAAATAAAGACACTAATAGAAAGTAAAAATCAATGACAGGAAATGATGTTCACTCTATAAATGGAGAAATATCAGCAGAAGATGCAATATCACTGTACATGGCATTCCTGGACCTGGAGAAGGCTGCTGCTGCTGCTGCTACTACTACTACTACTACTACTACTACTACTACTACTACTACTACTACTACTACTACTACTACTACTACTACTACTACAGATGAACTGCAGTAGCATGTCCAGTCTTGGAATGAGAACCTCAACCATTTTGAACTCCACCTGAACATCCAGAAAACTAAATATTTGACAACTGTTATAACTATTGGAACACTCTAAACAAATGGGCAAGACATAGAAAAGGTGCACAGTTTCCAGAATCTTGGCTCCCATCTCCAAAATAATAGCAGCATCAGCAGTGATGTGCGAGCAAGAAATAAGGTAGCCTCGATGTGTTGGTGGAAAGTCAGTGATGTGCTATACGGCAGACAAATTCCAGTCTACCAAACAAATTAGCCATGGAGTTTGGGTTGCGTAGCTGTGAGCTTCCATTCGGAACATGATAGATTCGAATCCCACCGTTGGCAGCCCTGAAAATGGTTTTCCATGGTTTCCCATTCTCACACCAGGCAAATGCTACTGTTGAACCTTAATTAAGGCTATGGCCGCTACCATCCTAATCCATCATTTTCCCATCCTTGCGTCCAGGAAGACCTTCAATGTGTTAGTGCAACGTTAAACCACTAGCATAAATAATTCCAGTCCAGCTCAAATAAAAAATCTACAGGTTGATTGTCAACTCTGCTGCACTCAATAACACTGAAAGTTGGGCAACAATGAAGGATGCCGAGAGCTGTCTCCATGCCATATTATGATGGATACTGGGTACCGGTATCTCCCATCAAGACCATGTAACCAATGACACCCTTTGGAAGCAATTTTGTGTGTCATCAATTACAGAAAAGGTGAGAAAAAGCTGGCTTTGCTGGTATCAACATTTTATAATGAAGCCAGTACCTTCAACTGTTGCCAAAACCATCTACCACCTGGAACTCGAAGGCCAGCAACCACATGGATGGCCAAAGCAAGAAATGATATGCAAATTGTTGGCCTACACCCCGAAGATGCATTTGATCGAAAAAAGTAGCATTCCAAGATATAATGAGCAGACCCCACACCTAGGGGAATATGCTATGATGATGATGATGATGATGATGATGATGATGATGATAACCATAGTACACATTACTTTGATGAGGGAGTTATTAGCAGTTCCTTTGTAAGCTACATATTCAGACCATCCTCTCAAATCCCCATAAATCGTAACATGAGTAGATAAGATACTACTTGTCATTATTCTCACCATAACTTAAAGGTTTCAACCCAGTTGTTCTCCCATGATGCTGTAACAACAAGAAAAACATTGGACGCTACTTTCCTAGTCTGATATTAAAACCTATTCTAAAGCTAATATTAATAAAGTACAAACAGAAACATGATTTGTTCTAGTAAGAAAGAAACCGGACAGCTCCTTAAGACATACCGCCTATCGTAAGCCTACCCACACAAATCGCTATCACCGAGTTCGATAGCTGCAGTCGCTTAAGTGCGGCCAGTATCCAGTAATCGGGAGATAGTGGGTTCGAGCCCCACTGTCGGCAGCTCTGAAGATGGTTTTCCGTGGTTTCCCATTTTCACACCAGGCAAATGCTGGGGCTGTACCTTAATTAAGGCCACGGCTGCTTCCTTCCAATTCCAAGGCCTTTCCTATCCCATCGTCGCCATAAGACCTATCTGTGTCGGTGCGACATAAAGCAAATAGCAAATTGCTATCTTCATGCAGCTTCGCACCACCATCCAGCACAAAAACAAGACATTCTCACGACACTCACCAAGGGGGCGAGACGAATTTGTGAGCCATCAAATATCCAGGTGGAGATGAACACACTCAAAGTCACGTTCAAGGGAAATGGTTACAGTGATTTGCAGATTCATAGAGCCCTGCATCCCAGAGAAATGACCAAGCAAAGTTCACAGAAGGATGGGAAAGCGAACTGCCTACCTGCCTTACATTCACAACACCACAGATCGAATTGACAAGGTACTCCGCAAACACAATATAAAAACAGTGTTTGGCACTGTCACTAAAAGTGCTCACAGTCTAGGTAAAACCAAGGACAAATTGTTCTCACTTTTACATCCTGGGGTACACGAAATTCCCTGTACTTGCGACAAGGTATACATTGGCCAAACATGCCGGTCCATTAGTCTCGTATCAAGGAACATGAACGAAATATTCGTCTCAACCAGCTAGACAAATCAGCAATAGCTGAGCATGCTCTATCATCGGGTCATGATGTCATGTTCCAAGATGCTCGATCTCTTACCCACACTAGACACCACAGGTCCAGAATTATATGGGAAGCTGTGGAAATACGTAGAAAATCTAACAATTTCAAAAAGGGACACTGGCTATCATTTACGTAGTACGTGGTTGCCAGCCATTAAGGATTTACGTAGTTCCCTTCCCTGTCTCTTCATTATTGTTATTTGATTTCGGTGTTTTCCAAATTTGTACGTTCCTCATTGCCAGATATTTCATTCCAGGCTTGTATCTATGTCATTATATATGTACTCCTGTTGTTATGCGACTCCCTCTCAGACCGATTCTGATGGTTCCGTCAGCTTCCGCTTCGAACGCTAGAACTGTACCACATCCGGTGAGCTATCTGGTGACGAATGAACATACCACTTCCACTTTTATTATAACGTCTAAATTCAAACCTAATTCCCTGAGAAGCCTTTCTTGTGAATAGTCTATTTTCTTCTGATGACGCAGGGCAAATTTCTCTGCAAAACGTAAAGAATTTCACCTTATTTCTTGACACAGCATAAGCCCACAAGCCTATATCATGTCTAGAAACATGATTGTTTATAAATGGATTAGTACAACATTTAGGCCTGATATGATTTTTAAAAATATCTTATTTATTATATACTCCAACTAATGGAAAGGAACAAACAAGTGCAAACCAAATCATAGCCTATATAGGGAGAAAGGAACATAAAGGAATATATAATGGGATAAAAACAGTGGCTGGTCAGTGAGGGAAGAAGAAGAAAGACACAGCATAAGCCCACAAGCCTATATCATGTCTAGGAACATGATTGTTTATAAATGGATTAGTACAACATTTAGGCCTGATATGATTTTTAAAAATATCTTATTTATTATATATTCCAACTAATGGAAAGGAACAAACAAGTGCAAACCAAATCATAGCCTATATAGGGAGAAAGGAACATAAAGGAATATATAATGAGATAAAAACAGTGGCAGGTCAGTGAGGGAAGAAGAAGAAAGAAAGCTCCAAAGCAGAAACTAGCACACAGGGAGCTGAGAAGAAATGACTCAAATCACGACAATGAATTGGCTCGCAATTGTCTATGTCCGTTAAAAGCTCTTCTATTACATGTTATGATTCTCATATTTTGGTCCGTATTGAAATGTGCAATAAAGTCAAATAAATATGAAAGTTTATTTGTTCCACCTTTTCAATAAATAAAAAGAATTTTAAAAAGAATTAAATCTGTAGGGACATGTTTCGCTTTTTAATTAAGAGCATCATCAGCCTACATCTCAAACTGAAAGTTAAATAATCAGGTACCTGATTGTAATTAAATTAAATATAAATGTGAAGATGCTGTTACAAATGGTGAGCGAAATGGTTGACAATAGTTTAAAGATTGAAATATAGTCGTAAAATTAATACACCCTCCTGAAAGTCCTTGTTTAAATATAGCAAATAGGTGTCCTGTGGAGGTTGAGAGTGTAATGGAAAACCAATAGATCCTAAACAGATTGATTAACACATTAATGAATAAAATGTAGCTGACAATTCCAAATGGTGCATTAATACATTGAGGTCTAAGGTAAATTGCTAAGTTGAAACAAGAAGAGTAGTAGAGAAAATTTATCAGTGTTAAATATTTTGAACGTTGGTAATAAATCAGAGTGGAGTTCAGATCAAATTCTTAAAATTTATAGCATAGAGACGCTTCTGTGGTCCATTTTAAGTGAGGTTTATAATATTATGTTAAAAAATAAAATTGTAGTCCTCCAGAAGTCCGAGAGAAGAAGGGTGCTTGATGGTAAGTGGCTTGTCAAATGGTAGTTGGAAGGAGTAACTTGTGTAGAATTGAAAGAGAAATTAGGATTGAAGTCTTTTTAGTAATATTGAAATAGGTTGGCTTAAAGAAGAGTTGAAGAGAAAATGATGTTTGTAAACAAAATAAATAAATAAATAAATAAATAAATAAATAAATAAATAAATAAATAAATAATAATAATAATAATGAAATAAATGAAATTACACACAAGTTACTCCTTCCAACTACCATTTGACAAGCCACTTACCATCAAGCACCCTTCTTCTCTCGGACTTCTGGAGGAATACAATTTTATTTCTTCACATATTATAAACCTCACTTAAAATGGACCACAGAAGCGTCTCTATGCTATAAATTTTAAGAATTGGATCTGAACTCCACTCTGATTTATTTCCAACGTTCAAAATATTTAACACTGATAAATTTTCTCTACTGCTCTTCTTGTTTCAACTTAACAATTTACCTTAGACCTCACTTGAAGTGAGCAATGTATTAATGCACCATTTGGAATTGTCAGCTACATTTTATTCATTAATGTGTTCATCAATCTGTTTAGGATCTATTAGTTTTCTATTACACCCTCAACCTCCACAGGACACCTATTTGCTATATTTAAACAAGGACTTTCAGGAGGGTATATAAATTTTACGACCATCCATATTTTAATCTTTAAACTATTCAACCATTTCGCTTACCATTTATAACATCATCTTCACATTTATATTTAATTTAATTACAATCAGGTACCTGATTATTTAACTTTCAGTTTGAGATATAGGCTGATGATGCTCTTAATTAAAGAGCGAAACATGTCCCTACAGTTTTAATTCTTTTAAAAATTCTTTTTATGTATTGAAAAGGTGGAACAAATATTCATATTTATTTGACTTTAAAAGCTATTCTACCAAGAAAATTCTCAGAATCACAGAACGTACGGTAACCAATGAATTGTTTAACAATTCAGACATCAGGTGAAAGGAATTAACTAAAACAGCTGACAAATGTCATAAAAATGACATAATAATAATAAAAATGAATAACTTATAAAAAAAACACCTTCTGGACATAGCTGAAACTGATGCTGTTGACTGGATTCCAGGGCCCGACCTTCAACGTTATCCGGAATATATGACATATGTTTAATTCCCAAAAGTAAAACTAACTTTACTATAGTCTAAATGGAAAGTATGTACTGTACGACACTCTCTTTGCCAATCATACAAGGTAGGCCTAAAATTACTTCTGAACATAACACCAAATCACTTTCTTCCCTGTGAGCCTCCCTTGACCCTGTTTGCCGAAGACCAGACATCTTCGTCTTTTAAGGGTTGTGGGCATTCCTTTGAGTCGAGTCTTATAAACACAAATTCTGACCAGTGTGTACTTTGGTAATTAAAACGGGCACACGAACAAACAGCACTGGATAAATAATTGCCTTGTGATGGATAAGGTACTGCTCTTTTAGGGTGCAAATTAATGGGCGTAATTAGCCCCCACCAACAATTAACTAAGCATAAAACTGTATAATATAAAAAAAGCCAATTATATGAAGATATTATTTAGACAATCCAATAATATGGATCAGATATGAAAAACCTAACCTGATTCGTGGACCCGTTTTCCTCTCGTTTGGCTTTCCATTTTCTTAGGACCAGGATCCAGGCCAAAATTAATATAACACAGTTAAGTGCAAATATTAGATACATATAACACCGGTATTTCTATTACGTGTATAAAGGTACAAAGGAATTTAACTATAATATTTGACGTTCACCAGATGACATTACAGAGTTCCGCGTTTATACTCTTTGATCTCCTATCAAAGAAGTTCAGAAAGTGAACGCATGCACACCAACAAGCACATAACTATAAATAAGAAAATGTACTCACCAAAAAAACTATCACTTATACTACAAGCACTAATATTGGATGTATATTTCTTTTATATACGTCAAATGTTAATATTTTAAGGGTTTACACAACAAAGGAGGAATAATGATAAATACCCGACCCACTTTTAACATGTGAATGTTGCATGTTTAGAAACAAAACACGACCACTGCAGCAGGCGGGAAACCTACTAATTTAAAACGATGTATAATGTGGACAACCAATCGGCGGCGATGTTTAATGTATGTGTTTAATTCTCTATCTATCTTAATCTGTTTACCCTCCAGGTTTGGTTTTTCCCTCGGACTCTGCGAGGGATCCCACCTCTACCGCCTCAAGGGCAGTCCTGGAGCGTGAGACATTGGGTCGGAGGATACAACTGGGGAGAATGACCAGTACCTCGCCCAGGCTGCCTCACCTGCTATGCTGAACAGGAGCCGCCTTCCGGGGGACGGGAAGATTGGAAGGGATAGACAAGGAAGAGGGAAGGAAGCGGCCTTAAGTTTGGAGAAGTGGGAAACCACGGAAAACCACTTCCAGGATGGCTGAGGTGGGAATCGAACCCGGGCCTCCGGGGTGGCAGCTAATCACACTAATGACTACACCACAGAGGCGGACATGTGTTTAATACCCTTTCATAAATATAGGTTTTGGGAGATGTCGGTGTGTCAGGGTTCTGAAGACTCAGCGCTTGCAGGTCTGTTATATTTGTTCTGTTATAATTGTTCTGTTATATTTGTTATATTACAAAAACTATTTCTTTTTAATTTCTACGGCTTAGGCTAGGCCGGAAGCCTTTCCCAACGTCACTTAGTGAAAATAAGATGAATAAGCTTGAGTAGAGCTTTCAAAGGTAAGAAAGATCATAATATTAAGACTGGAATTCAAGAGGACAAATTGGGGAAAATATTAATGTATTGGAAGAGGAATTACAGATTAGAATAATTTATCAAAGGAAATGGTTGATACATTTCCAAGTTCTTTGAAATTATTTAAGGAAAAAACAAATGATGGAGAACCTGCCACCTAGGCGACAGCGCCAAATGCAGATCAATGATAAATGATTGATTTCATTCCAGAATCAATTGGGATTCGAACTGTGGCCATCCAGGTGGAAAGTCACTGTGATAATTATGCCAGTAAACATTGCTGTGCTCGTTGAAACATGCCCTCACGAGCCGTAAAGATCTTCAATAACCGCCAAGATTTGAATTTATGCTCTCGTAGTGTGATTAGTTCTGATTATATCCATTACTTAAAACGTGCTGACTGATTAAAATTCATTGCTCAGAATATTATAGATCAAAATACTGATTGAGGGGTTGAAAGTTACAGTCAAGCATCCGATTCTATCATATTTTCTAAGAATTTTCGATTTTCCGAGTGATATCGGTGCCGACAAGTCCTCTTGTACCAAATTTTAAGTTTCTAGGGTGCTTGGAAGTGCTCCATTAATTCAATTTGTACTCTAGTTTAATTGTTTACCTGCCTTTATACATATTTACCTTTCGACTTCAAAAAAATTACCTCAAAATTTCTCGAAGTTTGATGGTAGAAATAAATTTGTTCTTTCAGAAAACTTTAAAGCCTACAAAAACTATAGGTCATTCATTCATCGTTTAGGGAAAATCAATCTAATTGTGTGAAAAATAGCTTGCGCATGCGTACTTATGCTGTCTTGATCCTGAACCTCAAATTCTAAATCCCCTTGGGGAGGTTAGGGAAATTTTCGATTTCTCTAGGGATCATAAAGGGGTATCAGGTTCTCTGCTAGCCATTTTTAAGTTTATAGGGTTTTTGGAAGTCTAATTCATGTGTATTTTCATTTTTATATCAACCTGTGGATCACTACCCTTCGTCTTCCATTTTTTGGTAAAGATAAATTCATTGTACTGAATATGGTGTTACATTCTGTGAGCAATGGCAATTTATCAACCCCCTGTGGGTGGGGGACGCAGACGAAGGATACATCCACGGTATCCCCTGCCTATCGTAAGAGGCGACTAAAAGGGGCCTCGGGGCTCTCAACTTTTGGCGACTACGAGGCCCTTAGCTGAGTCCTGGCATTGCTTCCACTGGTGCCAGGCTCCTCACATTCATCTATCCTGTCCGACCTCGCTTGGGCAACTCTTGTTCTTTTCCGACCCGAACGTATTAGAGCACTCGATGCCTGGGGAGCCTTTCACTTTCACATCCTTCGTGGCCCTTGTCTTTCTTTGTCCGGTACTTTACTTTCGAAGTGTCGGATCCCTTCCTTCTTTCTCTCTCTGACCCCCCGTGAGTGGGGACGCAGATAAAATTACATCCACGGTATCCCCTGTCTGTCGTAAGAGGCGACTAAAACTGGCGACTAAGAGATGATTGAAGTAGAACCATGAGACTGCTTGTGATTAGTACCATCACGCGAGGAACACAATGGGTCACCTTTACTTGCGAGTAGTACCACCATGTTAGGTACACAATAGGTTTGTGATTAGTAACAACAGTGGGTGGATCACTATGAATTTACAGTACCCGTGATTAGCATCACTATATGCTGAACACCACGAGCTTACGTTGCCTGTGATTAGTAAGTACCATTGTGAGAAACATCACGGTCTGGGCGTTGCCTGTGATTAGTACCATTATATGAGCGACACCGTGGGTCTGCGTTGCCTGTGATTAGTACCCACTATATGAGGACCACCACGGGATAGTACGAGTCCCTGTGATTAGTACACCTATGTGAGAAACGCCGCGGGTTTTCGTTGCCTATGAGTGACGCCATTATGTGAGAAACACCATAGGTCTGTATTACCTGTCCGGCGTACATACTGTACATGTGATTAGTACCATAAATGTGAGGAACATCGTGAGTCTAAGTTACTTGTGATTAGTACCGCTATATGAGAAATACCGTGGTTCTACTTTACTAGCGAAAAGTACCATGAGGACTACTGACCTGGATTTTGGACTTGTTAGACAACAAGCATAATAGATTCAAGACTGCGCTCTGGAAGTAGCCCCTTGGTCAGTATACAGTATACTATTGTTTTAAGATAGTTTTTGGGAAGGTGGGGCATTGCGCGTCGAATCCACTGCTTGTTTTAAGTTCATAATTATTGTGCATCGTCGTCTTTTTGAATTCTAGTCAGTGGACTGAATTATATTATTATTATTGCTAGTGGTTTTACGTCGCACCGACACAGATAGGTCTTATAGCGACGATGGGATAGGAAACGTCTAGGAGTTGGAAGGAAGCGGCCGTGACCTTAATTAAGGTACAGCCCCAGCATTTACCTGGTGTGAAAATGGGGAACCACGGAAAACCATCTTCAGGGCTGGTGATAGTGGGACTCGAACCCACTATCTCCCGGATTCAAGCTCACAGCCGCGCGCCCTAACCGCACGGCCAACTCGCCCGGTGGGTCTGAATTTGGAATTATTTTTAGCTTTCAGTATTATGAGTTGGATCCGCTGATTATTTTAAGTTCATATACGGTACATCCATTCATTCTTCACCATCACGTTTTAAATTCTGGTCAGTAGATGAATTTTGGACTTTTAAGTTGCCATTATATTTCGTCTCATTTCGCAGGTCTACCATTAGGGGCCAATGACATAGATGTTACCGGATCCCGTGAGATCTCCGAAATTAAGCGACATTGGGCGTGGTCAAGATTTGGATGGTTTGCCACGCGCTGTTGGTAGGGTGTAAGGGAGTCGAGGAGCGAAAAGGAATTGGCCACTTTACCGTACGTGAACTCCGGCTCAGGCACACCTCTGGGGAAGTTCGGATTCAGGCAGAATACACCCTTACCATGACGAATAGAATACCTAGAAGTTAGACCCCTTCAATCAATCAATCAATCAATCAATCAATCTTCTTGCACCTGGCCAATGCACCATTCTCAATTGACACCACCTGGGCTACAATCCCATTACCCTAAAAGCAGTGCCGCTAGAGGAAACCGTACATCGTACCGGTATTATTACGTACCGGGCGAGTTGGTCGTGCGGTTAGGGGCGCGCAGCTGTGAGCTCGCATCCTGGAGATAGTGGGTTCGAACCCCACTGTCATCAACCTTGAAGATGCCTGCATATGATGTATAGAAACGATGCTTTTTTACATTTTTCCAATGTACAGCAATGAATACACAATTTTGGCCTTATTTCTCTTCCTTTACTTCTTCTTTGTTAATCTGTTTACTCTCCAGGATTGGTATTTCCCTCGGACTCAGCGACGGATCCCACCTCTACCACCTGAAGGGCAGTGTCCTGGAGCGTGAGACTTTTGGGTTAGAGGATACAACTCAGGTGGAGGAGAAGTACTTCTCCCAAGTGGCCTCACCTGGTATGCTGATGAGGGGCCTTGTGAGGGATGGGTAATTCGGAAGGAATAGACGAGGAAGAGGAAAGGAAGAGGGCGTGGCCTTAAGTTAGGTACCATCTCGGCATTTGCCTGGAGGAAGAGTGGGAAACAACCAGGTAATGGCACTTCGAGGATGGCTGAGGTGGGAATCGAACCCTCTCTACTCATTTGACCTCCCGAGGCTGAATGGACACGTATCCAGCCCTCGTACCACTTTTCAAATTCTGTGGCAGAGCCGGGACTCCGGGGGTAGCATGTAATCACACTAACCACTACACCACAGAGGCAGTCTTGATGCATTTAAGACGAGATTAATACGAAAAATAGCACGGTGTAACGACAAGGTTTTAAAAAATCGTCTGAAGCTCAACGTGTTAATTTACCTGGTGTGAAAATGAGAAACCACAGGGAACTATTTTCAGGCTGTTTAGAGTGGGGTTTACTGAATGCAAGCCAACAGCTACACAGCCCGAACTGTGCAGCCCATTCATTCGCTTCTTCTCTTTTACAATCGACTTCGAAAGATTGATCAATATCTCTCTTAATGAAGGCAGATAGTTGGAATACAACTTGATGCGATCCTTTATGAATTGCCACGGCACTGTTCTTCTCACGCATCCAGTAGAACATATACATTCCACGTGGACTTGCCAATCTCAGCCGAGTATAGCGTTTTAATATCGCAATGACGACTGTTTCTTTTCGTCTACTCTGTTCGATTCGATTCCATTAAGTGGGAGTGGACCTTAATTCCAGTAGCTCATGCGTACTAATCATTGACGTCAAGAGAGGCGCAGATATAGATTTCAGAACATCATAATTAATTCACGAGAAATTGTCTCACGCTGACACAAACGTAAAACAGACGCACAATTCAAGATCATTCGCAAAACACTTTAAAATTGGTTTAAGTTTAGAACATCACCGGACTTAATAGAAGTTATTGTGGACTAGATGAAGAAACAATTACCATTTTGGTGATATTATAACCAACCAGTTCAAACTATTACTCCAACAGATTTATCACATTAAGCTGTCTGATTTCAAACAATTCATTTCATTATGCGAACACGCTGTACGCGCGTATGACATCACAAAGGGGCAGTATTGAAGAACGCCCTGCTGACGTCATCGAGATCAGTTCGTATTGGGGGCGTGGGAGGTTTAAACATTAAATAAGCTGGCTCCTGTTCGGTCCAGACCACGGCCGTGATATTTAGTTTACATATCGGATTTGTACAAGGTGTGATAGGGAACATTTCACAAATAATAATAATAATAATAATAATAATAATAATAATAATAATAATAATAATAATAATAATAATAATAATAATAATAAGAATCTCTCAGAATTTACGACAAAAAGAACATTACGGGTACCTCGCCCAGGCGGCCTCACCTACTATGCTAAAATGGGCCTTGTGGGGGGGGGGGGGATGGAAAGATTGGAAGGGATAGACAAAGAAGAGGGAAGAAAGTGGCCACCACATCATACCTCTTACTTTTGGTAATTTCACAGAATTCCCGCAATATTCTTCTTGTTCTACATTCTGAGAGAATCATTTGTTTCTCAAGATCTTTCCCATTGAAATGAAATGGCGTATGGCTTTTAGTGTGGAAGTGTCCGAGGACATGTTCGGCTCGCCAGGTGCAGGTCTTTTTATTTGACTCCCGTAGGTAACCTGCGCGTCGTGATGAGAATGAAATGATGATGAAGACGACACATATACCCAGCCCCCGTGCCAGCGAAATTAACCAATGTTGGTTAAAATTCCCGACCCTGCCGGGAATTGAACCCGAGACCCCTGTGACTCTAACCACTTAGCCATGGAGCCGGACAGATTTGTAGGAAATGAGTTCTAACATGGAAATAAAGCGTTTCCGGACCCATGTCCTTTTAACTATTTTCTTCTTCTACATGTGAGGAATCCTAAAAGCGTGGCCGTACTTTATTATTACACTCTGTATTGTGCATTTGTATTTCTATACGAGCACACCTCCGAGGTATAGCTGCTCAATATACTACGGAGTATCACCTTCCATGTGCTGCAACCCACCATACTGCGAAGTAGAGTACATTTCCCTCTCCATCGAAACCTGCACAATGTGTACTGATTTATAGTCTAGGCCCGTTGATCACAGTTCCCTGAAAAACGGTAGCAGTATTCCTGTGACGCAGACCCACCTGCTGTCTACACCATGTTTATTAGTAAATTATACGGAAAACATAATGTTACATATCGTGTAAAAATAACTAAGTATCTTGTCCAAAACTGGGCATTGATTATCACCAGAGAGGGTAACAGGTCCATGTATAAGGATTTTTTTTTTTTTTTTTTGCTAGTTGCTTTATGTCGCACCGACACAGATAAGTCTTATAGTGACGATGGGACAAGGAAGGGCTAGGAGTGGGAAGGAAGCGGCCGTGGCCTTAATTAAGGTACAGCCTCAGCATTTGCCTGGTGTGAAAATGGGAAACCACGGAAAACCATTTTCAGGGCTGCCGACAGTGGGGTTCGAACCTACTATCTCCCGAATACTGGATACTGACCGCACTTAAGCGACTGCAGCTATCGAGCTCGGTTACAAGGAATTTGCTAATATCATTTATATAAATTAAAACCAGCAAAGGGCTGAGCACTGACCCTTGAGGGACACCACTCTGGAGACACTGATCTGGCATCCTCAGCCAGAGTCTACGTACGTTAAGGAAATAATGGTGCTGGTGGTCATTTCTTTAAACAGGAAGTACAAGATGCAGAGAGTCTTCATGCCCTCTTCGGATGTCGGGGAACAACTTTCAAACACGAGGTAGCCATACTGAAAGAGCTCGGAATTACTGAAAATGGGATAGATGACATCTGTACCAATATTTCGAAGGATTCGCTTATTATTTTGCATTACCACTAGTATGGCACCTTTAAAAATAGAGTATATACATGGAAGGTGTAATTTCAGGTATGAACATACCAGGCGGCTCGTGAGCGCCGTACTTTCTACTTATAAATGTCCCGCATGCACAAATGATGAATGGGATGTCTACTAACTGATGTTCACATGGGCACTACTGCCAGCAGACAGGTTACGTCGGAATATGAAGAGATAACAACCGGACGGTCACTCGCAGCATGTTCCTCAGCGCTACCCGTCTAATGCAAACCCTTGCATTAGCAAACCTAGTTTACGACCGCATAGTATTAGGCTGGTGTATGTACTAGTGTAGAGCAACACTACATTTGCTGTCTGCATATCGGTAATGACTAGTGTGTTCAACAATGACGAATACACAGCCATAATTTTAATCTGTGGAGAATCTGGTGAGAATGCAGCCGAAGCTCCGAACAGACGCCTGCCTTCTACACACGTATTTCGTAACAGTATTACTTTCTGTTTCATACAACTATTTTATAGAGTTGAATGTCTACACGTATATAAATGAATAAGTTTTTAATTTTATTTTCTGCACCTTTGACGTATTTACAAGTGCACCCTGTTGTGGAACGTGTTTAGTAAAATGACTGCTATTTGTTTCACGACATCCACAATACGGCAAGTTGTAGCGCTCCTACGAAAACAAGTCATTAGGCATCCCATGCATCACTAGTACAAGCGGGACAATTATAAGTAGAAAATACGGCGCTCACGAACCGCCTGGTTTATGTGGTCCGTTGCGCGGAAAGATACCTAAATTCGGATTTTTCATTTTATGGACTTTTGTGGTCCTAAAATGGCAATAAGGTGCTGAGCATTTTAAGAGTGTTCATGCTTGTAGGCGCAATACTTAAGCAGATATTAATTATTGATTGTTGCTATTAAGAAAACTGTATTTTGAGAAAAACTCATTAACATCTTTCACTAATTTTCTTACCAACTGTACAAAGTATTCACGACATTGAGTGGCGAAGACTCGAACTGCTGCGTGACTTAGTTTGTTAAAAAAGACCCATAGGCAGCGCAAGAATTCAAAACGTACAAATGCAGTTTTTACATCCTAGATGCGTTTCTCAGCTCTGCTGTAAAATTCCCATTGCCGACTTTGGGCCCCTATCAGTGCAATGAATCACATATTATTTGTATTTGTGCCAGATTCTTCTGGACCGTTGTTGTCATCCGAAATGCCGGCCACATGCTATTTTTTGAAATATGTTACTGTTATATGAAATGAAATGGCGTATGGCTTTTAGTGCCGGGAGTGTCCGAGGATATGTTCGGCTCCCCAGGTACAGGTCTTTTGATTTGACTCCCATATGCGACCTGCGCGTCGTGATGAGGATGAAAAGAAGACACACATTCCCCAGCCCCCGTGCAGCGAAATTAACCAATGATGGTTAAAGTTCCTGACCCTGCCGGGAATCGAACCCGGGAACGCTGTGGGCAAAGGCCAGCGCGATAACTATTTGACCATGGAGCCGGACACTGTTATATATACGTTAGCTTGTCGCAGATTAACTGAGACCATGACATGACATGACATCACTGGGCAAGCTACACGGGTCAGGCGGCTATTGCATCATCCACCGGCCCAGACACGGCGCAGGGAATAAACGGCTTCTCGACTAAGGCTCACACTGTACTTGTGAAGGGTTCTGAGCACATACATATAGATTTAGACTGACAATGAGCAGCAAGATTTTGAAGCCGGAAGCGTGCGGCCGCCGCCATCTTACGTCACTACATTATCCCGATGCATTAATGTAAAATAGTAGCCGAAACGGGAATATTGGACCGGAGATAATTAAAATAATTAAAAGCACATCGAGATAATAACAATAAAATTGATTAATTAGACCTTATAGGTCCTTTATTTTACTGTTAAAAAAGAAAGGTTGGTATATCAATTTACCGATGCTTAAAAATAACCAACCTGTTTTAGACCGATCTTTGGTCAAATCTGTTTCCATTCAACTCTCTTACATCATGATTCACACGTATTTTAGGGATCGTTTGTTTGTTTGCCCCTGTCCCGTTTCTCTACAGGGTCGGGCATGAGGTGAGATGAATCTGCCGTGGCGAGTTTTTATGACCGGATGCCCTTCCTGACGTCAACCTCATCAGAGGAGTTAATGAGATGAAATTAATCACGTGATATGTGATACTAGGAAGGGAGAGGGTGAAATTCGGTGCCGACACATAGCCTACTCCTGTCGAATAGCACAAATGGGCCTGCTCAAGGGATAACTTCTCCATCCGCTGGACGAATCACCATCAACAGCGTCATATGCCCTCACTCCATATGAGTATTGCGTAGAGGTTTGGAATTTAATTCAGGCTTTCGTCATTCAATTTAGTGATTTGAAATTGTATACCACCACCTTCCCTACCCTGACGGCCGACTTTTTCGACCAACTGGTCTCGAACTGGCTAACCACGGTGTCAGACCGTTTAGACTTCAACGCCTTAACGATCATGCCACCAGGCGGCTCTCCCTCGTATTTTCAGGTACAGTGATGAAATTACACTAATAAGGCGATAAACGTGCGTGTCCTTTGAGTTTAGTTCTAAAGTATGTGAGGTTTAACTTGAAATACATGTTAAATACAACTGAGCTGTGACTTCATTTGGGATGTTCCCTTTCATGACTGAGCTTAAATGATTATATATATTCTATCCGAAATGCATCTCAGTAAGTTTGCACACATGAGCATCTTTCGTAGGAACATACAGATTACCTCTATTCTGGAAAGAAATTAATGGATAATAATTTTCTAATAATAATGTACGAGTATAATATTGCTTATTTTACGTCCCACTAACTACTTTTACGGTTTTCGCAGACGCCGAGGTGCTGGAATTTTGTCCCGCGGGAGTTTTACGTGTCATTAAATAGACCGATACGAGGTGGACATATTTGAATACCGGTACCTTTAAATACCACGGGACTGAGCCAGGCTCGAACCTGCCAGGATTGGGTCAGAAGGCCAGCGCCTGAACTGTCTGAGACACCAGTCGGGTGGCTAAGGAATTTCTTTCTTTTTTACACCAGCTTCCTTATAAGTATCACATTGTACAGAATTGGCTATCATCTTTACCATAAGTCTTGAGATATATTCAATAATTTTCTGTGACAGTAAACCTAACCCTCTATTTCGATTGATGCAAGCTTACCAATCCTTCCACTCTAATTTTAACAGTAAGTTTGACATCCTTATAATATATCTTTAAAGATGAAAATAGACCGAGACCGTTGATATTCAATTACCAACACAAGCAAAACAAAAACTTAACTTATAACCAAATGTTGTAGTATTATGCCGCAATCATCACAAGGGGGCTAACGCCAACAAATATACACTGGAAGGAAGTGACTTATGCATCTTTAGTTGTAAATTTAATTGCATTTATAAGTAGGCAACAAGTGTACATGAGCACAAGTACGCCACTTGTCGGTGTATTGAAACTCCTTTCCTTCCTTATTCTTTCTTCGTGAATAGGAAAAAACCACACCCAAACACTACACGGGTATTCATCATTCTACCACACAGTAGTTTCCAGAAAAATTAATATGGAATGTACATAAGAACAACATAAAACAAAACTGCACGTAACATAGTAACATGCATGTTTACAGTGAATCTGTGGTGACGTAAGATGGCCGCGGCCGCAAGTTTTCGGCTTCACTAACACCAATGTCTGTGGTTCTGAGGCAGCAGGTTCTCTCACCACATTCATTTACTCCAGATCCTACTCTCGTGTCCCCAATGGACGAGTTGCCACACGAAGCTTACCGTGCTGGCGTTAGTCTCTTTGGAACACGCTGCAATTTTGATGTCATCTATCTGGATATTGCTGAGCGAACACTGCGGTTACTAGTCACTCATTACGGTGACTCTCTCAACACAAGCCACAAGTCCGATATTCGGATAACGTAGCTGCTCCATTGACATGGATTTAACTAGACTAAATGCACCTTTAGCATTGCGCAGAAACCTAACGCGGCGTTTCAGCAAAATAATGGAGACACCTTTATTATATAGCCCCTGCAGTATTCGGCAACGCCTCCAATTCAACGTCGTTGCGTGCAGCCGTTTCGTGCGTCCTAATGAAAGCTCCTACGGCGGATCAGGTAGACTACTGATTCTACTGCGGTGTAGGTCTATTTATTATCTCAAGCACCCCGATACGCTGACATCTTACGTGAAAGGCTGAAGGGGAGTTACATATTTCGACTAACAAGCACTCATATTTTAATATCTTCCAATACAGGTTATATAATAACTCATCATGTTATTATTATTATTATTATTATTATTATTATTATTATTATTATTATTATTATTATTTACTTTAAGTCGCACTTACACAGACAGGTCTTATGACGACGATAGGATAAGAAAGGGCTAGGAGTGGGAAGGAAGCGGCCGTGGCCTTAATTATGGTGTGAAAAGTGGACACCGCAGAAAACCATCTTCAGAACTGCCGACAGTGGGGTTCGAACCCTTTATCTCCCGAATGAACGCTCACAACTGCGGCATTATGTTATTATACTGTTTGACAATATTTACAGTCTTCTTCTTTGTCTATCGCTTTTTCCCCACACTTGTGGGGTCGCGGGTGCGAACAGTGTCGCACATGTGGATCTGGCCCTGTTTTACGGCTGGATGCCCTTCCTGACGCCAATCCTATGTGGAGGGATGTAATCACTATTGCGTGTTTTCTGTGGTGGTTGGTAGTGTGGTATGTTGTATGCATATGAAGAGGAAAGTGTTGGGACAAACACAAACACCCAGTTCCCGAGACAGAAGAATTAATCAAACGCTATTAAAATCCCCGGTCCAGCCGGGAATCGAACCCGGGACCCCTCTGAACTGATGGCCTCAACGCTGACCATTCAGCCAAGACATAAAAATATTTACAGTATTTTATCATAACACGGATGGAATTTTGCCTATTTGCCTTTTTTCCTGTATACGGAAACCTAGCCTTTTAAGATATAAATCCTTTTTTGGCAATTTTTAGCAAGAATTTGTTGGTTTTATCGTGCCTATAGATGCCTGTTTCAGGAGCTCGTGCCTATTTAGAGTATAATTGTCTAATAAGTGTCTTTTGACAGTCTTTTAAAGAATCCAGTTTTCTTCCAGTGCGTAATATTCTACCTGGTGTAATCGATAGAATGATTTTCTCATTTGTCAACACCTGTTTACCCCACTAACAATAAGGAGAATTCTCGGAAGTCTCCAGAAATAGCGCTTGGGGAATTTGCTTCAGGACAAGCAAGTTACAATTTGAGCACGAAGTCTTCCATCTCTCCAACCTCTTCAGAAGATACGCGAAAACCAATCAACGTCGAACTAATTTGTATACACCCACATCCTCTACCTCCCTCTCGCTGTTGTTCTACGCTTTGTCTTAAGATCGTGTTGAGATGAACTTTGAAGAAGTAATGATGATTGTTGTTTAAAGGTCCCTTTAATAGGTGTGTTTGGAAATGCCTAAAAAAAATCTTCCAAGTCCTACTGGGCGAAGCAGTGAATCGCTGGAGATCCCAACTTCACGAGCGATGGAAGGGTAGTCCTCTGCCAACCAGGTCCCTTTTATCTTTTTTGTGACTGAGGACTACGATCGCATTTCGTTTTACCATTTACAGGCCTAATAATTTATGTATTTGTGGCGAGTTGTTTTGTTGCAACGCTACGGTATACAATAGAAGCCATGGACGATGAGGATGCTGTCTACACTATATAAGAGGAATCAAGAAAGTCATGTCCTGCCCATTGGTTCGATGATATTTGACGTTCCTGAAGGCAACTTTAGCAAGCAGCCGGGATCCATCACAGAGTTAGAGAGAAGTGTCACGGCAGGGCTGAATAGCTCAGACGGTAGAGCACTGGCCTTCTGAGCTCAGTTTGGCAGGTTCGATCTTGACTCAGTCCGGTGGTATTTGAAGGTGCTCCAATACGTAAATCACGTATCGGTGATTTTCTGGCACGTAAATACCCCTCGGCGTCTCCAAAATCCGTAGTAGTTAGTGGGACGTAAAAAGCAATAATAATATTTAATTTATTATAATTTTTGACGTTTAAGGCGATTAGAGACCACAATAAGCAACATTTACACATTTTTAGAAGCTTTCTTTGCAGCCCGGTATCGTTGCATTCTCTCTCTGGCTGCCTGTTTCCTTTCTGCTGCCTATCTGCTGTTCTTCTTCACGAAAGCCCTTGAAGTTATTGATCTGGTGTCGGTACTTGATTCTGTTAACAATGTTACGATTTAGTCCAAATTTTTCAGATCCTTCCTGGCCTTCCTGAACCTTTTATCACACGTGTTAGGTCTAGTATCAAGTATGGCAACAATTTGTTTAGTCAGCAGCTTGTCTTCCATTCTAAATAGGTGGCCATAGAACTTGAGTCGTCGCTTCTTGATGGATTCTATCAGTGGTTCTGTTTTCTGATAAAGTTCCTCTCGTCCTCGCAACCTGTATTGTCCAGCCACAATATTTGGGCCCATTGTCTTTCAAAGAATCTTCCTCTCAAACTTCTCAGCTTCTCTCAGACTAGCCTTTCCAGTAATTCGGAGGCATTCACTTCCATAGAGACACTCGGGTTTTATCACCATGTTGTAACGTCTAATTTGAGCTTGCACTGAAATTGCCTTTCTCTTGTACAGGTCGCGTGTTCTGCGAAGTGCTGTGCCCATCCTGTCTCGCCTACTGTTGTTATCTTCTCTTTTACTAGATCCCATCTGCACAATCTTACCGAGATATTTGAAGGTGTTAACTCTTTCAATGTTACCATGCCTTGTCTTCAGTTGTTGGGGATCTGTGGGGATATTAGCCAAGTACTTGGTTTTTTTAAAGGAGATCCTAAGTCCAACCTTTTCCGCTTGTTGTTTCAAAAGATTTATCTGTTCTAAAGCTGTATCTGTGTTTCAAGGAAAGAATCGCTAACTCATCAACAAAAGCTTGACAGTTGATCTTGACACCGTTCTTTGAACCTCTAATGTATATTTGGTTCAGTAAACCTTTCTTGTAAAATTCTTTTTTCCAATCACGGATAACCTTCTCCAACACGCAATTAAAGAGAGTCGGTTATATTCCATCGCCCTGTCTTACTCCTGTTTTAATTTCAAACTCCTTAGAAAATTCACCCATGGATTTTACTTTAAAGCTTGTGAGAGTTAGGGTCTGCTTGATAATTACTGTCGTTTTACCATCCACTGAAAATTATTTTCAAGATGTCAATCAACACCTCGCGTTCGACTGAATCATACGCTTTCTGGAAATCTACAAAGATGGTTACCAGATTTTTTTGAGGTGTAATTTTCCATTACTCTTTTCAGACTCCGTATCTGCTCAGTGTATGATCTTCCTTTTCTGAAACCACCTTGGTATTCACAAATTTGGTGATCTGTTTGCTCCAGAAGTCTGGTCTGGAGGGATTTTGAGAGTACCTTATATGCTGTAGGTAAAAAAGAGATGTGACGATATTGTTGACATCTGATTTTTCACCTTTTTTGTGTAATTGGTGAATCAGTGCCATTTTCTACTCATCGGGGATCTTTTCAGTCTCCCAAATATGTACCAATTCAAGGACTAATGCCTGGATAGTTATTTCTCCACCACTTTTCAGTATCTCCGCTGTGACTGAATCATCCCCTGCAGCTTTATTGTTCTTCAGTTACATGTTTGTCTTCCGAATTTCATCTTTGCTTCTTTGTTCTGGAAGAATTTTTGGACATCAATCCCTGGGTTCATCTCAGTTCAAGAGTTCATCAAAATAGCTTGCTAGGATCTCACATTTTTCTTTATTGCTTACAGCCAGTTCGTCATCCTTTCTCCGAAAGTTTAAGGTTTAAGCTTTGTGTCTGATAACATTTCAAGTGCTGTTTGAAGGTCGTATTAAAGTCCCGACTCTTATTTTTTCTAAATTCCGATTGTGTCTTGTATTTCTTTCATTAATTCTTTTCTTTTGGTTTGTCGGAGGGTTTTAGCTGTCTGTTTCCGCACTGCTCTGTAAGTATCAAATTTATCATTTGTTTTATCAACATACCATTTTTGAAGGCCACTACACTTTGATATATTGCCTTATCGCCATCTTCATTGCACCATCTATGTTTGCGTGCTCGTCGTAACGTGCTATTTCCTTTGCAGTATCAACCATATTTTTCTGGATTCCCTCCCAGGTCCCCATTTTTCTTTCCTGTAAAAGTTCTTGAAAACCACGTTCATTTTTTAACAGATTTTCGTGTTTAATCCTTATTACCTTTTGTTGGTTTAGTCTTCTCTTATTTAATGAAAGAGGCCTAAATTTTATGCGAGTTAAGAAGTGGTCCGAGTCAAGGTTGTCTCCTTTCCGTAATTCTACATCCATTATTTCTCTAATATTCCTCGGTGAGATTACAACATGATCTAGTTGAAATTCAGCGAGGTTATCCCGAGTAGAGCGCCATGCTTTCTTTTCCTTGGGAAGTTTTTTAAAGTATGTCGACGTAAGTAAAGATTTCGCATAGTTCGACGAGTCATTTACCATTTGTATTTGTTCTATTGTGGGCAGGATAATAGAACACTATCTTCCGAAAATTGTCGTTCATTTACGACTTGAGCACTGAAATCGCCCATTAATACTTTGACATTATTACGTGGGGTTTTATGCAATTCTTTCTCAAGTTGGTCCCAAAGCAAATCCACCTTTTCAGGGTTTTCCTATTGTCTTCATTTATGGGAGCATGTGTATTGTATAATGTGTATCGTTTGTTTTCACACTTCAGAGTTAGTGTGGATAATCTGTCAGAGGGGGAGCTGAACTCTGTTATCGAGTGAATTATTCGCTTGTTTACCCAGAAAGCTGTACCGAGCTGTTGCAGATTTCTTCCTATTCTCCGCCCATGTTTTCTTTGAATATTCTATAAATTCCTGAATAAAAAGTACCTGAATCTTTGAAACGTGTCTCTTTTGGTGCAAGTATCAAAATGTTCTGCTTCTCCATTTCATCTAATGTTCGTTTTAGTTTCGCCGTCTGGACTAAAGTTTGTATATTGATTGTTAACAAATAATGACGCTGCTTAGTTTGTAGGTTACGTTTGGCTAAATACACTACTTTGTGGGTCTGGATCTCATTATGTGTGAGAATTATGAATGTATCCAACCCCATCCTGCATGTCGGTACAGGCTCCCCAGAATCCAAAGGCCCGTGTGCGTCGCCTACAACGACGGTGGATTTCTGTTGCCAGCTACCACGTGGGGTAGTTTCTTCCAGAGGCGTTTCTATCATGCATACTGTTACTTCATATTCATTTGGTGGAACAGGTTGCTCTATCCGTCGTTAGAACTACGGCTGTGAGCCGCAGAGTTGGTTCTTCCGTCCCTTCTGTCGTTGGGAGTTTTTCCTCTTCCGCCATTGAGGCCTTTGACTATTTTCCTTTTTACTTCAGTTATTCCGCGGTTGCTTATTTGGCTAGGCCTTATCCGCACGTGTCCTATATATCTATAAGAACTTCCCCTATCAGCCATTGGGACGCGCCGCGCCGGGGTTGAGGTCCCCCACCCCAGTGTGTCACGAAGTGTAACGTCCAGTCCTTACTCAGTACAGATCCAAACCCCCGCGCAAGCTGACTGGGCAATTATTATTATTATTATTATTATTATTATTATTATTATTATTATTATTATTATTATTATTATTATTATTATTATTATTATTATTATTATTATTATTATTATTATTATTATTATTATTATTATTATTATTTGCATGTCCATTATGGAGTCAATTGGGATTGTGAAAGAAATTAAGGGAAGTCTTGAGCAAACACCTGGGAAGGGAGTCGCTATCAGGGAATAGTTTGACAGGGTCCTGCAACGAAATCCAGGATGGAAGGAGAGATAGTAAAAGTACCACTTCATGTGATGTAATGTTGAAAGATCCGTCTCCTAATACGGAACCATTCTTGCCGGGCTGAGCGCCTCAGACGGTAGAGTGCTGGCCTTCTCAACCTAACTTGGCAGGTTCAATCCTGGCTCAGTCCGGTGGTATTTGAAGGTACTCAAAAACGTCATCCTCGTATCGGTAGATTTACTGGCACGTAAAAGAACTCCTGCGGGACTTATTTCCGGAACCTCGGCGTCTCCGAAAACCGTAGAAGTAGTTAGTGGGACGTAAAGCAAATATTATTTTTCATAACAATCGAACATTTGTTAGTGGATACTCATAGAGTGTAGTAAAATAGTAGGAGTTACTGTATATGGATTATTTTCACTTTTATGACTTCTGCTGACTGCGTGGTATCAGTCTGGAATCTGACAGTTTCATCTAGGGTCAAAATTTATAGACACTCAAAACTGCCAAATTAGGCACGTATATTTAAAATTACTTATAATTTAATTGAGATCTTAAGAGATCTCATGGGGTGTTTAATAACCAAGCTATTGATACTAACTCTAATTTATTTCTATGAGTATATACAGAGTTTTCCTCCATTTGTTAGACCATGTGTTATATGTATTGAACAAATCAAAACCAGGTTAAAATTAGGAATACTAGCTCAAAGTATTTCAACAATGAAAAGAGGAACCAGTACAACTTGGCTCTCAGAACAAACTAAATGATACTGCTAAACTAATCATAACTGTTTTTGTGTGTAGGATCGTAAGAAATTGTTTAGTAACCTGTAAACACTAGGTTACGTAACCAAAAGGCAAAAAACATAAGGCAAACGGCAACCACGGCAACTCGGCAAATAATCTAAAGTAAAAGAAATTGTTAAGAAACCTGTAAACATTAGGTCACGTAACCAAATGAAGAGAAAAGGCGAAAAACATAAGGCAACCGCATTAATAGCTGCAAGCTCTACCCTGGTGTTGACCCACTTCTTGCCATTCATCTGATTGGGTCAACTTGTCTGGTATTACGATGTACCACTATTAGCTGACTCTATCAAAACATTACAATCCGCTGAGTGCACACTGCCATCCTTTTTGTTCTTCTTGTACTGTCCTCCTGTCTGTTTAAATTCCGGACCGCCTGTGCTACTATATAAATACTTCTTAATCTTTCAATATATATTATTATATCCATAACCAATTAAGTTATAAAACCATTTCTTTCACTTTTCATATACATTATTTTTTAACTGCACTTAAGAACTTATTCAAGTTTCCTCCATTGTTCCAGTCTTTCGATACCGACGCTAAATATTTTGTTCATCACTTTGCCTGCACATCTCTTCTTGCTTAGTACTTAGGAAATTTTCCCTTAATTTTTCTGTTTCCTTGCAATAACCTACTAAATGTAGGTCATCAGTCTTATTCCCATATAAAATACAATGTTAGTTTTCTTTATTCCTAATCCATCCCTTATTTTTATATAACCCTATGAGCCACCATAGTAAATCCCCTTTCATCCTTCTATTCCCATATCTTATATTTATCTTGGAGACCTAGAACATCTTACAAAATAAACTAAGCGAAACTCTATTCCTATATTCTTCTGTCTGTCTTTGCATTTGTATATATTTAATTCTTGATATCAGCGCTCTCTGGCAACCACTACCTTTTCCTTTTCATATCTCGAATCATTGCCTGCTGCCATTTCTTGATGGATACAGTACTTCTGTATCCATCCCTTGGCACAGGCCAGAGTAAAGTGTAGCTTTCACCGAAGTCCCAGTCTCATCCATGGCTGTGACAATATGGAAGCTGCTGGGGTATGGGTGGTGCTGAGTATTGACATTCAGAGCACGACTAGTGCATCTGAGTGTTATGAAAGGTGTTGCTCATAGGGTCAGTCGTGCTGCAATAGCACTTTCTGACCCAGTGAGGAAAGCAATGAAAACTACCTCACTCCTCGTCTTGCCTAGTACGCCTCATTTTGGTGCTGCCATTGGTTTTTGCGGTTTCCTTATAACCGCATAAGCTTTGGTGGTGCTATTTGAGGACCCAACCAGCCTCTGGGCTGATGACCTAACAGACAGACAGATCTCGAATCAAATGTAACTCATTCATACATTCTTCACATATGTTTTAATTTTCGACAACTAACTCTCGGCATACATACTTTTCAATTGTTGTCTGTAAGCTTATTGGAGCACTAAGCCTCTCCCCTTCGTTTCAGTCGCATTCAGTACTTCAGTATTCTTTTGACTCATTCCAATTCTAAATACTCTCCGGATATTAATATCACACCCAAATTCGCTGTACACTGTGGTAATCTCATACTCGTCTTACTAAATTTGTATGTAATTTGATTCAAAATAACACTGTTTTCTTCTAGTCCCCATAATTCTGCCCCGTATAATACTCTGCTTAGCACTATTGACTTTAACACTAATCTCAGTATCTTATAATTTATCCCCGGAATTTTGCTTCTAAAAGTTTAACCACAGAGAGGGCTGGACTCTCTCTCCATTTAGCTCTCTTAATATGATCATCCCATCCTCCTCTTCTATTTATCAGCACTCCTAGATATTCTAACTTTTACACTTCTTCTATGCTCTCTCCCTCTATCATCATTTCCTTCCATTTTCCCTCCGCCTACTCTTACGTAGAGGATAAATCGATAAATCACCATCGATTTATTACTATTAATTTTCAGTGCCCATTTTTTTACGTATTTCGAAATCTCATCCAAATTTCTCTGTAATTCCCCTCCTGTTAAAGCCACTAGAATTACATCGTCAGGAACTCTGAAAAGTGGTGGCAAAAGGGGCTCTGGTTAAGACGCAGCAGGTCGTTATGCTACTTAGGTTCCAAAATGAGTATATAAAGAAAGTAAATAAATGGATTGTAAATTTTAATCTTATCCATATTTATCTTATACCAGTTGCATAGTATTATTTGAAGTAATCCCACATACTGTACTGTATATGAGTTGACTATGTTTGTAAATATAGGAGATATTATAAGTAGAATTTTGTAAACAATATAAATTTATTAAAGATGATCTGTTTGTTTGTTAATAGAAAAATTGTTAGCGTAAATTGTATTTTATTTTATTCTAGAAAATTTACATCCTTGCTTCAGCCCAATCTTGCAATCTATCGGCCTACTAATTACATTCTCTTCTAGTTCAATACAACAATATACATTCTGGTATATCGCCTCAATCGCAGGGATCATCTTCCTTGAGACTCCCATCCTGCGTAATTCTTCTATTAACGTTTTTCTGCTGCCCGTGTCAAAAGCTTTTTCAAAATCTATGCCTCTTTCCCTGGTTAGGTATTTTTCTATTATCATCTTTACTCTCATGATATCTGTTGTCCTGTCCGGCTCCATGGCTAAATGGTTGACGTGCTGGCTTTTGGTCACAGGGGTCCCGGGTTCGATTCCCGGCAGGGTCGGGAATTTTAACCATCATTGGTTAACTTCCCTGGCACGGGGGCTAGGTGTATGTGTTGTCTTCATCATCATTTCATCCTCATCACGACACGCAGGCCGCCTACGGGAGTCAAATCAAAAGACCTGCATCTGGCGAGCCTAACCCGTCCTGAGATCTCCCAGCACTAAAAGCCATACGCCATTTCATCTGTTGTCCTCCTCCCCTTTCTAAATCCACCCTGAAACATAGATAATATCGAATTCTCTTCGGACCAATCCCTTAGTTTATTTTCCAGAACTTCTGTGTAGATGTTGCTCAGTGAGTCTAGTAGAATTATCCCTCGGTAATTGCTCGGGAGGTTTCTGTTCCCTTTCTTTTTGTATATTGGGCAAATAATTCCAAATTCCCACTCTTTTGGTACTTTACCACTATTGAAAATCCTGTTGAATAATTTTACCATTCCCTCCCCCATCTGTCTGTATTTGCTTATTTATTTCCAAAATAAATTTTTATACCGTTTTCCCCCCACCAATCTACCCCTAAGTTTACCTATTACCTCCTGTACTTCCTCTATTGAGATTTCTTTATCGAATTCATATATACTAACTTCCATATCTCTCCATCCCTTCTCTATACTCCCATTTGTCCTTCTCTGCTAATAATTCGCTGAAGTATATCACCCACTGGTCATAATCAATACTCGATTTGTCATCCTCTTCCCTCCTTTGTTCATTTTATTTTTTCTTTCCCAGACTCTCTCCGTTTGTTTATTCCTGCACTCTCTACTTATTAATTCTGTTTGTTCCTTTGTCCATAACTTCTTCCTCTCGACAATTTTAAGTTTTCACTCTTTCCTTAATCTACAGAAAGCTTCTCTTTCTTCATTCCTTCCGTTTATTCTATAATCATTTAACGCTTTCATCACTGTTCTCCTTAATACCTCACATTTCTTATTACACCATCCTCCCACATCTCTTTTCTTTCTTATCTTACCTTGGTCTATCCGTGCAACCCTCTTTATTGGGTATTCAATTAGATCCCAGGCTGTATCAATAATATTTTCCTTCAATGCTACTTCCCATCCACAGCTAATGTAGCTTTCTTTCAATAAGGTCATCTAGTTCCCGTTTTGTATTCTCTGACCATTTATATTTAATGTAGATTCTCTACAACCCTCTTTGTATCACCATCCCTTACCTCCTCTACACTTCCTTCTATCATTACCCATACCGGTGAATGGCGCGATTCCTCCCAGTATCCTATCTCTATCGTTTTGATTTTCCCTAACATGTCTTCCGAACTCATTACTAAGTTAATAACACTTCTCCCCCGGGTCGTAATATATGTTGTTTTTCCTTCTTTGTACCCCTCCCAGCAACCATTTAAAATGTAGAATTTTCCTGGCTTGCAGAATTCAAGGAGTTTTCAACCGTAACTGTTTCTTTCCTAATCTTCTTCTTCCTCCCCTTATTATCATCTCATCTTTACTGAACATTGGGCATTGCTCACCTATTCTGACATTCCAATCTCCAAGTAATAATATTTCATCTTCCTCAAACTTTCCACTAACAATACTAGTTTCTAATAATAACTCCTCAAAAACTTATCATTAGCATATAGGGATCCCTTGGGGTGACAGTAAGCATAAGCCAAGTATACCTTTTTTCTCTCCCTTTCTCCCTCTCCATGTTAAACTTTAACCAGACCACTTCTTCCAAATCATTCTCAATATCCTCTACTAATTCACTGATCTCTTCTTTAATTAACACCACTATTCCCCCGGCCTTTCGCCCCTTATTACGCAGAATTTTACTTATACATTACTGTATGCCCCCCCCCCCCAAGTTATCGCTTTCCTATTTCTAGCCACGTATCCAAGAGTGCCACAAAGTCAAAACTTTTCAGCATAGTTTTCATCTCTATATTACTTATGCTGTTCTTATTGATATCTCAGAAAGTAACTGTCCGATTTTAAAAATACATATTTGAACTTGTACGTAGTTGAACTTTTAGGCCAGCTGTAGGCTACGTATTCGTGCAGTTTATTTTAAAATATGGAGTTAGTATCAATATTTCGGTTATTAATCACCCCCATGAGAACAAATAGCACATTATTTTACAATCCCCTGGGTATCATTTACGAATATGAAAACAGAACAACGATATCTTTAATGGTTTAGACGTTATTTCTGTGCAACATCTTAGGTGAATAACCCCGTATTTCACACTATCACAGGGTGGTTGAAATTAAAAAATGAGTGATCCTACTCATGTGCTTGGTTACTGCTGGTAATTTTAGAATCTACAAGCTAAAGTACCGCATAGGCTTTCTCAAGTTCTACGAAACATAAACACAACTGTCTATTCCTCTCGTAGCATTTTTAGTTACCCGGCGTATACTGAAAATCTGATACTGACTTCGATAGATAAATTGGTCCGTTGAAGAACTCCTTCTCAGGGCAAAATTTCGTCATTCTGGAGACAGGGTACCGAGGGAAAAGACATTAACCATACTGGGGGACTATGGGATTAAAGGTAGATTATTAAAATCAACCAGATGCATTTATGTTGACAATTGAGCTTCAGTGAGAATGGATAGTAGAATGAGTTCTTGGTTCAGGGTACTTACAGGGGTTAGACAAGGCTGTAATTTTTCACCTTTGTTGTTCGCAGTTTATATGGATCATCTGATGAAATGTATAAAGTGGCAGGGAGGGATTCAGTTACGTGGAAATGTAGTAAGTAGTCTGGCTTATGCTTACGACTTGGTCTTACTGGCAGATTGCGCCGAAAGCTTTCCGTCTAATACCTTGGAACTTGAAAATAGGTGCAATGAGTATGGTATGGAAATTGCTCTTTTAAATTGATGTCATCAGGTAAGAAATCCAAGAGAATTGAATGTCAGATTGCTGATACAAAGCTTGAACATTTAGATATTGTCAAGTATTTAGGATGTGTGTTCTCCTAGGATGGTAATATAGTAAGCGAGATTGAATCAAGGTACAATAAAGCTAATGCAGTGAGCTCGCACTTGCGTTCAGCAGTATTCTGTAAGAAAGAAGTCAGCTCCCGGATGAAACTATCTTTATAAAGCTAATGCAGTGAGCTCGCAGTTGCGATCAACAGTATTCTGTAAGAAAGAAGTCAGCTCCCGGATGAAACTACCTTTATATCGGTCTGTTTTCAGACCAACCTTGCTTTACAGTAGCGAACGCTGGGTGGGCTCAGCATATATTATTCTTAAGTTAGAAGTAACAGACATGAAAGTAGCAAGAATGGCTGCTGGTAAAAACATGTGGGAACAATGGCAGGAGAGTACTCGGAACGAGGAGATAAAGGATAAGTTAGGAATGAAATCTATGGATGAAGCAATACGCATAAGCCAGCTTCGGTGGTGTGGTCATGAGAGGTGAATGGAGGAGGATAGGTTACCTGAGAGAATAATTGGCTGTGTTATGGAGGGTAAGTGAAGTAGAGGGAGACCAAAACGACGATGGTTAGACTCAGTTTCCAACGATTTAGAGAAAAGGGGTATATAACTAAATGAGGCCACACCACTTGTTGCAAATAGAGGATTGTGGCGAGGTTTAGTAAATTCACAGAGGCTTGCAGACTGAACGCTGAAAGGCATAACGGTCTATAATGATGTATGTATGTATGTATGTATGTATGTATGTATGTATGTATGTATGTATGTATGTATGTATTTGCTTTCTATTTACTTGGTCATTAATTTCAAGAACAGAGCATAAATATATTTCGTGGTTATAATGATGTTTCCACTAGTATACAGCGTGATTCAGCCGCCCCTTCTAATATAGTTTTATGCAACCCACAATATTCATTCCGTCCTGAAAACATCTGCCCTGCCGGTATGCTCAGACAACACAACCGGATATCTTGGTATTTACCGCCTCACCATGCTAGGACGCCGTAATGTTGGAAGACATGTGTGTGCCTTCTGGATCATATCGTCCCTGTTCTTCCAAAACGGCGAATGTGACGATGCTCTTCCTATCCATTACTTCCCCTGTCCGACTCGTTGGCTGAATGGTCAGCATACTGGCCTTCGGTTCAGAGGGTCCCGGGTTCGATTCCCGGCAGGGTCGGGAATTTTAACCATCATTGGTTAATCTCTCTGGCACCGGGGCTGGGTGTATGGGCTGTCTTCATCATCATTTCATCCTCATCACGACGCGCAGGCCGCCTACGGGAGTCAAATGAAAAGACCTGCACCTGGCGAGCCGAACTTGTCCTCGGACACTCCCGGCACTAAAAGCCATACGCCATTTCATTTCTTTTCATTTCCCCTAAGACTGGTCACACCTCCCAGCCACATATTGATATACAGTCCATCAGAACAATTATCGTTGAGTTCATTTTCCTATGCGCGTATGTAAAGGAAAATGAACCTTAAATACATCACACTTTAGGAGTGGGTAAATGTCATGCAAACATACATTCCTTCAGTATGGTACAGTAAAATTCATTTTACTTTACACACGCGCATAGGAAAATGAACTCAACGAAAATTGTTCTGATGGACTGCATATCAATATATTGATGGAAGGCGTGGCCGGTCTTAAGGGAAATACTGGATAGGAAGAGCATTGTAACATTCGCCTTTTTGGCAAAACAGGGGCGATATGAACCTGACAAGCCGGCGAAACACTAAATTGATATTGTGACCGCAGTAAGCCTAATACTTGCTATAAGCTGCGCAAAGTGCTGTACGGAATCGTAGTGAAATTGGTAAAGGCGTGGTGGAGCGGGCTTGCGAGTCAGGTGGGAGGTTCGAGTCCAGTGTGAAGACTACAAAGTTTTGAAATATTTGTTTAATACGTACTGCAAGCAATGCAAATTCAATATCCGCTTTCATGAGAAATGTGTGCGAATGAATGTGTTGTGGCCCTAAGAAGGGCCGATTAGTTAACAGGCCGGGCATATACAGACCGGAAATAATAGGAGCACAACTGCCCTGACAGTTTTATCGCAGCAAGTGCTCGATGTGATGACAGTTTTGGTTTATGCACATTCGGGCACGGTGTCCAATAGATCGTCTTGCGCGTTGAAGCGTTCCAGGTGTAATTACTCGCCAGGCGTCTATGATGAGTTGCCGGAGCTGGTCGGGGTTTTCCGGCGCTTGAGTGTAAACGACGTTCTTCAAATGTCCCCACAAGATGAAGTCTAACGCCATTAAATCCGGTGATCTGGCGGGCCAAGAAACAGGGCCTCCTCGTCCTATCCATTTCCCTGGCAGTTCCTCGTTCAGATGGTTACGAACGGACAAAGTCAAATGTGGTGGAGCTCCCTCCCGTTGCAACCACATCATCAAACGATCGTGCAAGGGCACATCCTCCAGCAGCAGTGGGAGTTCCTGACGCAGAAAGTGCAGGTAGCGTGGTCCCGTCCAATGGCCCTCAAATAAATCAGGTCCAATCAGGCGATCCCCCAAGATTCCACACCAAACATTCACTCCCCATCGTACTTGATGGGCCGCCTGTCACACCCAGTGAGGATTGTCCGAACTCCAATAGTGCATGTTGTGGCGATTGACGTTCCTATTATTGTGGAAGCGCGATTCGTCCGAGAACTAAATATGCAATACAAGTGCTGCATCATTGTTCGGCCTGCCTAATAGGCACAAAAAGAACTCCATTCGCGCTTCGAAATCCCTCCCATGGAGTTCTTAGTGTAGCTCAAGATGGTATGGGTGAAATTTATGTTCTTGTAGTATTCGCCAGACGGACGGCTGGCTGGTGTTCACCTGCCGTAAAATCGCCTTGTACTGATGTGTAGATTATTACGAGATGCCTCTAGAACGGCCTCTTCTCTTTCACCCGATATAACGGGCCTATCGCGGACTGGTGGCTGGTTGTCCTTAGGCATCTTTCAAAATGGCAGTATATCGTAGCAGCCTGATGCCGCCTGTCGGGATACCGTTCCTGGGACAGACGTAGTGCCTCGCACGCATTTGGCCTTGCTTCCCCATAAATGAGGAGCATGTCAACGTATTCCTCTGTGGAAAACCTGCCGAATGACAGCAGAGATTACAGTACATTCAGGCCCTAACCAGCGGAGTATGAGCAGGGCACAAGATGAATAACAGCGTCATTCTACTGTTTGAATGTTGCAATGTTTACGTATCCAAACATCATACCGATGCAAAAATTTTCTACGATGCAATATTCGAACCGCCACTGGCACAATCCATCGATTGTTTGGCGAACGCGTAACCACATCCGCTACGTTACACTACTGGAAACATGCTGGTAGTACGACGGGAGAAGAGTACTTACGGAATCCGGTTCTGTGTTAAAGACATTAATGACTGCGCTGTTACGTAGTTTTATGCATTGGTTCCCCTCTTCGTTACACTCGGTCACGAGGTACGACACATTAACTAGTTACATGGTAAAAGGACGTTGCTATATGATTTCAAGGCGTCATGTTTTGCGAACGGATGATATAACATTTTGCTAGGGTTCAGAATTGTGTGCAAAATGTGCTCACTGAACATGAGTACCGTACAGTACGCCTGCAGGGAAATAGAACCCGTATAACCATGTGCACGTTAGTTGGGCTGCAGCAAACGATATTGGAAGGGGCTGCTGAATCTCATTGGACATAACGGTCTATGCAGCAAGCTTGGCAGTGGACATACGGGTCTCTGCAGTAGTCCATGATTTTTAATCTACAAAATAAGCAAAATAGAAGGCATTTTTAAGCTCTACCCTAGTGTTAGTCAGTGCTAAATGATGTGAAAAAGGAAACGGTGTTCTTATCTAAATTTTCAATTTTTGTGGACTTAAGGCTTTTTGCATCTTGGTAAGTCACTTGTTCTATTTTGGAATTTTCTATTCTTATGTTTGTATTACCTTTCCTGACATTTTTGCTCACAACTAAAATTTTTGTTTTCTTACTATTGATTTTAAGTTTGTAAGGTTCAATGTGGTCCGCCTCTGTGGTGTAGTGGTTAGTGTGTTTAGCTGCCACCCCCGGAGACCCGAGTTCGATTCCCAGCTTTGCCACGAAGTTTGAAAAGTGGTATGAGGGCTGGAACTGGGTCCACTCAGCCTCGGGAGGTCAAGTGAGTAGAGGTGGGTTCGATTCCCACCTCAGCCATCCTGGAAGTGGTTTTCCGTGGTTTCCCACTTCTCCTCCAGGCAAATGCCGGGATGGTACCTAACTTAAGGCCACGGCCGCTTCCTTCCCTCTTCCTTGTCTATCCCTTCCCATCTTCCCATCCCCCGCCAGGCCCCTGTTCAGATTAGCAGGTGAGGCTGCCTGGGCGAGTTACTGGTCATTCTCCCTAGTTGTATCCCCCGACCCAGAGTCTGAAGCTCCAGGACACTGCCCATGAGGCGGTAGAGGTGGGATCCCTCGCTGAGTCCGAGGGAAAAACCGACCCTGGAGAGTAAGCAGATTAAAAAGAAGAAGAAGAAGGAGAAGAAGAAGAAGAATGTTCAATGTATCACACAGAACAGTCAACATTCCACTTAATTCCTTCTCAGAGTCTGTTGCTATGGACATGTCATCAGCAAATCTAATACTGTCGATTTTTTCTCATTTATCTGTATTCCTTTAGTCCTTTCCTTTAAAACACATATTGCTTCTTCAATAAACAAATTGAAAAGGTATGGTGAGAATGGACAACCATGCCTCACTCCTTTCTCAGTTCTTCTCATTCACCACTACATTTGTACACTGGTTCTTGCTAATTTTCCAGATGAGCCTCCTATCTTACTTTCTTCATACATTTAAACAATAGTTTCCAGTTTATCATGTCAGACCCTTTTTCCAAGTCAATGAGTGGTATAAACACCTTTCTGTTCATTTCTAACCTTCTTTACAACATCATTCTTAATGCAACGATTGCTTCTCTGGTTTCTTTGCCTTGTCTACAACCAAATTGATTATCATCTCTGTACTTCTCATCGGGTACATAAATATGTAGGTTATGCCCCCTCGACACTCGACAGAGAACGCCCCATAAAACTGGCCATGACTGAAGAACTGGTTTTCTAGGTAATGACGCACAAAAAATGTGAATAATAAACCCACTAAAATGAATCTTAACCCTACACAGTATTAAAAGGCAGAAACACGGAATATACATAAGCAAGACAGGCAGAAGGGTAGGGCTACGGGTCGCTTATGAAGAGTCTAAGACTCCGAAAAGCACCGGTGATTGGAAAACACCTCAAGGCACTGTGCAGAAGGTAGAAAAGTTTCAGTACCTAGGGGAATATGTAACAGGAAGGAACAGGAGCAACGATGGGATAAAAAAGATTAGGACTACCTACTTTGCGACCAGAGGAATGTACAATAAAAGAACCATATACCAGTCAGACACTACAGTACAACAGAGAGGAACGCAGTACTGCACACAACCGAGACGATGGCACTAGGAAGACAAGGGGCAGAGAAAATGGAGAAGGATAAAAGACAAATTTTGAGAAAGATACTGGGACCAAAAAGAGGAGGTGAAAATGGAAACGGAGATCAAGGACGAACTCTACCGCAACATGAGGACGATCTCCGAGGAAATCTCATAAAAGGGCAAGATTTGCCTGACATATGATCAGGATGGACATTGAGACAATGACTAGAAGAGTATAGGAGATTAAAGGAAAGTCGGGAACCAAGTGAGTTGTCGAAATCCGGTAGGACTGGACTGGAATGGCGATCAAGGTGGAAGGGACAGAGAACTGGAGAAATAAAATATACACCAACTCATATGCCAGTGATCAGTGATAGAGAAAGTTACAGGAATAGGATAGAGAAACACCAGTGGGGAAGACAAAAAAAGAAGATACTGAACATATCATCTGAAGAACGGGAGAGAAGGAGAGAGAGGATGTAGGTGTTCTCGAATGAGAAGAATAAAACGCAAACCATGAAAAAGCTGTACGTGGTCTTACTGAGACCTTAAATAAAGAAGAAGAAGAGGAATAATAGGAAGAAGTAGATGGCAATGATGACAAAGAAAATGGCTGAATAAGCAGCCCACAGAAGATCTCAAATATGGATTAGCACGCTTAGCACTATCTATAATACAACTGTCGTCTCCAAACGCTTTCAGCACAATGTTACCTTCATTCTTCTGTCAACAAACGAACAACGAATGACGACGATCTTACGCGTGGAATGAGTTGTCCACTAATTAGTGGATGCGACTACAGCCCAAAATATAAGAAAGTTGAGGTTCCTCGGAAACGTTAGTGTTACGAAGTAAATTCAAATGACGTATCTTGTAGAAAATGCAATGCCAGGGCCTCACGATGCAATTCCTTTCTCGATTTACCTGTTATTTTAATTGATGTAGGGCAAACATTGCTCAAATGTGGGGCAAAACCCTGTAAAATACCCCACTAGATCGAAACGTAGAAATATATAAGTTGAAGTTGAGTAAAATTATGTTTTTACTGAAAAATGAATACCACCTAATGCACTAAATTCCCCTGAATCAATACCCGACTCCGTAATTAACCATTTACCTGACTAGGAACATTTTACATTTCCCCCCGTTACTACTAATAAAGTTGAAAATTGAAAATTGAAAGTTGAAAATTCTCTGAAATCAAAAGCCAGAAGGAATGGATGATATCCCTATAACTTTCTTACACAACATAATTGGAGCTGTTTTATCAATCATTACCCACATTTTTAACTACTGCTTTTCAACACGAACTTATCTTTCACTATGGAAACAAGCCATTGCTAACCCTGTGCCTTAGAAATCCGATCCCTCCCAATCATCTGACTACCGACTAATTTCTATTCTCCCTAAAGCACTCGAACGTCTGGTTCATGGGCAGGTGTTGGGATGCTTAAGCGACTATTCTCTCCTAGACCCATTGCAATCTGGCTCCAAGAAGTGATACGGCATTGCAACAGCCTTGCTCAGAGTAACTGAGGACATAAAATGCACAATGGACCAAAGGCTGGTGACAATACTTACACACCTCAACTTCAGTCTCTATTAAACAAGATGAAATGTTGCTACTTCGACGGACAAATTATTGATATATTTCCATTGTACCTCAAAAATACCAAGCAACGGGGTATAACACTTGATAAAACCTTTGACTGGCTAACCAGGAAGTCAGGCATCCCACAGGCCGACATTTTAGGCCCTTTGGTTTTTATAGTGCACATAAATGACATTTGATATAATTTAAAGAATTGTAGCTACCATATTTACGAGGAACTCTTACAAATATAGTACCATTGTAAGACCTCTGATTTACCTCAAACCATAAGAGACATCAACGCCAACATTCAATGACTTAATAGTTACTCACTGAAAAACTCCCTCCTCCGTAACGCCTCCAACACACGAGCAATAGTAATTGACTCTCAAAAATTGTTAACTGTACTAAGAGACGAAACTATTTCTACAGTTATACTGAATGCCAGAGTTATTCCATTCAGACAAACTGTGAGAAATCTTGGAATGATAATGAACGAAATAGTTCTGAACATATTAAAATTGTTTGTAAAAATATATTTTTGAAAGAAACAGCAATATTTTTCCATGTAATGTGAGAATAAAGCTCATTTAATCACAAGTACTTCCCACCCTCGACTACTGTGACGTTATTCTTGTAGAAGCAACAAAGCAGCAAACTTTGAAACTTCAGCGAGCGCTTATTGTTGCGTTATATTTATTTACAATCTGAGTTATGATACACAGCTCACCCCCACATTATCACGCTATTTCATGGCTGAAACCTGACAAACGACGAACTTATCACACACTGATTCAGGTACATTGACTGCTCTCTGAAGGCAGACCACTATACATTTCATCCCAACTTAAGTACTTGTCTTCCTTTCACAGCAGTAATACCCGCTTTGGTCCTCCCTTTCCATTTCTATTCACCGATCCTCTAACGATTCTTTTGCTGTAACGGTTTCTTGACTTTGGAATTCTCTGCCTGTCAGTGTCACAGATACCACTTCTCTACATATATTTAAGACTCCTTGTCGAAACTACCTGCTGAATGCAGCTGACTAACTTGTATGACTGGATGAGTGAATGACTGTGAGTTAGAAAACTGTAATATATTATAGTGTAGATTATTTACTATATCGTCGCTCCTATGCCAATACCGCGAAAGTGACAATGCTCTTCCTGTCTACAGTAGTATGTTCCTTAAGACTGGTCACTCCACCAAGCCACATAAGGATATGCAGTTCATCAGAACAATCTTCGTTGAGTTCATTTTCCTATGCGCGTCTGTAAAGAGAATTGAACCTTAAATACATCATACACTAGAAGTGGGTAAATATGTCCTCCAAAGATACATTCCTACAGTACCGTACTATAAGATTCATTTTCCTTTACACGCGCACATAGGAAAATGAACTCAACGAAAATAGGTCTGATGGACTGAATATCAATATGTGGCTGGGAGGCGTGATCAGTCTTAAGGGATATAATGGATAGGAAGAGCTTTGGCACATTCGCAGTTTGGGCATAGATTGACGATGTATTTTTATGGACTCTGTTACTTAGAAATCATTATAACTGAAGACAACAGTTGTACCACGGAATTGAAAGAAGATTAGCTCATGCTAAACATAGCTTTCAAAATAAAATAAATCTTTTAAGAAATGAGTTTAGAAACAAGAAAGGCTTTTGTAAAATCCTTTATCTGGAGTGTACTACTTTATGGTTGTGGGAGCTGGGCAATTGAAAAGAAAAAGGAAAGAGATTCATTGGAAGTAACTGAAATATAGATTTGGAGGAAAGTGACGAAGACATGCTGGACTTTAAAAAAAAGTCGAATGAAGATGTTCTAAAGGAAGTCAGTGAGTAACGGAGACTGATAAAAGATATGGAAAGAAGGAAGTTAAAACTTGTAGGTCATATCCTGAGACATAATGACTTCCTACTAAACGTCTTTGAAGGAAAAAATACTATGAAAGAAAGGAAGAAGACCAAGGAAGACATACTTCGAGGATGTGAGAAACTTGATGGGATGCAAAGAATTCCAGGAAGTAAAGAGGACAACAGGATTAAAGGGAGAATGCTTGCAGCGACAAGGCTTAGCCTTTAGTGTATGATAATAACTGTAAGCTATGCTCCCACTGACGCATTACTACAGTGGTTAAGTGTAAGCGAGGGCCAAGAGGCCTAACTTCACCACCTACAAAGGCGTAATAAATAAATAAATAAATAAATAAATAAATAAATAAATAAATAAATAAATAAATAAATAAATAAATACATAAATAAATAAATAAATAAATAAATAAATAAATAAATAAATGAATGAATGAATGAATGAATGAATGAATGAATGAATCAAAAAATATATATATAAATATCCATTGCGTGACTTGGGATTTCAAGGTATATCCTTACAAAATTTCAGCTGTATCGGTCCGGTAGTTTTCGAGCCTATTCGGAACAAACAAACAAACTAACTAACAAACAAACAAACAAACAAACAAACAAACAAACAAACAAACAAACAAACAAACAAACAAAAGCAAACACCATCTCATTTTTATTAACTGTATAGATAACTCCCTCATGTTGACTCACCATATTATTTGCATTATTATGTCTTGTCCTTGTGGCAGCCTTAGTAATTTTCAGGAAGCTAATACTATAACATAACCGCAGTAACAGGTGCATTTTGAAAATATGCCCTTTAGAGTTATACAGGGTGTCCCAGCAGGAGTGGTCAATGATATGGCAGAAGCGGTCATTTGAAGCAAAAAAAAAAAAAAAAACGTCATGTGGACATATGTCGTAAAGGAATGGTTTTCGAGATAGAACTCATTTAATGTACATTTGTTTTGGGGCCAGTGGCGCGCACGTAGGCCTATGGTCTTACCTACCCAACCTCTTTGACGTTTTATTCTAGCCCTACCTACCTCGTTGTTGTCAACCTCTTTGCTCGGGATGGGATGTCTTTCTGCCATTAAACTAGCCCGTTGAACGCGCATTTGTCCTTGGGGGTGTGTTGTGAGTGAAGTAGTGCGAGGAATTGAGAGTGTATCAGAGAGAAGTGTCGGTTAACTGTGTTCGTTCACGTGCTAGCTAAAATGCCACACATCTACACTGATGAAGAATGTGGAGATATGGTGTATGTTTACTGCTTCTGCGATTGTAGTGCTCTTGCTGCTGTCGAGGAATACTGTCGGCGCTTTCCGACACGTCGGATTGATCTTTCAGTGTTTACCAGAGTTTTCAGCACATTGCATGAAACAGGTATTCTTCCGAGTTCCCATTTCTCCTCTGAACCGGTGCAGGAATAGAAACACATTGTTGAAATGGTGCAGCGTAGTTCTGCTACCAGCACACGGTGACTTTCTGCATGTATCAATGTCCCAAGAACACGTGTATGGACAACATTACCTGCGGAAAGCTTAGACCAGTTTCAAAACGTCAAAGGAATTGGATGCGTAAGACGTACATGCACACCACATGCCCAAGAACAAAATTATCTACACTGTTAAAAAAATTAGGGGAACATGTTTTATAAGGTCTGATATGTGAACGATAATTTGGTATATCGGGTTCCAATGGTCGTACAACATACCTTGAGACGTTAGCTACTCAGGGTATGTCAAATCGAAGTTATACTCCATGCATTAAACTGTCAGGTGACCCCTCAAAACAAAGTGAATAGCGGTGCGTCCGTGTGTCGTTGTGAGGTACACAGACTACTGCGCTCATTTGAGCACGTTGTACGTCAACCAGCACATCCATTAGACATCTTAACGAGATTCAATTCGCAAGGGCGGTCACTTTGATTTAGGAAGGATGGACTTTTCGTCGTGTTGCTGTGGATCTCAATGTATCTCCGTCAATTATTTACCGCCTGTACAATCGCTACAATGAGACAGGCCAGTTCACAACGAGGGTTGGACAAGGTCATGGACGCATGACAATCCCACAGGATGACCGATATCTGACCATGTGTGCGTTGCGGCGTCGTTCAGCAACTGCCAGAAAACTGCAACAAGACCTCAAGAGGGTCACTGGAGTCACGGTGACTGACCAGACAGTAAGGAACAGGTTAAGAGAAGTGTCCTTACGACCAAGACTTCCTGGTCGAGTGCCCCGTTTAACGCAGCAACATTATCGCCTTCTGTTTGCCCGTACCCTCGTCAACTGGCAACTTCGCCAATGGAGACCTGTGTTGTTCAGATTTCCCCTGACACAGCGTGATGGACGTCAACGTGTTTGGAGACGCCGTGGTGAGCAGTACATGCCAAATGTTGTCCATGAAGGCGACCGATTCGGACAAGGTTCTATGATGGTGTGTGGTGGCATCAGTATTGATGGCCGTACGGATCTTGTTGTCGTCCGTGGTAATCTTACCGCTGCGGGGTACATCGAGCAGATACTGATGCAGCATTTGTTGGTTTCTGCATACGGTGTTGGCCCTGAATTCGTACTCATGCACGACAATGCCAGGGCTCATGCAGCGCGCATCACCAGAGCTATCTTGCGAGAACTGGACATTCAAGAGATGGAACAGCCAACGATTAGTCTCGAACTTAATCCCATCGAGCATGTGTGGGATAGGCTTGACAGAAGTGTTCGTGGGCGTCCTGTTCCACCACAGACTCTCCAAGACCTCGAACAGGCTCTCATTGAATAATGGGACCTGATACTGACACGTGACCTCTGTCCACTTACACGGAGCATGTCACGTGGGTGCCAAGTTGTGATAAATGCTCGTGGAAGGCTTACACCATACTGAAGCTCTCCAACTGAGATAAAACTCCACCCTGGAGGACTGTTATCACTTTGTTTTCGCCCCTATTTGGACATTTCCGTCTGTGAGCGCGAATCCATCGATCCATCGATGTTCTTTTGTATACTTCAACGGTAAAGAATACAGGTTCAGTTGGTAATAAACCTGGGAGTGAGGTATTGTTTTATGGAGTATGACATACATTCAAAGTCATGTTCCCCCCTTTTTTTAACTGTGTACATCTCGAAAACCATTCGGAAAGGGTGTATGTTCATATGAAGCTTTTTGCTTCAAATGATCGTTCCTGTCATAACCCCAAATATTGACCATTCCTTCTCGGACACTCTGTATATTATAGTACTTATTTTAAACATTAGTTAGTGGCTAAACCCACATAGTAATTTAATTATTATAGACATATGAAATCATGAAATACACAGAATAAAATACGATGAGAGCTGGAGCTTCTTGGATGCGTAGGATGACAATGAAGCAGCATGTTGACAATGAATGACCCATAATAGCCGCTGTCACACGCACAAGAGTTTTCTCTTATCTAATCTTGTGCAGTGTCCAGCAGCTGCAATGGGCTTCGGGCAGTGTTAATCTCCTGTAGTAGAGTGCCGGTAGTTTAGAAGCGGCAGCAGACTTCAATTGCTGTCTTCCTAAGTGATGGCCTGCATCTGAAATGACATTTTTTCATCATTAGTTCAAGCATTCATCACACTGGCGAATCTCTTACACATTAAAAACCTAAAGCCTATTTAATTAGATGATAATAATAATAATAATAATAATAATACAACTAAGACACTATAATACAGTAATCAAACCTGAAGCGTTATATGCTTCAGAAACCTTCATCATTGGTGGCGGGTCTCTAAACAAAGACATAGAGAAACAGGAAAGGTAAATTTTAATAAAAAAATTCGGTCCAGATTGTATAGAGGGAATATGGAGAAAAAAATCACCCCAGGAAATATATTGTCATTCTGAAAAAAATATCTCACACTTTTCGGAAAAGACGACTGAAATTTTATGGACACATTATCAGAATGAACAGTAACAGACTAAAAGAATCCTCAACCTGGCCCTTTAATCTAAAACTAAAAACAGCTGGCTTCGTGAAATTGAAACAGATCTCCAGGAAATCAACATCTCAGAAGACATTATACAGGACAGATGTAAATTCAGAACCAAAATCGACAATCACCAGTTTGAAGACAAACCCAACACTAGAGCTATTATTACTTGGACAGAAGAACGAAGGAAGAAGCTCAGCGAGAGGATGAAGAGATTTTGGGAGGAGAAGAAGGCCAACACATCAGCTAAGCTGGTTCAGTCGAGCTCCTAAGTAGGGCTTAACGATTTAAAAAACAATAATAATAATAATAATAATAATAATAATAATAATAATAATAATAATAATACTGAATCAGAATTTCCTCGCATAATAAATCTTAGTATGTATTTTACTGATACTGGAAATTGATTGCGTTGATACATTACTTGAAAACCACTGCGTGACTTACACTAGAGCTATTATTATCATTTAGCTAACGATGTAATGGAAATGTTCCCATTTTTATCAATAAAACAGGTGATTTGAATTATTTATGTAATATCATGCTTCTATCAGTCCTCCTAATAGACTGAAAATAAAATGGCGTATGGCTTTTAGTGCCGGGAGTATCCGAGGACAAGTTCGGCTCGCCAGGTGCAGGTCTTTTGATTTGACGTCCGTAGGCGACCTGCGCGTCGTGATGAGGATGAAATGATGATGAAGACGACACATACACCCAACCCCGGTGCCAGCGAAATTAACCAATGGTGGTTAAAATTTCCGACTCTTCCGGGAATCTAACCCGAGACCCCTGTGGCCAAAGGCCAGCACGTTGACCATTTAGCCATGGAGCCAGACCCTAATACGCTAATTCACATGAACAACCAAATGTTTGAGATATAGTATTTCCTACAGATTTCTCTTTATTTGCTTCTAATATAATATATTACTGATTTCAAGTAACATATTGATATATATTTATAATCATGGAAGCTCGACTAATACGATCTTAGAATGTCTGCTGAAAAGACCGCGGTTTAATAACTAACAGCTGTACATCCTTTCTGGCGGCTTCTTAACCAGTTGTCCATGCTAATACTGGAAAAGTATCCTCTATCGTTGGATATCCTCTACGGGTGAGAATCGTTCCAGATTTCTAGATTCAGTTGTGATTACTTTATACTTACCTTCACTACCGAAAATCCTGACAGTGTGAAGCCAAACACTACACCTTGTTGGCTAATGGACTCTTTCTTCACTTGTAAAAATTCATTAGAAATCCACTGTACGAATGCTGCCCTTAATCATGATAACTAAAAGGAAGCAAAGCAAAGCAAAGTCATTTCTGTACAGGCCATGGAGGTCCTTGGAGGGGTGGAAGGTAAAGGCTTCCACTATGCGTAACCTCTGCACTTGATGGTGTACAATGTTTAGCTCTACGCCCGGCCGCCTTTGCCCCCAGGAATTAGCCTGGTACTCATTTTTGGTGTAGGCTGAGTGAAACTCAGGGCCATGTGCACCTCAGGATGTGGAAATTTCGTTTCTTAAATTTTACGACTTCCTGACGGGAATTCGAACCCACGTCCTTCCGGGCGAACCGAGCACGCATTTACCGCCTCGGCCAGGCAGCCCCTAACTAAAAGGAAGGGGAGAAATAATATGTGGTAACTGGAAGTTACCTTCTTATTGGGGTTATTTATTTTTGTTTGCCAAGGCCTTAAGATTTCGCATGCAACATCTACAAGTTCATCCCCCTGTGAAGGGAGGGGGTAGTTGTAGAATAATATCCACGGAATCCCTGTCTGTCGTAAGAGGCGACTAAAAGGGAGACCAGGGCTTTCAACTTCAGGGCGTGGACTGGCAACCACGGTTTCCCTATCTGAGTCTGGCATCGCTTCCACTTACTTGTATCAGGCTCCTTAACTTATCTTTCCTATCCGACCTTCCTTGGCCAGATTTTGTTCTCTTCCGACGCTATTAGGTTTGCGAAGCCTAGGTAGTTTTTCATTTTCACGCCCTTCGTGGCCCCTTTCTTTCTTTTGGCGATACCTTCATTTTTCGAAGTGTTGGATCCCTTTCTTTTCTCCCCCTCCTGGATGTGTTAATAGAGAATTGATGCCTAGTTGTACTTCTTGTTAAAATATTAATCACCACCACCACCACCACCACCACCACCACCACCACCACCACCACCACCACCACCACCACCACCACCACCACCACCACCATCATTTACAAGTAGAGTACGAAGTTTAAAGTCATACAAATGATACATCTTAAAACTACTGAGCAAACAAGTAATAATAATAGACATGATGTAGGCTTTTGGGCTTTTGCCGTGTCAAGAAAATAAGGTGAAATTCTTTACATTTCGCAGAGAACTGTGCTCTGTGTCATCAGAAGAAAATCTCAATGGTTCTGATGGTTCCAACAGTTTCCGCTTCGAACGCTGGCGCTGTACCGCGTCCGGGAAGCCATCTGGTGACGAATGAACGCACCATTTCCACTTCTGTTATAACGTCTATATTCAAAAACTCATTGTTTAGAAGCCTTTCTCGTGGATAGTCGAGATTTTCTTCTGTTGAGGCAGAGCACAGTTCTCTGCGAAACGTCAAGAATTTCACCTTATTTTCTTGACACGGCATAAACCCAAAAACCTATATCGTGTCTATAAGTACGGACCGTGAAAGCATCAATGGCAAGTAATAATAATAATAATAATAATAATAATAATAATAATAATAATAATAATAATAATAATAATAATAATAATAATCCGGGTGAGTTGGCCGTGTGGTTAGGGACGCGCGACTGGGAGCTTGCATCCGGGAGATAGCGGGTTCGAGCCCCATTGTCGGCTGTCCTGAAGATAAGGTTTTTCATTGTTTCCCATTTTCACACCTCCAGGCAAATGCTAGGACTGTACCCTAATTAAGACCACAGCCGCTTCCTTTCCACGCCTAGGCCTTTCCTATCCCATCGTCGGCATAAAACCTATCTGCGTCGGTGCGACGTAAAACAAATTGTATAATAATAATAATAATAATAATAATAATAATAATAATAATAATAATAATAATAATAATAATAGACCGATGATAAGAATAATGTGACAATCAAGCCCGTGTACTGGGCGGCCGGCAAAAATGCCTGCGAGAGACAACAATTATGGCGCATTTGTGACAAAGTGGATGAAGCCGGCAGCGATCAAATCAACAGTGCTGGTGACTTGCTTATGCTCGCGACAAGGAATCTCTTAAATGAAGCTGGAAGCTCATTTACAATGGACCAGGCATCTAGAATCTAGAATCTTCTGCGGGCCTTTATAACCGCGGAACTCTGGGAGCGCGGAGTTCTCTCTCGAGTGAGTACGTCGGTCGTCTACGTAGAGTGAACTTCGTTAGTTGTGAATTGTTCTGGAATGACGCTGCGCTGTGAGAAGCAATGTAAAGAACCTTACATATATTATAATGTAGGAATGCGTAAATCCTTTTTGCAAACATACATTCCTACAGTACGGTACGTAAGTTTTTCATTTACAAACAAGCATAGGAAAATGAACTTAACGAAAATTGTTCAGATGGACTGCACATCCGTATGTGACTGAGAGGCGCGACCAGTCTCAAGGAATATAATGAATAAGAAGAGCTTCTATCAGTTCTAATAAACGAATTCACATGGACAACCAAATTTTTGAGATATAGTGTTTCGTATGGATATCTCTTTATTTGATTTTGTTATAACACATTACTGAGTTCAGGCAACATAGTGATAAAGTACATTAGTTTTATTTTGATCGTAAGATTGTAAGACACGCGGTATTGTTTCTTCGGCGACAATATGTAGCTTACACAAGCATTTCATGAGTGTTGCAGCTTGTCAGTAAGAATAGCAGCTAGGTCATTTTGCACGGCATCACAGTAATAAAAATGGGGTAATACCAAATGAGATTTCCCTTTAGTAGGAAAGAAAATATGTTCTGGAATCTTTTTAGTGCATTTATAGTCGCAAACACTTGTCTGGAAACGCTGATAATGTGATGCTTTTGTGAAAGATGATACCAAAGTCTTTTAAAACTGATTCAGTGAAATCAGTTGATGGAGTTTGTAGATAAATTTTGATAACGTGCTTTATGATTCTTGAACTAAGTCTTGAGTGAGAAATTATTATAGCATTATGCTATTTAAGCCAAGTCCATGCGTGCCAGGGCAGTCACAAATTTCTTTTCTCTATTTAAACTCACAATTTCATCAATTAGCTTTTTCGTGCACAGTGCAGATATAATTGTACACCGTGAACGCACATGTGGTGTCTGTAGCTGCAACTTTATTATTATTATTATTATTATTATTATTATTATTATTATTATTATTATTATTATTATTATTATTATCTTAAAGTACATACATCATGAAAGAATTTTCCTTTAGTATATTTTGATAGAACGCCGTTCTTATTCTGGTGGAGCTTCGTTTCTTCAGATTTAATGGCACGCTAATTCAAGAAAAAGGCACTAACATACCTGGGTCTTTTGAGACAATTAGTCATTAAACCTGTATTATTACACCCTAATCTTCCTGGTTAAATGACGGTCTGAGATAAATAAACTCTTCTCACTCAATTGGATGTCGGTACATGTTGCTTGAAATTCAACTCTTCCTTCTGTGCGAGTTTAATGACAGCATGTAATAAAATCAATAGGAGTGTCCAAATTTTGTTCTCCTCTGAAAAAGTTTTCTTATATTGAACACTTTACACCTCCCATTCTTGAATGGGAGGTTTTCCTGGAGACTTCAATGCCCTAATAAGACAGGAACTTATTGCTTCTCTTCATTGAAGAATGGGAAGCAACAAGTTCCTGTCTTGCTAAGGCATTGAAGTCTCCAGTACTTAGTGACAAGCAGACAGATATTGTTGGGTGGTTCTTACTCTAGCTACGCAATATGTCACAGCTGCCTCTGTGGATCAATGGAGGAGAGCCTCTAGATCATAAGATCGCGGGTTCAAACCCGGCAGAGATAGTCGGATTTGTGAACGACGGAAGAAATTCGTTTGGCACTTCATGTCGTTCGATATTTTCATAACAGTTGGTGTTTACATGAAACAATTAACTAAAACTCGGCTTTAGGTCACCCAACAGAGTTCTGGTTTCTCTGCCATCCCGTAGAGTAAAACAGAACGTCAAAATTGATATATTGGTAGCCTACATTGGATGAAATAACAGTAATAAGGCTCTAAGAAAAACACAAATTCACTGGATTCAACTAAGACGAAATAATAATAATAATAATAATAATAATAATAATAATAATAATAATAATAATAATAATAATAATAATAATAATAATAATATAATTTACGTAGCGACCCTTTACAGGAATATTACATTGGAAGTGGTTATTTAACGAGCCAGTAAATCTACTAACACATGCTCTTCCTCTCATTCAAGCACTCTAAATCATAGATTCCACGAAAATCTGTATCGAAGTGTTTTGACATAAATGTGTCTTAAAGCTGGGGGTCTTCTTAAAACAATCACCACCACCACCACTCATCCGAAAATTTGTGTAACAAAATGTGTGACGCGATGTTACCTAGCAACAATACCTCGGGAGCCGCACAGGACATGGATCTATATTAAAAGAGAGAAAAGAATGAAGTGTGCAGAAGAAGAATGAACGAATAGTATGTTAAAAATGAATAAAGCACATAAAATAACAAAGGAATAAATAGCTAAACGTATGAAGTCCTAGGTAAAACGAGCTCAGTAAAGTGTGCAGGTAGTTTTTCACCTCTTCTGAAAAGTGTGGGAATTATAAGTTACTCCTCTTAACAACTGAGGTACAGAAATTATAGTCGTACGGAATTGTACGATTTACATAAGAGCACGTGTCGACTGGTACGAAATGATACGGAGTGGTACAGCATGCTCCGGCTGTATAATTAGCCATCAGTATTGCTAGACAACCAGCCACTTTAATCAGTTAAAATATATAACATGAATGACACAACGATGTCGTTCGTCTCTTACTTGTAAATACAACTGTATTTTTGTTCGATCATTACTATAATGGGCTAATTACACGTGATGTAACTGTGCCTTAATGCCATTCATTAAAGTACTGTTGTTATTCCAACCATCGAATTGCAATTACGAAACTAACCATATCCGGATATCGATTAATATCGTATGCGGAACAATCCTCACCTGATAAACAAAGCACTCAAATAAACATTAACCCACCTTCAAAAACTCCATTCCCCGAATACATCACACAAACTGGACAATCAAAGACTTGTATTTAAAATAAACCAATTCTCTTCATGTCAGTTTCAATATTACAATAAACTGCGTTCATCACCTGTATTTTAATGGGTCTTGCTTTGAGGTTAAAATATCGAAACGACAGCCCAGCTCGGTGCATTCCATCTGTTGAACTAGTCGAGAACACTGGCGGGTTTGACATTCTCCAAACCACAGCCCTGCTCTGTGCATAACATCTGTGGAGGAGTTGTCCGGTATTATAATCATGATGACCTTAATGCAGGGTGAAACATCTCATACTAATTTTAACTAATTGTTGTAAGGTACTCTCTGTTTATAATTCCGAGTCAATGGGTTACGTAACAGAGAACATAAGAAAGAGGTCCTTGCTGTCAAACACATCCTCCTAGCGGGTGCATATCGCTATACGCGTTTCAGGCGACGTTCAGCAAACTGACGGATGCTATTCAGAATTCTCGACACTATTTGTTCAACTAGTCGGAAACGCTCACGGTCAATATAATTATAGACTATCATGCCTGCTATTTGCCGCAATAGTCGAGAACGAGCCGAATCGTCACCATTTCATTCTCAATAAAGTAAGAATCTAAGATATATTGTAAAAAAAAAATTTAAAAAAATCAAAACTCCGACATTTAAGTATGGTCTAACAAAAATAGCCATATGCATTTTACTTATGATGGTAATTAACACTCATAAACGCCATTATAGGCTCGTTGTATAAATTGCTATTAATTGCTATAAATTGCTATTAATCTTTCGTGTCGCTCCAAGTCAGATTTGTATTGCGAGACGTTGTCATGAAAACCGAGCGGGATAAACCCTCCCCTCACCTGTCCAAACTTACATTTTTATCAACATTTGGTTTCCTCGTTTATTATATAATCAAGGATAATACACATTTATGAGAAAGTAAAAAAAAGACAGACTAGCAAATGTACCCGTGCTTCGCTACGGTATTCTACCTTGTATGCGGATTTCAACGTAAGTTACTGCACACGTAGTGAGGAAGATTATATTAAACTGCATGTCTCTAAGTAATAACCGAGAAACAAACCGGGGAGGACCCCATACGTTGTTTCCGATGTAGAGTGCACGTTCGGGAAATTTAGATGATAATGACAGGCCACATTTCCTACTGCCATTCACAATCGAGTTCCGGAGTTTCTACAATAAAGGCAGGCTCACTTGCCAACTGCCATTCACAATAGAGATGGATAGTTTTCATCATAATGACACCTCCATTTCCTAATGCCAATCACATTCGTCATGGAGAGGTTTGATTATAATCGAGAAACGCTGCGCTATCTAAAGTAGAAAGCATCCAGATACGACAATAAGGCACAACCCCCAAAGTTGAAGATCTCTCTAAATTGAGCAGCGATTGTGTGATTTGCTTTGTGAAATGACTAATCGTTTAGAAAGCAGTTACAATGAAACGAAGGACTGTACCGTTGTGCCGCACCAAGTTTCCCTTGGTGGCGCACTTCTCTGTATGTAATACATTCTTTGACCGCTATCGACCTTTCGGTCGATTTATTCCCTGGACGTGACGTATGACTCGTTTTCTCCTTGACAGAGTGCGCTTCCGGCCATCAGCCGAAGTGCCCTCTTAGTGGAGTCTCGTGTCCGCTTTCTTTGAATTAAGTTCGCAGGACGGTTGTAGCCGACATGGCGGTCGAGACAACAATGTACTTTTTGAGATACGAGATCTTTGACCTGTGCCGTTTACTTTTCCTTCAGTATATTTATCTGCTTGAATGCCCGGCTCTTTATCTCGGTCGCTATTTGGTGACTACCTAATGCTCTCAGCAACGCCCGACTATTAAGGTAACCCTTTTTTTTTTGGCTTGCTATGGTTGCGTGGGCTTATTAGTTATGTACATTTAACCGTTAATGCTGCATTTTGTCTTATTGATAGTTTTCTCTGATCTTGTGTGTTCTGTTTTTTGTGTGACTTAAACCCGTAAGGATGGAGGATGGTTTTAGTCAGTGGTGTGTTTGTTTGGCGTGTATGTGGTCTGAAGTTCGAGACCTATTGCCATTTATTTTTATTCGTCGATTCTCTCATGGCCGAGCTCTTGATGCGTGACGTTGTGTTTGACGCTATGACTGGTATTCATGTTCGTCCGTGGTGAGGCGATATGAATACGTTGCAAGCGTGATGGTTACGATGAAGCTACTGTGAATTATGTGAGGATGTGCTTTGCCTTCATGCGGCAATCCTTTGTTATTTTACGCGTCTTGTATTGAGCTCATGAGTCCATGAAAGCACTTGTCTTGCTATGCGGACCTCTCTGTGTTCGTTATGTGTCTGGACAAAACTGATTATTCTACCCGTATACATTTCTTTTGGGTCTCTATGGTGAGTGTGTACGTGTGGTTGTGCTGTATGCCTGCCTGATTAACAGCATTCTCCTTTTCTTACAGTGTTATTTTTTTTAAGTATTATTTGCATTTTCTTATTTTCATTCCTCAGGCTATTTGCTGGCCTATTTATATATTTACGTTTGTTGCTTTCATTTGAATGAGTCTTCCTTCATTGTTAGCATTGTTTACTCGCCTCGTAACTATGGCAGCCATATTTATTCTTTATTTTTTTTCTTTCTGGGATGCTGTGTTTTTCAAACGGGGGATTGTTGCGTGATGGATCTCTTCTCTGGGATGCTGGTCCATATACTTGGAGATGTGTGAGATGTAACGTGTATGTTTTTATTTGATGTGCGTGTAAGTTCTTCCGATGTATGTCCACTGATATTAATTCATTGCGAGGACGAATGTGTCATACGTCGCGTGTATGAAATTATGTGGAGGAAGTAAATCGTATGTTACATGTTTGTGATTGAAAGAAGCTTGTGTGGCCATGTTTGATATCTTTTCAATCTGCCTCTTGATATGATTGGATGAATAACCTATTTGATATGTTTCTACGCATATTTCCGTGAGTAATATCTCAAGCTTGATTTTATTATTTTTGTTTGTTTGATCTCTTTCGCTTTATTTTCATTAATAAACCCCCATGTATTTTCACCCCGTTCTTTCATTTATCGGGAAGGGTTCTGGGTTCTTTCCGTCCCCCGCTCCTCCCTTTAGTTTAATTTGGTTCGAGTCCAGCTCCAGACTGTTTTAGTCTGTTCCAGCCCGTCCACGGCCTCGTCTCATGAGGTAAGTTGGTAAGTATTCACGGACCTGTTGGTGTGTGTATGCGTGCGTGTGTGCGTATGTATGTGTGTGCGTATGTGCGTGTGCGTGTCTACGGTAGCAGAGTGTGTGTAAGGTATGAGTGAGTGTGTGCGCCGGAGTGCGGGTGTGCGGGCGGTAGATGGTAGCAGAGCGTGGTTAAGGTATGAGTGAGTGTGTGCGCCGGAGTGCGGGTGTGCGGGCGGTAGATGCTATGCAGAGCGTGGTTCGTGGCTGGAAAGTTTCACCGAGGGGCTGATTCTCGGTGGAGCAGAGCTGGATTCTATTAAAATTAAGTCCTCCTTTTTGTGTTTATACTGTGCCATGAATAAAATATATATTAATTGATGCTATTTCACAGCATACTTTCGTTAAATCTTGTGTATAACTTTGGTTGTGATTTTGTCATTGTTGACTGTTGCCCTTGCATTATTTATCTTATCTGTAAACAATGGAGAACATACAAGATAATGCGTGTGAAAATCCTCCCAGTGTTGATATGCAAAATAATTCAGGCACGTCTATGGAAGGTAATTCCATTCATTCAAACTCTGATCACAACAATGCGGGTATTGCTGTAAACAATCGCCCTAATGAGTTTATCTCTAGCATCGATGTTCATACTGTAAATCGCATTCCTCAGCCTATTGCGAGTGGGCCATCTCAATTTAATCCTGCGCTTGATGTTGTTCGAAAATGGAATTTGAAATTTTCCGGCGAAGAAAAAGGTTTCTCCGTGATCGAATTCTTAGAGAGAGTCGAAGACGTCGCTGCGTGTGCTTCTATGTCCCTAGACCTATTTGTCCCTGTCATCCCCGGTATGTTAGAGGGGCGTGCAAGTAAATGGTTCCGATTAAATAAATTTAAAGTCAAATGTTGGTCCGATTTCTCGAAGGAACTTAAAATTAGGTTTGGTCTATCAGACATGAATTTTGTTCTTAAACAAGAGATCCTACGGAGAACCCAAGGTCCTAACGAACCTATTGATGAGTATGCGACTGGTATCCTTACCTTGTTTAACCGTCTTGATGTTGACATTCATGAGACTGAAATATTTGATACATTTTACCGTAATTTGGCTCCTAACTACAAACTCTTCATAAAGAGATGTGAGGTAAATTGTGTGGATGATATAATCAATCTAGGGCGCGAATACGAGTCTACTCTTCAACTGAATCACTTATATCAATCCCCTCCTCCACCCGATGCCTGTTCTTTCCCTGATACCGCCTGTCGCTCTGTGTCTAAATCGGTCTCCTTTGCCCAACCGCTCTCTTCAGCGTCATGCACTGATCGTTCTGATTACCGGTCAAAACCTCCTCACTCTTTAAATAAGATGGCAGGCAGTCTTCAAAATCAAAACGTACCCCGTAGGAGGATGTCTGGCTCCATTAAATGCTGGAATTGTGGGAAAGATGGGCACGTCTTCATGCAGTGTAACTCGAAGCCCCCAGTAAAATGCTGTCAGTGTGGCCTAGTTGGCGTATTTCGTGATATCTGTCCTCGATGCAATGGAAACCAGGGAAACTGATCCCGCACCCACGAGTTGGCCCGTCGTTGGTGCCCCAAACCTCTTCAAACCGCAAAGTTTGTGGTCTTCCCTTTGCGTCTCCTTGGGCCAAAATTATTTCCGGCTCGCGCTCGCTATATGCCCTTTTGGATACCGGATCCTCGAGTTCTTTCGTAAATCAGTCTGTGGTAGAAGGCATGGCTTTGAAACATCTTCGAGATAGTGAATGTTCCGCAACTTACGTGTCTGCCAATGGCCATCGTATGTGTCCCACCGGACGTGTTCGTATCCATTTCAAAATTCACAATTTTTCCTGGGACTGGAATTTTAACGTTGTTCCCGATTTGACTGTTCCCCTCATCCTTGGATCTGATTTCATGTTAGCCACCGGGTTATCTATCGATTTTATCAGCTGTTCATTTGCCTTTCGCTTTCGATCCAATGAAAACTTTCATTTCGAGGTTCCTTCTGGTAATAATCCGTTATGCCTTGTATCGAACGGCGTTCCCCTTATCGATCCATCCGATCTTTCCAATGACCAAGTCTCCGTGCTCAATGATCTTCTAAAAGATTTCCCTGAGGTACTTACTGCCAAATTAGGGTGTGCCAAAGAATTTTCGTACTGCATCGAACTGAAAGATCGTACTCCCGTCAGACACCCACCTTTCAGTTGCTCCCCTCCCAAGCTCGCCGCTATGAGAAAGTGTATCAATGAACTGCTGGAGAAAGGGGTCATTAGCCCATCAAAGTCTTCTTTTAGTAGCCCCGCCTTTCTGATTCCCAAAAAGGATGGCCAACCTCGTCTTGTGATTGACTATCGATCTTTGAATCGCAATGTTATATTTGACAGTTTTCCTCTCCCAACTATCGAATCTGCCCTGCAATCCTTCAGGAAGGCCCAGTTCTACTCTGTTTTCGACTTCAATTCTGCCTATTTCCAGATTCCTCTCGACCCTAGTTGCCGAGAATTTACGGCTTTTGCCACCCCCTTTGGCTTATATCAATTTAATAAAGTTCCCATGGGTATTTCAGTAGGCGGCCAAGCGCTGAGTCGCATTCTTGACTCCGTCTTCGGTGATTTAAAGTTCTCTTGTTTATTCTCGTATTTAGACGACGTCGTGATCTTTTCTGACACATTTCAGGAACATGTCGCTCATCTTCGCGAATTTTTCACTAGGTTGAAGAGGCACGGATTCACTGTCAATCCTGAGAAGGCATCTTTGTGTTCTAGAAGGATAAAGTTTTTAGGACATATCGTTTCCGGCTCCGGCATATCTGTTAATCCTGAGAGAGTGAAATGCATTCGTGATTTTCCCAGACCAAAGAACCTACGAGCTGTCCGTAGATTTCTTGGCATGATTGGATTTTATTCTAGATTCATCCCCAACATTTCTGAAATTTCAGCGCCCCTGAACTCGTTGAAAAAGAAAAATGTTCGTTTCTTCTGGAGCGATGCTCAAGAGCAAGCTTTTTGCCAACTTAAAGACACCCTCTGTCAAGCTCCCGTATTGCACAATCCTGACTTTAACGGGGAATTTGTCCTTCAGTGTGACGCTAGTGATATTGCTGTCTCTGCTGTATTGAACCAAAGACTGGAGAACGATCATCTCGCCCCCATTGCTTATTTCAGTAAGAAATTGCTCGACTCTGAAACCAGGTACTCCACGTACGAAAAAGAATGTCTGGCTGTTGTCCTTGGTGTCGAGAAATTTCACTCGTACCTCGAACACCGACATTTCTGGATTCATACTGATAACCAAGCACTATCTTGGATGGCTGCCAATGTCAAAAGGTTAGGGAGGACTGCTCGTTGGATTCTCCGACTGTCGTCTTATAATTTCACTGTTGTTCATGTAAGAGGTAAAGATAATATTGTTGCCGATTGTTTGTCGCGCATGTTTGAAGGTGGCGAGACAACTGATTACGAGATCGGGTGCAGCCCCGATAATCATCTTCCTGTCTGCATCCTTCGAAACTACCCCTTTAGTTTTACCGAATTGTCTGAATTCCAGAAGAAAGACGATGAATGTATCCGTCTAGCCGATAGACTTTCGAAGAAGGAACAAGGTTGGGAATCCTTTGAAATAAAAAGGGGCCTTTTGTGTCACAAAAGTCTTCACAACCGTACTTCTAAAATTTTCGTCCCCCAGAATCTGAGACCCATGATCTTAAATTATTATCACGATTCTCATTTAGGCGCCCACCTCGGTCAGTTAAAAACCTTTCACAAAATTTCCCGGAATTATTACTGGCCGAACCTAAAAAGGGAAGTCTTCGAGTATGTCAAAACCTGTGATGTTTGCCAAAAATGTAAGCCTGCTCAGAATACTCAGATCGGTTTTCATTCCGCCGACGTTGCTAATTCTCCTGGTGAGAAACTATTCATTGATTTCTTTGGACCCCTAACTCGATCTCAATCTGGCAACGTGGGTATCTTATCTGTTATCGACGGTTTTTCTAAATTCATTTGGCTGTTCCCAGTTCGTAAAATTAATTCTAACGTCACGGTGAATTTGTTAACTAAACACATCTTCGGAGTTTTTGGTCCACCTAGGACGCTTGTCTCTGACAATTCTTCGGTCTTTACCGGCGCTAAGTTCCGTAATTTATGCTTCTCCTGGGGTATAAAACATATCCGTCTGAGCCCTCATCACCCTCAACCGAACCTTGTTGAAAGATTTCATCGAAATCTAAAAATCTGTTTGTCTGCCTTCCATTATAACACCCAATCCCTTTGGGATTGCTATCTCTCTTTTTTCAGCCTAGGTTTCAACACTGCCATGCACGAGTCCAGCCGGTTCACTCCTGCCGAATTATTTTTGGGCAGGGTCCCCAACGATCCACTCTCTTTGAAATGGAATGTGGAGTATCTCTCCGAACCCTCCCGACGTCTGGATGTCCTGGAGAAATGGAAGATAGCCTCCGAGCAACTGATTAAAGCCAGAGACAGGGTGGCCCAGAGGTATAACAAGGGAAGAATGCCTGTGCCTTTCCGCGTCGGAGATCTGGTCCTGGTAAAGAGGTTCCCTGTCAGTTCTACCATGGATCACATTAGTAAAAAGCTGTGTCGAAAGTGGTCTGAGCCCAGAAGGATCACTGAGTTTCTGGGACCTGTTACGGTAAAAGTGGAGGATCTCTCCGGCCGTGTGCAATCAAAGGCGCACGTTTCCATGTTAAAAAAGTATTACTCCAGAAGTTCGTAGCATTGATTTATTTAGCACCCTTAAGATGTATTGGACTTGATGATATGGAGTTAACTTTGACTTGTTGCAAGCACGTATGCTTATATTGTTTTGTGTTTCAGGTAATGATTGCCCTGTGAGAAACACTTGTATCGTGAGGAAAAGAAACGTATTGATAGCTCGACCAAATTCCTTCGAAATCCACCCTCAGTGACTGAGAAGAGGTCGGAGTGTAATGGGATACTGTGGTCTGAACTTGTTTAATTCACTGGATTATTAATCGACAGATACATATGTTTGCCTGACTTGCCATAACTCTCCTTGGAGTCAATTATCGCTCGGTGAAAGGACACTGACGCCTGCATAATTCTTAATGAATCTGTGTTTGATAACGAAAGGACGTTTATTATATTGTATATCTTCAAAATAAGGTGTAATTATGACGTGTGCATAGATGTTTTCATATTCTATTGTCCATTTTTAATGCCTGAAGTTATTGTTAAATTGATACGCTTAGTTATAGGGTGTGTACACACTTAGTGTTAAGTTTCGCCCGTGGTAAAATGAGCCCTTCTTGCCTGATCACCAAGTAAGGACTCATTTTCGAGGGGGTGTGGGGAAGATGTGCCGCACCAAGTTTCCCTTGGTGGCGCACTTCTCTGTATGTAATACATTCTTTGACCGCTATCGACCTTTCGGTCGATTTATTCCCTGGACGTGACGTATGACTCGTTTTCTCCTTGACAGAGTGCGCTTCCGGCCATCAGCCGAAGTGCCCTCTTAGTGGAGTCTCGTGTCCGCTTTCTTTGAATTAAGTTCGCAGGACGGTTGTAGCCGACATGGCGGTCGAGACAACAATGTACTTTTTGAGATACGAGATCTTTGACCTGTGCCGTTTACTTTTCCTTCAGTATATTTATCTGCTTGAATGCCCGGCTCTTTATCTCGGTCGCTATTTGGTGACTACCTAATGCTCTCAGCAACGCCCGACTATTAAGGTAACCCTTTTTTTTTGGCTTGCTATGGTTGCGTGGGCTTATTAGTTATGTACATTTAACCGTTAATGCTGCATTTTGTCTTATTGATAGTTTTCTCTGATCTTGTGTGTTCTGTTTTTTGTGTGACTTAAACCCGTAAGGATGGAGGATGGTTTTAGTCAGTGGTGTGTTTGTTTGGCGTGTATGTGGTCTGAAGTTCGAGACCTATTGCCATTTATTTTTATTCGTCGATTCTCTCATGGCCGAGCTCTTGATGCGTGACGTTGTGTTTGACGCTATGACTGGTATTCATGTTCGTCCGTGGTGAGGCGATATGAATACGTTGCAAGCGTGATGGTTACGATGAAGCTACTGTGAATTATGTGAGGATGTGCTTTGCCTTCATGCGGCAATCCTTTGTTATTTTACGCGTCTTGTATTGAGCTCATGAGTCCATGAAAGCACTTGTCTTGCTATGCGGACCTCTCTGTGTTCGTTATGTGTCTGGACAAAACTGATTATTCTACCCGTATACATTTCTTTTGGGTCTCTATGGTGAGTGTGTACGTGTGGTTGTGCTGTATGCCTGCCTGATTAACAGCATTCTCCTTTTCTTACAGTGTTATTTTTTTTAAGTATTATTTGCATTTTCTTATTTTCATTCCTCAGGCTATTTGCTGGCCTATTTATATATTTACGTTTGTTGCTTTCATTTGAATGAGTCTTCCTTCATTGTTAGCATTGTTTACTCGCCTCGTAACTATGGCAGCCATATTTATTCTTTATTTTTTTTCTTTCTGGGATGCTGTGTTTTTCAAACGGGGGATTGTTGCGTGATGGATCTCTTCTCTGGGATGCTGGTCCATATACTTGGAGATGTGTGAGATGTAACGTGTATGTTTTTATTTGATGTGCGTGTAAGTTCTTCCGATGTATGTCCACTGATATTAATTCATTGCGAGGACGAATGTGTCATACGTCGCGTGTATGAAATTATGTGGAGGAAGTAAATCGTATGTTACATGTTTGTGATTGAAAGAAGCTTGTGTGGCCATGTTTGATATCTTTTCAATCTGCCTCTTGATATGATTGGATGAATAACCTATTTGATATGTTTCTACGCATATTTCCGTGAGTAATATCTCAAGCTTGATTTTATTATTTTTGTTTGTTTGATCTCTTTCGCTTTATTTTCATTAATAAACCCCCATGTATTTTCACCCCGTTCTTTCATTTATCGGGAAGGGTTCTGGGTTCTTTCCGTCCCCCGCTCCTCCCTTTAGTTTAATTTGGTTCGAGTCCAGCTCCAGACTGTTTTAGTCTGTTCCAGCCCGTCCACGGCCTCGTCTCATGAGGTAAGTTGGTAAGTATTCACGGACCTGTTGGTGTGTGTATGCGTGCGTGCGTGCGTATGTATGTGTGTGCGTATGTGCGTGTGCGTGTCTACGGTAGCAGAGTGTGTGTAAGGTATGAGTGAGTGTGTGCGCCGGAGTGCGGGTGTGCGGGCGGTAGACCGTCATTGAAATTTCCTCCATATTTCGATATTTTCCGGGCCCTAAAAGTTATACATTTGAACAGCTTGGAATTTTGCCTGAAAGGAAAGAGTTTCCAGGTTTCTGGATTAGCACTCGCGTACATAGGGAGTAATTAGGGAAGATAGTATTACAGTTAAGAAAGTTGAATTTAATAGAAAATAGGATTAAAACTGAGGACAGCCGGAGAGGACAAATATGTAAATACCAAGTGGATGTATTGTAAAATGAAATGTCCCTCACTAAATTGTGATATTACGGATATAAGAAGGGAATAACAGAGTAGAAATACAGGTGCAGGGATTCTTATGTAAACAGATAAGAAGATGACGTGTTATTACTTAAACCTAAAGAGGCAAGACAGAGGCAAGAAATTATGCGAAAAAAGAAATAGAAAAGAAATACAGTAAAATTTATAGCAAATGCCAGAAAATACCTTACGGTGTGAAATCATGGGCCATACTCCGCGGTACTGTTCAAATATTAACAGCCCCTTTAGAGTTAATAGAAGGCGATTGTAACCTCCAAAGGTATTCCGCAAATATCCCGCAGAATGGCAGCATGACGTCTCTCTCACCTTCCACGCAAGTAACAACCAGGAGTTTACAGGAATGTTGAAGAAAATGACAGTAGCCTATGTTACTTTCCTGCTGGCATGCATCTCGAGACGTTGTCATCGTAACCGGTAGGTTCTTTGTCGGTCTGTCAGCCACTCAATGCAGAGTATGAAACCCACAGAAAGTAGTAATTTTCTCCGTCATTTGAAGAGTAAGCGACATTATGCTCATAACAGAAGTTGTTTAAAATGAAGGGACTTTTCACACGCACTCCACGGATTTTACAGAAAATCAATAGTATATGAGAAAATGGAAGAAAACTGTTTTGGGTTCCCTATAAACCCTCATTCTGTTCAGTGATTTTTAAATCATATGCATATTTAAACCTTCCCTTGGATGATAAAACTCCTTAAAAGAAGTTTGGTCGAGATCTATTCAGCCGTTTCGCCGTGATGATGGAACATACAGACAAACAGATAAACAGACAGACACGAAAGCTAAAAACCACTGATATGGTCTTGATTTGACCTAAATCGGATAAATATCTGAAAATTTGGAAGAACAAACGAAATTACAGACAGCGGACCCCCTACAACTTTACTGATATTATTAAGGTGCCTATGGCAAGATTTACATTGAAATAGTCGTTTATCCAGTTGTCCAGTCATTTCAGAACCTATATCATTTTACCTTCCTTTGTGTGTTTAGTTTAAATGATGCAGTTCGCAAACCTTTCTTTAAGCCAAATTAAAGGTAAAATGTATATAGTAACTCGTCAAAATCAATGACGCTTAAATTTGGAACAGCAGTGAAGTGTCTCATACTTCACTGCACAAGATGTACGAAGGTGAATGCACCCTTAAAGGATAAATTTAAAAATAAAATATGTATAGGCTACATATTCGAATGAAATGTCATACGAAGTTACCCGCTTATTTCTAGTAAAATTATTTTATGTAGCTTAAGTACAAACAGTAATTTTAAAGTTACCCGTTTTAGTTCTTAAACAACTTCCAAAAATAATTCGATATGAAATCAAGAATTTAGAGGATGATTTACTGATTCGTCGATGGTTTAAATATCTAAATGTAAATATTTTCCTCTTAACGATTGTACTCACTTAACATTAACCGTAGTATTGGCCTCTGTGTCTTAGTCGCTCAAGTAACATTTAATGGTTACATTAGACATAAGAAAAAGTACCTAATTATTTTATGAGCAGTCCTCTTCAGGGAAGAGATAAGTAAATCGATTTATTATTATTACCAACACTGATTGTACACACCAAAATCATGGGTGTGTAGAAGTGTTAAACAATATGAAATACAGATATCTTAATATTTTATGTCTATATAATATCTTCGAAAAAATGGGCAGCTCTGTGGCACTACTATAAATCCTGCATTATTAGTAAGGAGGAGCGAAAATAAATAAAGTTCCAATTTTATAACGTAAGACAAACTAGAAGTCGTAACGTACATTGAGGCAATAATGGCGGCGTGTGGACTCCGGGAAGGCTTGGTGCAGGTCTTCCGAGATGACGCACATTGGCAACCTGAGTGTCTGTGAGAATGAGGTCCCACCTAGAATGAAATCTAATGTTGAGAACGACAAAAACACCCTGTCCGTGCCCAGAAGAAATAACCCTACCAGGAATCAACCCCGGCACCCCTTGAAGCAAAGGCTGGCATATTAACCAGTTAGCCACTGATATGAACACTGAGGTCATTTTCTGCAGAATTTTGATAATTTCAGACAATATCGCGAGGGCTTTATCATACAGCCACCATTGCGGAGTGTCTGTTCTAAAGGTGCTATATCCACTTCATTACATATTTAGCATTTCGTCCACATGCATTGCAGTAGTTGAATATTATCGAATGTCATCAGCAATCCAGAACAGGAAGGTATAATTCCTTACCCTTTTAAGGGCATGTTCTATGTGCCTTTAATTATACGTTTCTTTGCGGTTTTCTACAACTTTCTTAGAGTGGAAATAGCGCCTTTTGAACAAACAGTCCTCAATTCGTACAGTGTTGTAAATTTGCGAATGAGATAATTTCCATCGATTAGAATGGAATTATTGAAGTGACTGTTACGCAGTATATTTCCTTGATTCATCAGCTCGCATTTAGTCTACGTACCCATGATAGATTGAAAAGTCAGAGCTGGATTTACTCTTTCTAAGAATTCATTCTAGGTCTGTTTATTCTTAATTGGACACAAATGTGATTATATTGCCTAAACATTAATATAGCTTTTAATGTACAACGAATTCACGAATATTCAGCAGTCCAGAGAGGTTGATACAGAAAAGAAAAGGCACTATGAGCTTTGCTTTCGTGACTTGGGACACAAATATAAAATTAATAACCGTGAAGTTTTTGGTATGCTGCTTGGTGTGCGCGGAAGAATTACAAATCTCCGTGTGAATATTTTCAAAAGGTTTTTACTCCCTACTACCGTTCTACAAGAAATGTCAACTGAAATTTTGAGAGATTGGCTACATGTACAATATAACTATTTATAATAGTTTATTTAAATCCGCCTTGATCAATACACTCATTAAATGAAAGAAACATTATTTATTAAACCATACATGTTTCGGGAAATCTCAACCATTCCCTTCATCAGTGGTTAGATCAAAGAATAACATAATGACACAATCTTTTGTTTTACAATTTGAAGGAGATTGGCTACAAGTAGTATAAAATCATCTGTATAACTTGAAAGTAATCTAAATCAATAGAATCCAATTGGGGGGGGGGGCTGCCCGAAAATTAACAAATATTGCAATATTTTAAAAAAATCAATGCAAATTAATTAAGTGTATTTGCTTATTGTACTTACGGATTAATCAGTAGACTGAACCTTTGTGTTTTGCCTAGTGTAAGAGCAGCTATCCTAAGTGGATTTTCTCTCTCTCTCTCTCCCTCTACTGCATGTACAGGATGTACTAAAATTACTAAACGCTACATTCATCACGGCTTGTCTTGCAGTGTGCATAATGAGACACACCACTGCCGGTTCAAATTTGGGAGCTGATCCGTAAATTAGGCTTGTTTTTGGTTTACCTGTTTCTCTTTCAAATATTATATCGGTGTACGTTAACTAATTAATTAAACGGACTATAACTTACAACTGATCGTTAACCCTTGTGTAACAATAATAATTCTATTGGTTTTTACGTCCCACTAACTATTTTTACGGTTCATGTAGACGCCGAGGTGCCGGAATTTTGTCCCGCAGGAGTTCTTTTATGTGCCAGCAAATCTACCGACACGAGGCTAACATATGTGAGCACCTTCACATACCACCGGACTGAACCATGATCGAACCTGCCAAGTTGGGCTCAGAAGGTTAGCGCTCTACCATCCAAAGTACTCATCAGCCTGCCTAACTCTTGTGTATTAGTAACCGTGTAATTCAAAGTTTGTAAGAAATTTAAATTTCGGTAGATTCCTGAAGATGTATCTCAAACAGCAATGTGAAGTTATAACATTAAAAATCAATGCGCAAAGCAATTTTTAAGCTGTAATATCATTTTTTTGAGAGAGGATATAAATGATTTAGATTATCGCTACACTCTGTCACCAACCCTCACAAGTGAAATAAAGAGAAACTAAAGAAAGGAATATTTTGAAATATATTGAAATTAGTTCATTTTTAATACTTGGGTGCTTGCTGAAATGTATTTAATATAACGGTATTCTGCGACTGTATTATGTACTGTTTTGATAAACGAAATATAACTTGCAATAAAAGGAAAATGGTTCTATATATTAATAACCGCATGATCCTAATTTTATAATCGAAATGCTTAACTTAAATTCCTGCTGTAGCCATGAAGATAAAAAGTAACTAGGGATGCGAAATTATAAAAGATAAATGCCTCTGTGGAAAATGACTTCTGCACATTAATTTAATTTTCTGATAAGAAAGTGATCTAATATTTTACTCAACTATTGTCCATATCTAAAAGAGCACGGAAGGAAAAGTAAAGGAAGTAATATATTTAAATTATTTATATTTTGTACACGTAACTCTTTTTGCAATATTTGTTGTGTTCTATCGTTGTATTTTTAACGGTCAAATGTTCAATACGTAATTTGTTATCAACATATCGAGTTAATCTATACTAATATTACAAAGAGGAAAAATTTGTATATTTGTTTGTAACGGATAGACTCAAAAACTAATGAACCAATTTTAAAAATTACTTCACCTATAGAAAGCTACATTGCCAGTGAGAAACATGGGCTGTATTTTATTTTCAAAACAATTCGAGGGGGCGACGGGCGAGATATAAAAATATTAAAATAATAGGCTAATATAGGCGATATCGAATTTGTCGTACAAAGACGAAACAAAGCTCCTTTTAAGCCCCTTGACGCAAAGAACAAAACTCGGTAAACCCTTCGGGCCCGAAAACCACATTTTAAGGCCCTAAAACCAACCGTTACGGAGATATTGGAACCACACTACCCCTGCTCTAGGAATCGAATAAAGAAACGAAACGCCGTAACCATGCCAACATCAGCTCCAGGATTCTACAGCAGCTAGATTATGCATGTACGTATGGGCATAGCTCCCAACCAAAATTGATACAAATATGACTATCTGGAAAAAATGAACTGTTGTGTACGACGCTCATAGCACTCCTTTGGGCGGGGATGGAAAGGGAGTGAATTATAAAAATAATAGCCCCAGAGATCTCCGTAGTACAGCGACCAGAGGTTGCCGACGGGCCTCCGTTTTTACGTACTGGCTTAGGTTTCAGCATTTTGCGGAGTCTGTTACCTATAGTTTAAAGTATTTTCTATCCAATCATGGAGTAGTAGAAATACTTATGTTATTAGTGCCGATATTTTGGTCCACTTTTACGATCATTGTAAACAACAACCTACATACTGTACACAATTTTCAAGATGATGCGCCCATGACTTGAAAAAATTTCTCAACATTTATACTCAGATTCATTATATGATGTGCGACATGAGTGACAAGCCCTGAGAATGATAATTCTCGTTAATTATAGCAGTTTCTTTTATGCATCGCGTATTTCCTTGATCATTTGTAACAGTTACGAAATGTTGGATCAAACAAATACATTCAATAATATTTATATTTGTGGTCCTATCTAGCGGAAGTATACTTATACTAAACCTGCAGCTTTGTGAAGGAAGCAGGTATACCTAGGTGGGAATGAAGGAAAAACGTGGTAGCAAAAGATCTTAGAGGTCGACGCTAATTACGAACTAATATTTAGAGGCCCCCATGAAGAAAAGAAGAAGAAGATACACTATAATTCCTAACATGACAAATAATGTCTACGTACTTAAGTAAATACACCAGTGATATAAATATCTAATGAAGTCACACCGATAGTATGAGTAACTAAAGCCAGTTTCTGATAACCCGTACGAAGAACGGGTACTTCTGCTAGTATTAGTGTATTTGTAATCATGTTATTCAAAACTGATAAATCGAAAACCTAGTAGAGCCTTGAAAATAAATGAGTCCTGATGAATAAATGTTTTCTTACTCAAATTGTTACTTTAAATGTCTGTATGAAACCAAATTTGTGTATTAAATCAATGTTCTAATGAGAAAGGTGATAAATTAACTAGCTTATGACTCTCCCTGGTTCCTCAACTTCTCAAGTGCCCGAAGGAATTATAGTATAGTACATTGAAATACGTTTACCCTTCTTTTTTGTATAACTAGAAGCTAGTTTGTGACTTCATTTTCAACCTATTTATTTACACTGAGTTCTATAGTTGTATAGTTACAATTTATATAAACACAATGCAAGATGCTATAAACAGAAAACCATCTTCTATCATCCACACATTTTCAAAACAATTCTAGTCCTGGAAGAGCTGTGAAGTTCTGAAATTCTTACCTTAAACGTTTCTATGAAACACAGAAAAGTTGTGCACTATTGAAATTTCAAAACGAAAAAGGTTTCGCTGTCACCAATTGCACATCCTCACAAATTCACACAATATTTGGGAACGTGTTGAGTGCAGTCTTATTATCGTGTACCTAGATGCCCGCTCATGACATCATTTGCGACATTTCTTCTTATTGAAGACATCTCCAGAATAAGGATATAACCAAAAAATTTCTGAAAAGTGATATTTCATCACCGGGGGAGTTGGCCGTGCGGTTAGGGGCGCGCAACTGTGAGCTTGTATCCGGGGAGATAGTGAGTACGAATCCCACTGTCGGCAGCCCTGAAAATGGTTTTCCGTGGTTTCTCACTTTCACGCCAGGCAAATCTTGGGGCTGTACCTTAATTAAGGCTACGGCCGCTTCCCGTAGCCCTTTCCTATCCCATCGTCACCATAAGATCTATCTGTGTCGGTGCGACGTAAAACAAATGGTTAAAAATCAGATTTTATCGGAAGCATAGAGTAACATCACGCCTATATCCTGCGGTGTTGTCTTATGTCTTACGTTTGAACTTCAAGCTGGTTTACAGCCGGTAGAACTTTGTCCTCCGTACTGTAAGGATGGAACATGAGTCAAGATGGTCGATAGTGCTTGTGTTTCCAATTCCATAGAGGAAATAACATCTATATTTTTAATTATTTACTTAAAACTTTTGTTTTTATTATTATATTTATTCTGTGTCTGTTAGGTCATCAGCCCAGAGGCGGGTTGGATCCTCAAATAGCACCACCAAAAGCTATGCAGTTACAGGGAAACCGCAAAAACCAATGGAAGAGCCCAAATGAGGTGTACTAGGCAAGATGAGGAATGAGGTAGTTTTCTTTCCTCACTGGACCAGAAGGTGTTATTGCAGCACGACTGATCCTATGAGCAACACCATTCATAACACTCAGACGCACTGGTCGTGCTCAGCACTGCCCATTCCCCAGCAGCTTCCTTATTGTCACAGCCATGGATAAAACTGAGACTTCTGTGGAAGCTGCACTTTGCTCTGGCCCGTGCCAAGAGACAGATACAAAAATACTGCATCCATCAATAAATGGCAACAGGCGTTTATTTTTATTAATTCACTAATATTATTTGGTATCATTTGTATTGCAAGTGCATGTGCAGAATTTCTCTTCTGTTATGTACAAATGTAAGACATACTTGCAAATTATTTTATATTGCATCACTTCCAATTCATACATTGTTTTTCAAATCCTAAGTTATAAAAATAAAATGCTTTAATAGATTAACGCATCCGTACAGTTGCATATCAATTGGTTCAAACAGTGTATACCATGAAATAGAACCAGAATATAATTTTCCTCTCTCGTGAAAAATTGCTGTTTTGCTGGTTTCATCTTTATTCCGAGCAGGTCTTCAATTTTGTTTTATGGCTGTTTGTTATTTCAATAAGCAGCGTATAATTTACAGTCAACAGATAATCGCCCCGTATTATTCCAATTTATAATAAAGATGCTAAATTTCAAGTCCCAAAAGAACCCTGAAGATATAACACAATATGAGGTGTAAATATATATAAATATACATGCCAGGCTGAGTGGCTCAGACGGTTGAGGTGCTAGCCTTCTGACTCCAATTTGGCAGGTTCGATCCTGGCTCAATTCGGTGGTATTTGAACGTGATCAAATACATCAGCCCCGTGTCTGTAGATTTACAGGCACGCAAAAGAACTACAGTACTGCGGGACTAAATTCTGGCACCTCGGCGTCCTCGAAAACCGTAAACGTAGTTAGTGGGACGTAAAGCAAATAATATTATTATTTTTAAAATGTTACTTTGAATTTCCCCATTAACCCTCACTTCTTTCTGCATTGTTGAAACTGAGCGAATTAACTGCGTGGTTCGGAACTGCAGCTATTATTACCCTGTATTTGGAAGATTGTGGGTTCGAACTCCGCCCTGAGAAATATTTTCCATTGTATCTCATTTTCACACTAGGCAAATTCTAGTGTTGTATTTTATCATGTTCATTTACTTTCCAGTCTTAGCCCTTTCCTCCTCTCACACTGTCGCCAAAAACCTATCTTTAACACTGGCAAATAATAATAATAATAATAATAATAATAATAATAATAATAATAATAATAATAATAATAATAATAATAATAATAATAATAATAATAATAATAATAATAATAATAATAATAATAATAATAATACTTTTCATTCCACCTCGTTTCCCATTCTCAAAAATGCACTAATCATCGCAGGTTCAACCATGGCTGTGATATTTATGACATCCTTATGAAAATTAATTGAGGTGGTTTCCCGTTTCCTTCCTCAGTGCCATTTTAGGCTATCATCAGCCGCCCTTAACACAGGGAACAGTCGTTGTTGTAGACGCCTCTCTAAGGTACAGACGCCATGGCTGATATCTGCCTCTAATTTGGATACTTTATTATCTCGAGCACTGAGTTGTTATGAATTATGTGTAATCTAAAAGAATAATAATAAAAATGCTTTAAAATTTCATGAGGAAACTGCACTCCTGACACTCGGTGGCTATGTCGTCTGGTACATGCGACTTACCTGGTGAACTGGCCGTGTGGAAGCCATAGGGTGCGATGTGAACGTGCTGGCCACGCAGGTTAGAGTGAACTGGAGGGGCGTCACACCGCTGTTTTATGTAAGCTTTTAACAACATTTAGCTGGCTGCGCTCCCCTACCTCGCTAACAGGACTATCCTAATTCTGCCCCTCGGACCGACCTAAAAAGAAGACAGAAAAGCCATACACAGGAGGGCGTACTGCAGGTTTCGCACTGACTGCAGCCAATGGCAGCTCGAGGGTAGTTAGACGTCACTCAAAACTCTACACTGAAACTTATCTTCAACAGTTTTTGCAATCTATTTCCATTCAAAGGCCTGGCTATTTGATAAAAATGCAAGTAACGTTTACAACTGACTAGTACAGGGATGGCAAACCTCCGGGAGATAGCGGATTCGAACCCCAATGTCGGCAGTTCTGAAGATGGTTTTCCGTGGTTTCCCATTTTCAAACCAGGCAAATGCTCAGGCTGGTCACTTCCTTCCCATTCCTAGCTCTTTTCTACCCTATCGTCGGCATAAGACCCATCGTAATCGGTGCGATGTAAAGCAAATAATAATAATAATAATAATAATAATAATAATAATAATAATAATAATAATAATAATAATAATAATACATTAGACTGAATGTTTCATGGTTTCATTTTGCAAACATCACTGAAAATTTCATTTTAGAAAGGTAAAGTGCAAAAGTAATATAATTACATTTTTGCTTTAACCTAATAAAATTTGTCAAAAAAATGGCCAAAAAATTAATAGGTTCAGACTTTTTTAATTAAAGCGTAATGTTGAAATATGCTTTCTTGCAAGATTTTAGACTTATTTATCACATGTTAAGAACATTAAAATATATTAGTGTGTTTTGTCTGACGTGCCACAGATGTCGTGATCGTGTGTCGCCTAGTAGCACGCGTGTCGTAGGTTCGCATCCCTGCTCTAGTATATTAGTACCCCAGAGACAGCGAGGGTTTGGGATCCATGCGAGAAGAAGGAAAATACAGACTAATAATAACTACAGAGTAGAATTTCTTAAGGTAAAAATGGTGTGAAATTCAGCTTTGGAAAAATCAATTCCGCCTCTGTGGTTTAGTGGTTAGTGTGATTAGCTGCCACCCCCGGAGGCCCGGTTTCGATTTCCGGCTTTGCCACGACATTTGAAAAGTGGTACGAGGGCTGAAATGGAGTCCAGTCAGCCTCGGGACGTCAACTGAGTAGAGGGGTTCGATTACCACCTCAGAGTAGAAGGGTTCGATTCCCACCTCAGCCATCCTCGAAATGGTTTCCCACTTGTCTTCCAGGTAAATGCAGGGATGGTGCCTAACTTAAGGTCACGGCCGCTTTCTTCCCTCTTTCCTGTCTATCCCTTCCAATCTTCCCATCCACCACAAGACCCCTGTTCAGCATAGCAGGTGAGGCAGTCTGGGCGAAGTACTGGTCCTCCTCCCCAGTCGTATCCCCTGGCCCAAAGTCTCACGCTCCAGGACACTGCCCTTAGGGCGGTAGAGGTGGGATCCCTCGCTGAGCCCGAGGAGAAAACCAACCCTGCAGGGTAAACTGATTAAGAAGAAGAAAAAGAAGGAGAAATCAAATTATAATAAAGGGGTTTTACATTGAATGACATTAAAATTTAATTTGAATCTATGGAATCGTTTTCTAGAGACACCTGCGTGGAATTCGGTGCCGACAAGTGTTTTTTCATTTTTTAAAATAATTGCTATTTGCTTTACGTCGCACCGACACAGATAGGTCTTATGGCGACGATAGGACAGGAAAGGCGTAGGAATGGAAAGGAAGCGGCCGCGCCCTTAATTAAGGTACAGCCCCAGCATTTGCCTGGTGTGAAAATGGGAAACCACGGAAAACCATCTTCAGGGCTGCTAACAGTGGGGTGCGAACCCACTATCTCCCGGATGCGAGCTCACGGCTGCGCGCCCCTGACTGCAAGGCCAACTCGCCCGGTGCCGACAAGTGTAGGATCCAGTGCAATGTAAGGGAGAAACTAAGTCAGGGCCCATGAAACTACCACGAATTAAATAATCTGTCCTCTAGTGAGTGATGAGATGAGGCCTCTCTAACAAAAGAGCCTTCTTTATGTGTGTAGTTGTAGAAAATGAGTTCTAACATGGATATACAGCGTTTTCAGATCTATCTTCTTATTCTTCTTCTTTTTTCTACAGCTCTTCCCACGCCAGAAGGGTCGCGGGTGAGACCGGTGTCGCACATGTGAATTGACCCTGTTTTACGGCCGGATGCACTTCCTGACGTCAATCCTATATGGAGGAATGTAATCACTATTGCGTGTTCCTGTGGTGGTTGGTAGTGGGGTGTATTGTCTGAATGTGAAGAGGAAAGTGTTGGAGCAAACACAAACACCCAGTCCCCGAGCCAGAAGAATTAATCAGAGGCGATTAAAACCCCCGACTTGGCCGGGAATCGAACCCGGGACCCTCTGAACCGAAGGCCCCAACGCTGACCATTCAGCCAATGAGTCGGGCAAAGCGTTTTCGGATCCATGTCCATATAAAATATTTTCTTTTTCTACGTACGAGGAACGTGTCCTAAAAGTTTTGTCACCCAGGTGGCCTCACCTGCTATAGTGAACAGGGCCTTGTGGGGTGATGGGAAGATTGTAAGGGATAAACAAGGAAGAGGGAAGGAAGCGGCCTTTGCTTTAAGTTAGGTACCATTCCGCCATTTGCCTGGAAGAGAAGTGGGAAACCACGGAAAACCACTTCGAGTATGGCTGAGGCGGGAATTGGACCCCTTGTACTCAGTTGACCTCCCGAGCTGAGTGGACCCCGTTCCAGCCCTCGTACCACTTTTTCAAATTTCGTATCAGAGCCGGGAATCGAACCCGAGACTCCGGGGGTGGCAGCTAATCACACTAACCACTACACCACAGAGGTGGCTAATAATAATAATAATAGTAATAATAAGAGCTGTCGATCAATTAAAATTTTTGTTCGGTTAACCCAGTACGTTTTAACAACTAATCAGTCCATTAACCAAATTTTAATCGGGTTCACACAGTATCCTTGAAAGCTTTATTTAAGCTTAGTTGTAGAGTGTGGGTTGTACACCGAAAATTATAGTACTTTGGTCTCTCAATTCCTAGAACGATATTTCTTGCATTGTCAGTGGAAACAGTGACCACTTTGTCTTCCAACCCCATTCACGAACTACATCTTCAAACACTTGTGTGCAGTTAGCGACATTGTGGTCTTCTGCATGATGTTTAACTTGCGATTTTGAATGACGATACTGAACACTTGGATCAATCGAATCGAAATGGTTTTCCGTGGTTTCCCATTTTCACACCAGGCAAATGCTGCGGCTGTACCTTAATTAAGGCCACGGCCGCTTCCTTCCAACTCCTAGGCCTTTCCTATCCCATCGTCGCCATAAGACCTATCTGTATCGGTGCGACGTAAAGCCCCTAGCAAAAAAAAAAAAAATCAATCGAATGAGCTGTAACCCCCCGGTAGCTACGATTAGATTTTAATGATCGAAAATCCGTGAGATTAACAAATTCTGCTTGTTTCAGCTCATCTAATAATTTGACCTTTGTACGTCATACAAATTATCCACGCCCCCCCCCCCCACTTATTTTTGTCACCACGTATCTAGAGAGAAAATAGTAATCGAGAAGTGAGAGCTTCCCGCAAAACCTCTTGAATACCACGATCAGAGACATCGCGGCCTGCTATCCTGCACAACCCACTAGTTTTTTGGGGTTTTCAGTTTCTATATTAGAGGACATAGTCTTCACTATCAGGTGCTCCAACGTTGACTGAGAAGATGAACTGGTAGAGACAATGATAGATGCAGATACACTTTGGAAAAGATGAATATGTTTAAGATGATATTGGAGACTACTTGTACTTCCAACATAACGATTTACCGCATTTCTTACAAAACGCTGTTATTTTGTCTGTCACCTTAAAGCAGTTGTTTACTTTAAATCCGAAAATTTCAGGAAGTTTTCCTCGCATCGGTCCATAAGCCGTATTTGTAACTGAAGTTCACAAGCACTGAATGTTAATAATTATATTCTGTCTGCTGTACAGCAATTGCACACGAACGGAGATTTGAGTTGTCCCATTTTCTACTGAGTCCTTCTAGCAATTGGTATCTGCCCATTCTCACATTACCTGGAAATTCCTGAAACTTTCTTAATGACAGTCGCTTCAAGTGCCTTCCTCACATCCTTCCATTACGCTTCCTGACTGTGTTTTGTCCACATATATAGCCTAGTACAATAGTATGAGAGGAAGATATGAACATCAGCTTACTTTAATAACCATTTCTTCATACAGTAGGTAAGGCTAGCACACCAAATGGCAAATAACAATATAATACACGGGTTTTGTGCCACGAAAAACCGTTATTTTTCCTTCACTACACTAAAATTTTAATCGGTTGGATTAATCGACTAAAACACATTGATCGGTTAATGGGATTTATATATTAATCGGTTCGATTAATCGATTAAATCGATAGCTCTAATAATAACGGTTTTTTCCTTAAAAAAGAGGTGGCAGTACTCACCCGAATTTCTTCAATAACGTGAATCTCACAGATTACTCACATCTTCAGATGTACCGTCTTCTCCTCATCCAAAGGTACCGTACGGATAACTACTGGATCTCTCTGAAGAAATGTTCATTTCCATCTGCTCTTATGATGCTAAACTTGTAAAATCTTAGCACACCTTACAACGTAGCATTAAAAAGATATTTTTCTCATAAATCTACTCGTTTCTCTGTAAGAAATATATTTCGCACAAAGCCACTCGTTTCTGTGGAATAAATATTTTCCACATAAAGCCACTAGTTTCTCTGGAATAAATATTTTTCGCATAAAGCCACCCGTTCCTCTGGAAGAAATATTTTCCGCATAAAGCCACTAGTTTCTCTGGAATAAATATTTTTCGCATAAAGCCACTCGTTCCTCTGGAAGAAATATTTTCCGCATAAAGCCACTAGTTTCTCTGGAATAAATATTTTTCGCATAAAGCCACCCGTTCCTCTAGAAGAAATATTTTCCGCATAAAGCCACTAGTTTCTCTGGAATAAATATTTTTCGCATAAAGCCACCCGTTCCTCTGGAAGAAATATTTTCCGCATAAAGCCACTAGTTTCTCTGGAATAAATATTTTTCGCATAAAGCCACCCGTTCCTCTGGAAGAAATATTTTCCGCATAAAGCCACTAGTTTCTCTGGAATAAATATTTTTCGCATAAAGCCACTCGTTCCTCTGGAAGAAATATTTTCCGCATAAAGCCACTAGTTTCTCTGGAATAAATATTTTTCGCATAAAGCCACCCGTTCCTCTGGAAGAAATATTTTTCGCATAAAGCCACTCGTTCTACTGGAGCAATTTTTTTCGCATAAAGCCACTCGTTTCTCTGGAACAATTTTTTTTCGCATAAAGCCACTCGTTCCTCTGGAAGAAATATTTTTCGCATAAATTCACTCATTTCTCTGGAATAAATATTTTTTTCTGAGCTAATGTCCAACAATCGGGCCCATCATGGTCAGAATTGTTTCCCTTCTTGAAGTGCAGTAAATCTATCGATATCTGCGATGTTTCCTTCATACTCAAGTGATTCACTTTTCAAATGTTCAGGAAATATTTCAAAATAATCGTCATGCTTACTTTTATTGCGCGCCGGTACAAAATAATTAATTATTTTATTCATTTGACTTCTCTAACTTATGAAGCACGTGCACACCTTGCTCCTACTAAATAACTAAGAACTCACTTGCTTCGGCAATGTTTTTATGCTTTTCAGATTATTTAACCAACAAGAAAAGCAGTTCAATTTACACATACACTAGAGGATCCGTGCTGCCCTGGAGCATTCCTTATTAATAGGTCAGATATCTCATCTTGACATGTCTGTCGTTTTGTTTTCTCTCCCTTTTCAAGGTTTCATGAACATTAAATGAGAAGCGCGTTATGTTCCGCCGCAGATCGTAGTCAAAATTCATCCATTCTGACGTCATCATGCCGTCTGTTTGGTAAATCTCTATCCACATATTCGCTTTTTTTTTTTAATCCTGCAGTTCTTGATGTAAACCTTGGTACTGTGTCGTAGAAGGTTATGGTATTTTTAATCGCAGTTCTATATAGAACGGTTGTCTTGTAAGCTCATAGGTGAGTCTCAAAGGAGCGCTTTTCTTGCCAGACAGACAACTATTTTCTTAAATACATGACCTTCACTCTTTCTAGTGTAGCTAGGTTAACCTTCGATAGGTCTTCCCAGATAATGTCTAAGGTGTATGTCATGGTGGGGTCTGTTAGTACGTAGACTTTTTCCTCTTAATAATGTTATTTGCTTTACGTCCCACTAACTTCTTTTACGGTTTTCAGAGACGCCGATGTGCCGGAATTTGTTACCGCAGAAGTTCGTTTACGTGCCAATAAATATACCGACAGGAGGCTGACGTATTTGAGCACATTCAAATACCACCGGACTGAGCCAGGATGGAACCTGCCAAGTTGGGCTCAGAAGGTCAACGCCTCAACCGTTTGTGTCACTCAGCCCAGTCTTTTTCCTCTTAGCAGCATGTACGTTGTTAGGAACGTTCTGCCATCTGTTGAATATATTTGAAAACTCGTAAACGTTAGAGAATTAGAGAGTATCTAGCAGGGAAGTGATCAGAGGAAGTGTATACTCTCTGTGTTGACAGGTAGTAATCAAACATGGCTGTATGAATGACATTGCTAAGGATGGAAATCACTTATTTCAGAATATTAATGAAAGTGTCAGTCGCTTAGCAACCTCCTAAGTACAGAATGTATTGCGGGTTAGGGCAAGCCTTCGCCTGCAATTATTGGAGTGGTCATTTAATGATTTGATTTATGATTACTTAAAGTTGGCTGATCTTAGAGACCTATCAATGTCTCATGATTCACCGGCAGGAAATTCTGGGGAGAATAAAACAGAAATGAAGCAAATCGGTCCAGTAGAACGGAAGGAAGGATTTGCCAAAGCTGTTTTTAGTAATCTCTTTTAATATATAGATTAACTACAGATTAACCATGAAGGTTAGCTATTTACTAGTTGTTTGCTGTTACAATGGTGTTAACGGCACTTGGTACAATACGGATGCTGTTAGATTGTCCTTGACAAGAACAGTTTGTTTGCTGAAGGGTTGGAAAACCAACATCCAACTATCACATCAAATTATAAGACAAAGAAAAGTTAGAAATTTCGTATCCCAATCAACCACCGCCAAGGCTAATAATTTTAACTCACTGGGTAAGCAAAATATAGTGGCAGCTGGAAGAAAACCCAGCTCAACCTGCTCCCTCCTAAAATTGCCATCATCACCAAAACGAATTTTCAACATAACCCACCCATCATCATTTGAAGGATGAAACGAAGTAGAATCAAATTCACCTGTACAATGTGTTGAAAATCTCTCAAAATCGCAGTTAACATATCTTGGAGAACATTTGTAGGGATTCAAAACTGTTTGAAAATATTCACGGAGAATTTGTGATTGTTCCGTATGCAGTAAACATACCAATGACTTCCCTGTTATTAATTTTATACTTGTGTCCCGAGTCACGAAAGCAATGCTTATAGTGCCTCTTCTTTTCATCTCGCTCAAATCTGACTCTTGGATTGATAATGGCGCCTTTGTTGGATTTCCTATCAATGATTACTTCCTTTTCGGCATAAAATATTCTATACTTTTGTTTTATTTCACATATCTCGGAGAAGTCACACTACCAGCTAGACTGGACAGTAAAGCCGATTTAGAAAGAACCACCACACTCCAGAAAGTGTACTGAGTACCATGGAATCATCACAATAAAAGAGTGATAACGCGAAACTTCGTCATTACAGGACACTTGTTTTGCCCGTGTTGTATAATATGCCTCACAAACTATAACGACAATTCAAAAAGAAACGAGCCGGAGACTATAAAATGAAAACCTGTAGCGTTATTTCAAAAGTATTGCCCGGCACTGTTGAGGCACTTGTCCTACTGCGACACAAGGTGGTGAATGGCCGTCTCCTATATTCCGGGGGCTGCGTGGTGAATCAGTTCCGAACGTTCTGCTTGATATCGTCGTCCGAGGTAAATTGTTTGCCTCTCAGAGCCTTCTTCAGCTCACCTTGGATGTTTTAGGTCGCGGTGACCGTGCATGCTTCCACTGGAACTTTGTCGTTTTGACTCAGGTTCGAAGTGATGACACCATGCCCCGTCTCCAGCGACCAATTCTGACAGGAACTCATCCCTTTCCTCGGCGTAGTGCAGCAGATGCTCAAGAGAGAAGTCCATCCGACATGCTTTCTGTGCTGGCTGATTACTGTGAGGCACCCATTGGGCGCACTTTTAGTGAAATTTCAGTCTGTCCTTAATGATGGCGTGAACACCTCCGACGCTCATTCCGTCCTCTGTAGCAATGGCTGCTACTGTAACTCGCCCGTATTTATTATAAGGGCATCCACCTGCTGAACAATGGCATCGCGTTGCAGCAGCGGCCAACGACATCCGTCCTCCCCTCGCTTATGCAACACCTGCAACGGGCGTGCAGTGGTCTCCGTTTACTTGTGCCACTCTTCGATGAATGTTCGTTCCCCTCACTCCTTCTGCTGTCAGGAAACGCTCTACAACCCTCTTCTCTTCTTTTGAAGCCTCCATGTCATTGTTGTCAGCACGACTGGATGCAGTGGACGACCAAAGGGTGCGCGTGCTCGCTCTGTCGTCACGTGGTGTGCACCCATGTCCCTCGAGCAGCCAGTTTAGGACCCCAGCGCTCTTATAGGGACCGCACCTTCTTCATCAGGCAATTGCAATACGATCCTTTCAGCGGTTTTCATTTTGTAGCCTCCGGCTCTTGAATGGCCCTCATATATCTCTAGGTGGCCATTCTAAAATCGAAGAAATTGTAAAGCAAGATTGAACATTTCTTATGAAAATATATGGCCCCACTCATGAAAATGGCGTATGGGTTAAAAGAAGAACTACAGACCTGTACACAGCAACAGATACGTTTACTGATGCCATACGTAGGAGACGCTTGCAATGCCAGATTTACTAAAAAACTATTAACTATAATCAATTTAAAGAAGATCAAGATCAACTGGTTGGAAGAAATTAACAAGGATTTACGAGAAATAAACGCTAAAGACGACACAAAAAAATCGCACACTCTTTGGAAATCTGGTTGCAAATCATACAATCGAGGAAAAAACAAAAAAGACCACTGGAAAACAGTGGACAGAAGAACGGAAAAAACCCCCACTACATTGAATTCATGAAGAGATTTTGGGAAGAGAATAAAAATAAGAGGAAGGGGAAGCCGTCAGGCCTAGCTAAGAAGTTCAAACGCGCTCTTTAATTGGGCATAACAAAATAATAATAATAATAATAATAATAATAATAATAATAATAATAATAATAATAATAATGTCCGCCTCTGGGGTGTAGTGGATACTGTGATTAGCTGCTATCCCCGGAGGCCCGGGTTCGATTCTCGTCCGTCACGAAATTTGATAAGTGGTACGAGGGCTGGAACGCGGTCCACTCAGCCTCAGGAGATCAACTGAGTAGAGGTGGGTTCGATTCCCATCTCAGCTATCCTCGACGTGGTTTTCCGTGGTTTCCCACTTCTCCTCCAGGCAAATGCCGGTATGGTACCTAACTTAAGGCCACGGCCGCGTCCTTCTCTCGTCCTTGTCTGTCCCTTCCAATCTTCCCATCCCCCCACAAGGCCCCTGTTCAGCATAGCAGGTGAGGCCGCCTGGGCGATGTACTGGTCATCCTCCCCAGTTGTATCTCCCGACCCAATGTCTCACGCTCCAGGGCACTGCCCTTGATGCGGTAGAGGTGAGATCCCTCGCTGAGTCCGAGGGAAAAACCAACCCTGCAGAGCAAACAGAATAATAATAATAATAATAATAATAATAATAATAATAATAATAATAATAATAATAATAATAATAATAATAATATTTTAATGGCGTGCAGCTTTCCAAGAAGCCTGGTGCAGGTATTTGAGTTGACGCCGCGTAGGTGACCTGCGCGTTTGTGAAGTTCGGGCTCTACCTATGGGTGAATTCTAATGACGAAGACGGTATAGACACCCAGCCCCCGAGCAATTTGAATTAAGCAATGAAGGTTAAAATCTACAATCCGGCCGAGAATTGAAACCGGGACCCTCTGAACCAAAGGCGAGCACGTTAATCGTGTAAGCAAAGAGCTGGAAATAATAATAATAAAATAATAATAATCATTTTTACGTCCCACTAAGTACTTTGAAGGATTCTGTAGACGGCAAGGCGGTCCTCTCACCGCTGGGTTACGTGGTTCAGATCCAGGTTATTCCATGTGAGATTTGTGTTGGACAAAGCGGAGACGGGCAGGATGTTCTCTGGGTACTCCGGTTTTCCATGCCATCTTTCATTCCAACAACACTCTCCAAATCATTTCATTTCATCTGTCAGTCATTAACCATTGCTCCAAAGGAGTGCGTCAACCTTCGACAGCCGGCACATTTCCGATAGGACCTAGCAAGTGTTCGTGCGATTACGGGTGCGCAGCTGTGAGTTAGGATTCGGGTTATAGTGGGATCGAGCCCCACTCTCAGCAACCCTGAAGATGGTTTTCCGTGGTTTCCCATTTTTACACCAGGCAAATACAGGGGCTGTACGTTAATTAAGGCTACGGCTGCTTCCTTCCCACTCCTAGGCATTTCCTATCCCATCTTCGCCATAAGACCTATCTGTGTCGGTGCGACGTAAAACAAATTGTAAAAAAAGTGATGGTTAAAAAAATGCTTGCCATTAGTTGTAGATACGCTAGTGATTGGCTTACAGACAACAGGAAATGTACACTGACTGAGCAAATGTCATGGGATAGCGGAGCAGTGATGCGCAGGTGTGTTGTCTGCGCACCAAACGCCCCCTGTGCCAGCGGCAGTTGTATAGGAGACCTTGTGAGCAGTGACTGTGAATATGACAGGTGTAACATGGAATGTCGTCGGGAGCTGACACCGATCGAACGGGGTATGGTGGTTGGTGCCCGACGGATGGGAAGTGCGGTTTCGGAAGCGGTGCGGAAATTCGGATTCACACAATCAACCGTGTCCAGGGTGTATTGTGAATGGTTGAATGCGGGTGTCACCGTCCACAACAGACGAACGACCGGCCGTTCAGCCACCCTCGATGACCGTGACCGGAGACATCTAAGACGGATTGTCAATAGTGACAGACGGACAACCGTGCAACATATCACGGCTCAATTCAACACAGGCCGTGCTAGACACGTCTCCTAGTGAACAATCCGTAGTTACATGGGTTCTATGGGTATGGGAACCGGCGCCGCACACGGGTGCCACTGTTAACCCAACGTCATCGGGCAGAACGACGCGCATTTGTCGCCAGTCACCAGGGATGGACACTGGAACAATGGCGTAACGTGATATGGTCGGACGAATCACGATTTCAACTGCACCATGCCGATGGGAGGCACCGTGTATGGCGCAGACCACATGAAGCGATGGATCCCACCTGCCTCGAAGGTGTGGTCGAGGGTGCTGGTGTCTCTGTTATGGTCTGGGGTGCATTTTCCTGGTATGGAATGGGCCCCCTAGTTGTTCTGGAAGAGACTTTGAATGGTACGCGGTATGTTGAGCTGCTCGGAGACCATATCCACCCATTTTTGGCCTTCTAGCGCCCAGACGGTTCTGCGGTGTTTCAAGATGATAACGCGCCGCCACATCGCTCCCACGTCGTCCGGGAACGGTTCCAGGAACATACAGCGGAGGTCCAACGACTGCCATGGCCACCCAGGAGCCCCGATATGAACCCTATCGAGCATATCTGGGATGTCCTAGAACGCAGGCTCCGTGCCATAGACACTGCACCTACGAACAGACCAGCATTGGCGGCCGCTCTGTAAACGATTTGGTGTCAGCTGCGTCCAGAGGACTACCAGGGACTTGTCGACTCACTTCCACGGTGTCTCACTGCAGTTCGCAGGGCCAGAGGAGGCCCCACACGCCATTAGGTGACTATACCATGACATTTGCTAAGTCAGTTTAACATAAAATTTAAAAAATTATTAACAAGGGGATGTTACAATATCCGAATCACCGATTTTGTTCAAACTTTGTAGATTGGTAGTTCTACATCACAAAAACACACTGGCAAAGTAGCGCGCAACTCCAAAATAATTTTGAAAAAAGCGATTTTGAAAATGTTGAAAACGTTACGAGAGCTTTAGCATGCCAGGTACCATCAAGCGAGACAGTGTGGCGTGGTGGTCGAGTGTTTAAGGTTCTCCGCTTCATTTAAGAAGGTGGCGAGTTCGAGTCCCACTCGTATCAACTCGCTTTTTTTCCTGACATTTCCTGATCACCATTTTCCTCGTGTTGGGAATGAGAGCAGCAGTTAGTCACTTTCAGACCGCGTTGTGTCCTGTAACGCTTGTGTGTGATGTAACCAGACGTGCTCAACATATCTTCGAGCGCCATAGTATGTGGCATGCTAAACTCCTCGTAACTTTCTTCGACATTTTCAAAATCGCCTTTTTCGGAAATTTTTGAGTGTTGCGCGCTACTACTTTGCCAGTGTGTTTTTGTGATGTAGTATTACCAACCTATAAACTTGAATAAAACCGGTGATATGGACATCGTGACCACCCCTTGTAAGTACTGTGCTAATAGTGAACAAGCCTTAGTGCAGTTGTTGTGGTGAGATGATGACACCAAGAGATATCACCCAGATCCTCGTATGCAGGTTGGCTGAGCGGTGCAGTAGGTTAGATCTACGGCTTCTGCCGACAAGTTTTGTTGGCCTCCACTCCCGGTGCACTGCTTGACTACTTAGAAGCACGACGTGGTGTATCTGAAACATAGATACAATGTATGAAACTATGCATATTTCATATCAGCTTCAAGATGTTTACAGAATATATTTGATATTTATTGCCAGTAACTGGATGAACTAAAAAGCAACTCAATGTTGAAAACACCCTAGGGATATGTGGTAAGAATTTTATGTGAGTAATTTATAACTGAGTATGAAAACATATTCTTTATTTATTCCTAAAAAAATTCTTAATGATCATTATACGGTTGGCTAGGTCACGGCCGACTGGATCCCTCGCTGTGCTCCTAGGTAGAGTGACGCATCAAGTCGGCCGTCATTAGATTAGCAGTTTTCTCCTTTCTACAACTACGAGCGCTAATGTGCATCAGTGCATTGTTTCACTTAAGCACCACTACGAGCGCTAATGTGAGTCACTGCCTTGTTTCACTTAAGCACCACTACGAGCACTAATGTGAGTCACTGCAATGTTTCACTTAAGCACCACTACGAGCGCTAATGTGAGTCACTGCATTGTTTCACTTAAGCACCACTACGAGCGCTAATGCGAGACACTACATTGTTTCACTTAAGCACCACTACGAGCGCTAATGCGAGACACTACATTATTTCACTTAAGCACCACTACGAGCGCCAATGTGAGTCACTGCATTGTTTCACTTAAGCACCACTACGAGCGATAATGTGAGTCACTGTATTGTTTCACTTAAGCACCACTACGAGCACTAATGTGAGTCACTGCATTGTTTCACTTAAGCACCACTACGAGCGCTAATGTGAGTCACTGCATTGTTTCACTTAAGCACCACTACGAGCGCTAATGCGAGACACTACATTGTTTCACTTAAGCACCACTACGAGAGCTAATGTGAGTCACTGCATTGTTTCACTTAAGCACCACTACGAGCACTAATGTAAGTCCCTGCATTGTTTCACTTAAGCACCACTACGAGCGCTAATGCGAGACACTACATTGTTTCACTTAAGCACCACTACGAGCGCTAATGTGAGTCACTGCATTGTTTCACTTAAGCACCACTACGAGCACTAATGTGAGTCACTGCATTGTTTCACTTAAGCACCACTACGAGCGCTAATGCGAGACACTACATTGTTTCACTTAAGCCCCACTACGAGAGCTAATGTGAGTCACTGCATTGTTTCACTTAAGCACCACTACGAGCACTAATGTGAGTCACTGCAATGTTTCACTTAAGCACCACTACGTGCACTAATGTGAGTCACTGCATTGTTTCACTTAAGCACCACTACGAGCACTAATGTGAGTCACTGCATTGTTTCACTTAAGCACCACTACGAGCGCTAATGCGAGACACTACATTGTTTCACTTAAGCACCACTACGAGCGCTAATGTGAGTCACTGCATTGTTTCACTTAAGCACCACTACGAGCACTAATGTGAGTCACTGCACTGTTTCACTTAAGCACCACTACGAGAGCTAATGTGAGTCACTGCATTGTTTCACTTTAACACCACTACGAGAGCTAATGTGAGTCACTGCATTGTTTCACTTAAGCACCACTACGAGAGCTAATGTGAGTCACTGCATTGTTTCACTTAAGCACCACTACGAGCACTAATGTAAGTCCCTGCATTGTTTCACTTAAGCACCACTACGAGCGCTAATGCGAGACACTACATTGTTTCACTTAAGCACCACTACGAGCGCTAATGTGAGTCACTGCATTGTTTCACAAGCACCACTACGAGCACTAATGTGAGTCACTGCATTGTTTCACTTAAGCACCACTACGAGCGCTAATGCGAGACACTACATTGTTTCACTTAAGCACCACTACGAGAGCTAATGTGAGTCACTGCATTGTTTCACTTAAGCACCACTACGAGCACTAATGTGAGTCACTGCATTGTTTCACTTAAGCACCACTACGAGCGCTAATGCGAGACACTACATTGTTTCACTTAAGCACCACTACGAGCGCTAATGTGAGTCACTGCATTGTTTCACTTAAGCACCACTACGAGCACTAATGTGAGTCACTGCATTGTTTCACTTAAGCACCACTACGAGAGCTAATGTGAGTCACTGCATTGTTTCACTTTAACACCACTACGAGCACTAATGTGAGTCAATGCAGAGTTTCACTGAAGCCCTTATAACTACATTCGGTGTGGACATTTTTCAAAAGTCATAAAACGCCTGAGCGTATTCAACCAAGGAACATCCTACAGGAAGAATTATGTAAATAAGTTAATTTTGCTAGGATTTGATTAAAAAAAGAAAACGAGTAAAGAAGCAAGCGATTTTAGGCTGTTTTTCGGAATTGCATTTAGGCCGAAAGTGATTTTCGAATTTTTTTCTTTTATTGTTTGATAGAGCTATCGAAGACTCACAATTTGAAACCTTCCCGGGCCCTTTAGCCCTTCAACTTTCGGCAGAATTGAGGAAAATTCTTAATTTTACGTTTTTCGTACTATGGGGACCTCCACTCTGTCTGCTAAGAAATGTTTTCAACATTAAAACGTATAGTAATATTTATTTATAATTTGCACTAAAATAAAATTGTTCATTTGATCAGCATGTTTAAATGACAATATTAAAAAAATATCATATGCTCGTTTTAGATAAAAATGTCCATGTTTGCAAAGCAAATCAGTCAGGTCATCATGCATCACAGTGCGAAAATTGTGACTGACCTCTCCTTGGGAAGAATATTGAATTCGTTGAAAAGGACAAAAATGCTCCCTCAGTGTAAGATAAATTAAAATGTTTTTGTGCATCGTAAAATGATTATACGTTGCATCAATGTTTATAATTCGTAAGAACGAACACTGTTTCAGAGACGTTACAACGCCGGAAAATACATAAAACTCTTTAAAGTGGTGTGGGAGTAGGAATGCAAGTATATATAATTTTATGACTTAACTATTCTATTATTAGTGTGATTAGCTGCCACACCCGGAGGCCCGGGTTCGATTCCCGGCTCTGCCACGAAATTTGAAAAGTGGTACGAGGGCAAGAACGAGGTCTACTAAGCCTCGGGAGGTCAAATGAGTAGAGGTGGGTTCGATTCCCACCTCAGCCATCCTGGAAGAGGTTTTCCGTGGTTTCCCCACTTCTCCTCCAGGCAAATGCTGGGATGGTACCTAATTTAAGGCCACGGCCGCTTCCTTCCCTCTTTCTTGTCTATCCTTTCCAACCTTCCCATCCTCCACCAAGGCCCCTGTTCAGCATAGTCGGTGAGTCCGCCTCGGTGAGGTACTGGTCATCCTTCCCAGTTGTATCCCCGACCGAGGATTTGAAGTTCCAGGACACTGCCCTTGAGGCGGTAGAGGTGGGATCCCTCGCTGAGTCCGAGGAGAAAAACCGACCCTGGAGGGTAAGCTGATTAAGAAGAAGACGAAGAAGAACTATTCTATTATTATTGCGATCTGGAAACTTTGCATCACCTCTTATATTTCCGAATATTTCAATGATTAATGTGACCAGATGCAAAGTTACTGTATGGAATGGCCAGTTCGACGATAAGAAATAAAGGGCATCACATTATGGATAATAATATGAGGTTTCACATAAGAAATAACAAATTTTAAAGAAAGAAACAAATAATGATTTTAAAGGAATTAAACACTGCTTATAATCCAAATTTTGCAACAATCTAATCGAAAAAGCTATTTATAATCTTATCACATTAACTAGACCTTATAGGAAAAGGAGGGGTAAAAGCAAAGCAAAGTCACCTCCGTACAGGCCATGAAGGCCCTTGGAGGAGTGGAAGGTAAAGGCTTCCACCATTTTTAACTCGGCACTTGATGGGGTAGAGTGGTTAGCTCTACGCCCCGCCACCTTTGCCCCCAGGAATTAACCTGGTATTCATTTTTGGTGTAGGCTGAGTGAACCTCAGGGCCATATGCACCTTCGGAAGTGGAAATCTCATTTCTTAAATTTTACGACTTCCTGACGGGGTTTCGAACCCACGTCCTTCCCGGCGAACCAAGCACGCCTTTGCCGCCTCGGCCAGGCAGCCCCTGAAAAGGAGGAGTGCCACCTTCAAAAGTTAAAACTGTAAAGATGTGCAATAACATAAATTAAAAAAGTTGGATCATATTTCCGATCTTGTTGTGTTAATATAAAATCTACATTGTCCATTTACTAACTCTGCAATTATTGTGGTACACTATCTTGGTGTGGCGTCAGATGTGTCCTTCTTGTAGCGAAAACACGCTTGTCCATATCTCTTATTTATGTCTTTAGATATAGTAAGCTGTAAAATAAGCTACTGTCAGTACGTCCCCAACTGAAGACTGGCTAGTCAAGGATTATTCTGCCAAGTTGAATGCAAGAAATCGTATTCTGTAAGGAGAATGAAAAATGTTATATTGGTGTGACTGTAACACGTAAAGTGTAATGGGGGCTCCGTGCGTGAAAATAAGAATTTTAGACTTACCGGTAATATGAAGGCAATGGAGTAAAGTACGTGCCATAATATTAAGTCTTTGCAGACAAATGCGAATTTAACCAGTATAGCTGAAGAAGAGAATCCATATATTCTCGAAACACGTGCTACTATTCTTGAGTGTATAATAAATTAAATATTTTACAAATTTGATTTGTTACGAAACTGACTAGGCGGATGCACCAACATAACTATTAATAGTTGGTGCATCGACAACATACCATCCAAAAAAGCGAACACTGTGTACGAAGTCGCATTGACTGGCTTCAGTTTTACAATTTCCTTGCAAGTTCAGGAATTCGAAATATTCCCCGTTTACCCAATCTCTGTGGGGTGTCTATTCCTCCAATAACATCCTCCCATTCATAGAACAGGTTATCACTTTGATGGATTTTTCCGACTACTTTTACAATAGTTTAAGGTCACGAGAATTAACACATGAAAACTGAGTACCGGTAATCAAAATGATGAGAATATCTAAGGAAGTTGTTCAAGGCATGCTTTGAAGTTCCATCTACTGGACTGTGCCAAAACTACTTAACTTCAGTTAGCTTTCTATCCAGTAGATGGGGTTAAAGCTCTTTTCACTTTTGATGTAATGTAACAGCTGAAGATGAAAATTATACTCGTTTTACAGTAGTTTACAAATAATAACGCTATTCGAAAGAAAGAATAAATTCCAAATTTTTCTCTTGTTTTAGCGGGTATTGGGTCGCTTCATCAAACAAGTTGGAGAAAATCACGATAAAGGCCTAATAATTTTTCGTGCAGCTAGTTGAAATAACTGCCTGAGAATTCTGAATGACAGGAATTGAATCTAGTACAGAAGAGGACATAGATATAGTTCGATTATAGAGTTTAGAAATAGAGAAAGAGTGTTTGAAGAAATTGTGCTGAAGTTACAATTGAGTTAAAAATTGCAGAGTAGTGATGGGAATATAGAATGTTTTAAACTATCGGTAGACTGCCGATTGTGAACAATCGATAGTTTGAAATCGGTTATAAAGTAGTATTATACGTTTTGTACTGCGGTAGTACTAGTAATAATTCATTTGCTAGTAACTACCGAAATGTGGATTGTTGTATTATACTACCGATTTTTATAGCGTGTTCCTTTTGTTGGTAGTGATATAAGCGGAAATATGGGGACTAGTAACAAACATTACACAATGTTCGAGTGAAGTGATTGGAAACTGAAATACATTTGTCTATGAAATAAGAGAAAATCTCCCGATTAAAGCAACTGTAGCCATTACGTTTCATTTAAAAAACATAAAACGCAGTTTTGTATCCCTGACCACAAGGTAATTTCAGACGAAGGTTAGGTTTACACTTAATTGTAATGACACACCATATTAATGTGAATACAGCAAACTGAACTAAATGAAAAGACAACATATTTTCCTAGGACCAAGTAATAGTGCATATATTAATTTTAAAAAATTCCATTCATTTAAGGTTAATGTTCAATCATTCGAGGTTTATGCTTAGTATATGGAAAGAATTTATCAAAACTATAACATGATTATCTATTGATAAAATGCACAATAATAAAATTGCTGACTTTGAGTCAGATATCCATTCAATTATAATAAATCACTACATAACGAAAGAGGAGGCCGATTTCAGCGCCAACTAGTGGAAACAATTGGAACTTGCGATCCGAATGAAAAACCGTATGCGAACGGAAACAATCGGTTGTAACGGTAGTTGACGACTATCGAATAATTCGGCAGTTTTCATTCGATAGTCCCGTCACTATTACAGAATTGTTAGTTATTATTAGTGATTGTTGAGAATATGGAGTGGTGGTGATTATTGTTTTAAGAGCAAGTACAACTAGGCAACCATCCTCTATATAACACTAATCAGAGAGAAAAATGGAAGGTATCCGACACTTCGAAAAATGAAGGTATCGGTCAAAGGAAAACAAGAGTCACGAAGGGCGTGAAAATGAAAGACTCCCTAGGCCTCGAGTGCTCTAATACCGTCGGGGTCGGAAAAGAACAGGAGTTGACCAAGGGAGGTCGGATAGGATAGATGAAAGTGAGGAGTCTGGCACAAGTAATTGGAAGCAATGCCAGGACTCAGCTGAGGGCCCCGTGATCGTCAAACCACGCGCCCAAATTAAGAGCCCATGGGGACCCTTTTAATCGCCTCTTACGATAGGCAGGGTATACCGTGGGTGTTATTCTATCGCACCCACCCACAGGGGGTTGAGAGTATGGATGAAGAAGGCTATGTTTCGTTGACAGCACCGGGGTTGACATGGCTGACATTTATAAATGATTGTAATTTTGCCTGTGATAAGCGGTGGGACCTGGATGGTCGCCTATCCAGGTACCAACCATGCCCATTTTTGCTTCAAGCATGAAACTCGGATCAACTTATGACTAATATTTGATATTAAAATTTAGCGGGTGTGAGATCCTATTCACACCAAAATGTAAATTTGGGGGGCAGCTTGGAATTATAGCATACTGAAGTGCACCGTCTGAGTGATCCTTGCTTCGAGTGCTTCGTGATGGAAGGATAATTAATTGGTAGAAGGGGGATATTGGAAGTGAGAACAGGGTGGGTGCGTAGTACTTGATATTACAGAAAAGGTCTTGGTTGGTACTTCCTTCTGGACGGGATCTTGTCTGGGTGGGGGTTATGATCTTGAGGGGACTTGATTTATGTTGGCGCTGAACTGGGTAGAAAGAATATTTAATAGCATGGGTTGGATGAGACTATTGATGTCTGTGTGGGTGGAAGGGGGACTGGGGATGGTTGGTAAGAACACTGGCGAGTGTGGGCTGTTAGGTTTGGAGGTGGAGTGATTTGGAGTCTAAGGAGGGTGGGGTAGGGGTGGGGTTGTAATAGGTGCTGGTGCGGTGGTGTGTTCTATTGTATTGTGCTATAATTGCCTTTTTTAGGTATGGGCAGCCAAGAAACAAAGCAGCGTGGATGCCAAGGCAGTTGGCACACTTCGCCTGGTCCCGTCGCACCAGAACCGCCACATCTGTTGCAGCGAGTTGCCTCTGAGCAGTCTAAGGCCATTGCAGCACGTGGTGATTAGTGACGTGTTGTGATGTGATGAGTTTGGTTGGGGTTAAGGGTTCGACCTCTACCCTTTGCCAGTGTGGTTGTGTGGGACTTAGGGGCAGATGTTTTAGGTCTGCGCCTAGTCTGTGTACCTGTGATTAGTGGGTTGATAATGGGGAATGAAACCTCAGTGAAATGTTCTGTAAAGGTGAGTTGTGTGTGGTTGGAGGCGGTTGTGTATTCTCTTTGGGTTTCAGTAGTGTTTATTATGGGGAAGACCTGTTTAGTTAATATAGGTTTCTTATGTGATGTACAAATCCTTCTGTTTATATATATATATTTTTTGTAGCTAAAGACGCTTTTCTAAGTACTAAGTTTGTCTGTTTCTATAAACTAATATTATGAATTTTTTACTATTCCAAAGAATGAAATAATATTTTAAAAATCATACATTTAAGGAATAAATGTGATAAAAGGTCAAGTTGTAGAATCTCTTTCACTTGGATATATTTTCGGCCCGAAATATAATATATAGTTTTATATGTGTGGTGTTATTATGATTATAGCTACGAGACCGAATATGAACCACAGTCCAGTATTCGGGAGGTAGTGGGTTCGAACCCCACTGTCGGCAGCCCTGAAGATGGTTGTCCGTGGTTTCCTATTTTCACACCAAGCAAATGCTGAGGCTGTACCTTAATTATGGCAACGGCCGCTTCCTTCCCAATCCTAGCCCTTTCATGTTCCATCGTCGCCATAAGACTTATCTGTGATGGCGCGACGTAAAATAACTTGTAAAAAATGAACTACTGTTAAAGGGTCTTTTACTTTATAAAAATACCGCATGCACCCTTTTTAAGAGCAACAGGTTTTACAGGGACATTCAGCATATAACATTGTCCTTACATCTCTCAGTACACTCACACAGTCAGTGCCTAGATGGTTAATCTTTTCAATATATTTTCAAATAGAATTCGATTGTTTAAGTAAGAATCTTGTGGTCAATAGAAAGGAGTGCCCATTTACCTTGAAAGTACAGAGCAAATAATGAGGAGATATTGAGGAGAATAAGCAAGGCATAAGTGGGAGTAATGTGAAATTGTGTTCAAACCGAGGGTAAGCAAGAAGCAGTAGTGAAAACTCTACACTAAATATGTTAGGTATTCCATAATGTATGGACTAGAAACTGTAGGCCTTATGAAAATGAAAAAAGGGAAATAGAGGTGCCAGAAAATAACATAATACTTCGAAGAATATGTCAGAGAAGAGGACAAACAATGTCAATCTCAAGGAATGTGGCTGCATATTTAAGAAAATAAAGACTGTAATAATGAGAAGATCGCAACAGCTAGACTAAGATGCAAGGGCTATTTAGTGAGAATGGCAGAACAGCTGTTACCCAGACATGAAATGTAAAATTAAAAGAAGAGGACGTGGAAGACCAGAGACAAGGAAGAAGGTGGATCTTGGACGAAATGTAAAGGCCACGAGAGTTCGAAAAGACAAATAGATGGATTTGGAAGAGGAGTTGTGAGTGGAGAAGGACTATGAAGGCAGTCGACTGCAAGAAATATAGGAAAAGGAAGTGATCATGATTACGATTATACAAGAGAGATTTCTGATGTACATTACATGATTTTCCATTCTATTGATGGATATATATCATTAAGAGGCCCAGGATTTATATATAATGAAAATGGCTAAATGTGTACGTATATACATATGGTCTAAAATTTGTCAAATTATGGACTAAAGAGATGGTAACAATATAAAGAATATATATTGTATCAAATAATAATACTGTGCAGTTAAGGATTTATTGCTTAGACAGGAACGTCACAAAGATAAGGATTTAAATTAGTCACAGAACAAGAGTTTAACCTTTTGCACATGGGTCACAGTGAGTTGAGTGACACTTCCAATGCCGGCAAGGAAGGAACATATATGCGTAGAGCAGAACATTCTTTCCATATTTCATAGAAATTCCATAATTTAAAATACAGTGTGAAGAGGCTAGGTGCAGGGCAACAAAAGTCCTGGGGTTCCTATATAGAAATTTAAGACGGCTCAGTTACCTCGAGCGATAAGGTCAGTTTTGCATGGTCCGGCCCGTACTGACGTAAGGTCTACCTGCCTGGAATCTCACAACAGCGGAGAACATGAGCAAGCTGCAAAGAGTAGAACGCCGCGCCGAAAGACTAATTAACCGTCACTCCCCAATAAGGCTACTTTCCACTGAGACAATAGCCAAACAAAGTGATCTGATCTTTCTCTGGAAATCCCTCTCAATAGAAATAGATCCCAATCTACGTCTATAGTTTGTTTATCGCTCAGCTCAGAGAGGCGAAGGAGTTACACTTTGTACCTTGTGCTGGAGTTCCGCAAAGCTATGAAACTCGCTGTCAGGGGATGTCAAGAACTTGCCTCTTCCCAAATTTGAAATGTATATAAAGATAATGTAATTTAATGAAAAGTAAAACTTTTCTGTACATGGGGCTCACCTTTTTTTCTCTAGAACTTCCATATTTCTGAACAGAATTATGGTAAATAAATAAGTTATTCTTTCTTTCTTTCTTTCTTTCTTTCTTTCTTTCTTTCTTAACCCGTTTTCCCTCCAGGGTTGCCTTTTTCCCACGGACTCAGCGAGGGATCCCACCTCTACCACCGCAAGGGCAGTGTCCTGGAATATGAGACTTTGTGTTTTGTGATACAACTGGGGAAGGGGACCAGTACCTCGCCGAGGCGGACTCACCTGCCATGCTGAACAGGGGCCTTGTGGGGGGATGGGAAGATTGGAGGGGATAGACAAGGAAGAGGAAGGACGTGCCTGTGGCCTTAAATTAGGGAACATCCCGGTATTTGCCTGGAGGAGAAGTGGGAAACCAGGGAAAACCATTTCGAAGATGGATAAGGTGGGAATCGAACCCCCCTCTACTCAGATGACCTCCCGAGGCTCGATGGACCCGGTTCCAGCCCTCATACAACTTTTCAAATTCCGTGGAAAACCGGGAATCGAACCGGGCACTCCGGAGGTGGTAGCTAATCACACTAACCACTACGGCACAGAGGCGGACCAAATAAATGATACTAATAATCCAGCTTTGAATTATTTATGCTTTAACTAATTTTCTGGGAAGAATAACTTTGAAATCAGAACATATATTTATGGAAGATAAGTAAAATAAAACGTTAAATTATGTAAATATATGCCAGTTTTCCTCAAATATGTCCTGTACCTCACTTAGCTGAGCAGTAAAAAAGTCATATAGACACTGGAAGGAAGCAATGTCTATAGGGGGTAGAGGAGGATTTTTGGAGAAACATCAAGTCAATCACAGCGAAGTCCTCATCAGTCTACTCGAATCTAGTCCTGTCCAATCCCGTAAGATCTTCAGCCAAGAGTGTTTTCTCCGACCGTGACCGCTACGTCCATCAGTTAGTAGGTTGTACTTTTCATTTCTCATAATATGCGTTGTTGGAGTCATCTGGTTTGATGCAGCTCTCCATGCCAACTTATCCTGTGCTAACCTTTTCATTTCTACATCCTACATCTGCTCTTATCTACTTGTCATATTAATAGCTCGGTTTACCTCTACCGTTCTTACCGCCTGCACTTCCATCAAACACCAACTGTACAAGCCCTAGATGTCTTAAGATGTGTCCTATCATTCTATCTTTTCTTCCCGTCAAATTTAGCCAAATCGATCTCCTCTCACCAATTCGATTCAGTATATCTTCATTCGTGATTCGATCTACCCATTTCAGATTCAGCATTCTTCTGTAACACCACATTTCAAAAGCTTCTGTTCCCTTTCTTCCTGAGCGAGTTATGGTCTATGTTTCACTTCCATACAATGCCACGCTCCAGACATCTTTCTAATTCCTGTACCAATGTTGGAATGGAGAACATTTCTTTTCTTAAGGAAGGACTTCCTTGCTTGTGCTTGTCTACATCTTATGTCCTCCTTACTTCTGCCATCATTAGTTATTTTAGTACCCAAGTAACAATATTCATCTACTTTAAGTCTTCATTTCCTAATGTAATATTTCCTGTATCACCTGACTTCGTTACTTTTGTTTTGGACTTATTTATTTTCATCTTGTACTCCTTTCGTAAGACTCTATCCATACCATTCAGCATTTTCTCCAGATCTTATGAAGACTCAGATAAAATAAAAATTTCATCGGCAAATGTCAAGGTTTTGATTTCCTCTCCTTTGATTGTGATTCCCTTTCCAAATTCCTCTTTCATTTCCGTTATCGCCTATTCTACGTAAACATTGAAAAGGAGTGGAGACAAACTGCAGCCTTACATCACTCCTTTCTGGATTGCTGCCACTTTTTTAATTCCATCTATTCTTATCACTACAGACCCTCCTAATATACAAATGGGAAAAACAACTTCAAAATCAGATTGTAACAACCATTATACAATTTTCACTAGCAATCGTCAGAAACCACATGTACAGACGTAAGAACCTATTACTCGAAATTTATTACAAATACATGTGAATCATTTGTGAATTAGTCTGTATTTCATGACAAGCACATTTTAGTGTCAGATTTATCGAACATCTCCTTTGCTAAATTATTCCATTCGCTAATTCCTCTTCCTATAAACGTATACATATTTAGCAGCTATTTTCATGTTCAGTTTCCCAACCCGCCGAGATTTTTTCAGTCTCGAACAGTACCCAGGACACCATTAATGTAGATTGAAAACAAAAACCGAGGTAAGTGCCAAAACCTATTTTCTGAGAAAAACAGAGAAAAACATTGTATTTATCACAGTTTTCAGACACAGGCGCATTCTTGCAGACTGAATATCACACAGCGTGGTTTTTACCGCATTGGAATAGGCTTCTTTTTTCTCCTTATTAAGACGCCGCCTCCGTACTGAGGTTGGCGATCAACGTAGCCGGCTCGGATCTTGACAATGCAACATGAAAAGCTCCTTCTGATCTACATCTGTGCCACCTTCGAATGTACTTTAGGCATAAATTTCTCCGCCTACCAACGGACCGTTTCCCTTGTATCTTTACTTCAATAATTAGCTGTAATAATTGATATAGCTCGCCCCTCGTAATATGCCCTAAGTAATATGTTTCCCTTTTGTTAGAATAAGTAACAGTTCTTTTTCATCCGATGAAGGACCTCGAGATTTGAAATTTTCAATACCTAAGGTACTCACAAGAGACGGCGATACAGAAACATCTCAACGTCTTTCAGTGTTTGGGTCTAGGGTCCAGCTTTCACATCTATATAGAATAATAGGGTATATGTAGCAAGGGATCATGCGGTTTCGTAGCTGCAGACTGAGATCTGGCCTTACAAAGAATTTCTTCATTGAAATGAATTTTTTCCTGGCCTGTACAATTTTAGATTTTATTTCTCGTTTGGAATCACATTGGTCATTCGGCTATGACCATATTTTAGGAATAAAATGGAATTCGATTGTTATGGCACTTAGCACGGATTTTATTTTCAGTCCACAATTTCAGAACCAGGACTGTCCGAACGTATGATAACGGCAGTTCCCTGTGTCAGTGGCTCCACACTTCTATAATTTAAAACACGACCTCCATAGAGTTCTCGTTATCGAGCACGAAGTTGTAAATGTCTTGCATGATCGGTAGCCAAGAGATTAGTACTCACTTGTATGGCGTCAGGCTCGCGTGAAGTCCGCCAACTGCCCCCGCGAGTCTCCGGTTACTTGTGCGCTTACTTCTCTCTGATTTTTAACGGCGTGGGTATTCAGTGTTACCAGCTTCGGAAATATAAACTTCTGTATCAAAATGTTGTCCGCCTGTAGAAGGTGTTGTTTTTAATATTAGGAAAGATCACAATATGAAGGTAAAGTTGGAATTCAAGAAGACAGATTGGGGGAAATATTCGTTGATAGGAAGAGAAGTTAAGGATTGGAAAAATTTACCAAGGGAGATGTTCAAAAAATTTACAAATTCTTTGCAATTATTTAAGAAAAGACTAAGTTAACAACAGATAAGGAATCTTGTCACCTGGACTACTGCTCTAAGTGCAGATCACTGGTGACTGACTGACTGATTGATTGATATATTTATTTATTTATTTATTTATTTATTTATTTATTTATTTATTTATCGATGAAGAGTTCAATTTCATGTCAGTCCGATGGTGTTTGAAGGTGGTGATTACTGTTTCAAGGGAGGAAGCACAACTGGGCAACTATCCTCTATTAACAATAAACAGAGGGAAAAATGGAAGGCATCCAATACTTCGAAAAATGAAGGTATCGCCAAAAGATAAACAAGAGACACAAAGGGCGTGAAAATGAAAAACTCCCCAGGCCTTGGAAACCTAACACCATCGAGGTCGGAAAATATCAAGAGTTGACCAAGGGAGGTCGGATAGGATAAATGAAAGTGAGGAGCCTGGCACAAGTAAGTGGAAGCAGCGCCAGTACTTAGCTAAGTGGTGATGATGGTGATTGTTGTTTCAAGGGTAGACGTGCACGAAATACCTCAAAATTATAAATGTTCTCTTTGCTGTAATTGCTGGTATATTCCTTTGGAAACGTAGTCCCTAAAGGATTTGGTTAAATTCAGGACTTAAGAGCATTTTCTTCTTGTTTCTTAGTCTATTTACCGTCCAGAGTTGCTTTTCCCTCGTACTCGGCGAGGAATCCCACTTCTACCGCTGAAGGGCTGTGTCTTGGAGCGGGAAACTTTGGACCGGGGATACAACTGGGATGGAGGACTAGTACCTCGCCCAGGATGCCTCACCTGCTATGCTGAACGAGAGCCTTGTGGGAAGGGGGAGGTTGGAAGGGATAGACAAGGAAGAGGGAAGGAAGAGTCCGTGGCGGTAAGTTAGGTACCATCCGGACATTTTCCAGGAGGAGAAGTTGGAAACCACAAAGATGGCTGAGGAGGGAATTGAACCCCGTTTACTCAATTGAACTCTCGAGTCCAGCCCTCTTGCCATTTTTCAAATTTCGTGGTAGAGCCGGGAACCGAACCCGGGCCTCCGGGCATGGCAGCTTATCACACTCACAACTATACCACAGAGGCGGCCCTAAGAGTACTTAAAAATAGAAGTTTCTAGTATACGTACATCGGGTGCCAGGTCCCCTTTTTCAAGCATTACTATTTATTTTCTTATCTTCGCTGTACTCTTTTTGTCTGTTTAGTCAGGCAGCTGACGGTATCACACTTAAGGGTGTTTGAGTGATACAGTGTGAGGTTGCGTGTTGAGAGACAGGGAGATTAAACTCTGTCACGTATTTTCCTCCAAGGGATTTGCAAAATATGTAAATCTATGGACTTCATAGTTTCATATAAATTTATTTTTGTGAACATCTCAAATTAAAAAAAATCTGTTTAGAATTTGAAATAGGCTTGAAATTAATAACACATGTAGGCCTCAAATAATCAAGATCTTATAAATCATAAATAGTATCACAAGCGTTGCTGAGGAAAAGGTACATCGATAGGACTAACATTCAAATTTTAAAATAATATTTTTTCAAGAACATTTTATTTCAGTTAACTTATTAAAGTTTAAAGGTAAGAATAATGCATTTTAAATGTGTGTGCAAAGTTTCATGATTCTAACTCAAATAATATCCAAGTTACATAGAAAGAGCGTCACAGGGGACACTGGCGACTATTCTGGGATTTCTGCTAGGCTGTGGCGGACACGAGCGTCCGCTTGCACAGGCTAAAAGTAGTGTTGGCCCATAGAACAAAATTTCAAAAAGTAACTACATGTTAAGAAGAAGTACAACTGGGCAACCATCCTCTATTAACACTTTTTGTCTTCATGGGGCCTCTAAATATTAGTTCCTAATTAGCGTCGACATCTAAGATTTTCTGCTATCTCTATTAACACTAATCAGCAGGAAGAAATGGAAGGGGCACAACACTTGGAACGGCAAAAGGAAGATAAAGCAACAAGAGGTCGGACTGGATATATGAAAGTGAGGAGCCTGACATAAGTAAGTGAAAGCAGTGCCAGAACTCAACTAAGAGCGACGTGGTTGGCCCCTGTATATATCCTTTTAGTTGCCTCTTATGACCTGCAGGTGATACCGTGGCTGTTATTCTGCCGCCCGCACCCACAATTACACCGGCCTCATGCGGATAGTTTTACTGGCACGTAAAATAAAATAACTCTTGTGGAATAAAATAAAATTAAAGCCACGATCGCTTTCTTCCATGTCCTAGCCTTGACTTGTCCTGTCCCATCGTCACCATGAGATATTTCTGAGTCGGTAAGACATAAATCTAACAGCAGAAAAATAATTACATGTAAGCAAGTTCACATCTTGTAATCTGTATAGCTATGCAGTATAAAACACAATGTCCTGACTGATTCTCAAACACCGTCCAGGCAAAACTACAGGACATAAATAAATGAATTTTTTAGAGATGTTTCCTATTACCGTGTAGGTGCTCACTAAGGAAGGATTTAAAGAAAATCACTCCTAAAAGGACCTAACCCTGAAAACCAAAAGATTCATTCCTCTGACACCTTTCACCGGACAAACTTGAATTGTCACTCAATGATTGCTACTTTATGTACTAGATATTAAGTAAGATAAGTTTAGAAAAACATTCGTCCCTTAAGAGTCAAATGGGGAAAAATACCCGAAAACATGCATTTCTATCAAACCGTTTTGACATACACGGTTGAAATTTCACGTGATGGTTCCTACTATACTTCATATATTTAAAATAGAAATATAATACACCCTTAAGGGGTTTTGATCGCGAGGGCGAGGCCTGGAAACATAAATGTTCATTATTCTGAAACCGCTTGGCATAAGAGATTGAAATTGCACACTATTCTTGCTCTTCTGTGTCTTAAAACAATAAACTCCTAAGGGGTTTTCAGTAGCGAAGGTAAAAGGGTGTTAAGATACCTCTTCTTCCACCGCTTTTCCCACATCTGTGGGGTGGCGGGTGCGAACTGCGTTGCGCATGTGGATTTGGCCTTGCTTTATGGCCAGATGCCCTTCGTGATGCCAACCCTATATGGAGCGATATTATCTATATATATAAAATAAGAGTTTTGGCTGTACATTGCTCAGAATTTGAAAATAATGGTATTTCTGTATCGGTCATGTCCATAGTAACAAGAAAATGCACTTTTTACTTTTCCGTAATTTCTGTCTGTCTGTCTGTCTGTCTGTCTGTCTGTCTGTCTGTCTGTCTGTATGTATGTATGTATGTATGTACACGCATCACGAGAAAACGATTGAAGAGAATTTAATGAAAATCGGTATGTGAAGTAGGGAGATGAGCCTCTACAATCTAGGCTATAAATCATTTTACTCACGCTGAGTGAAATGGTAGTTTAGGGGAAGGCCTAAAATTGAATTCTCAACTATTTATGTTATTAGTGGTCTAATGAAAATCGGTATGTGAAGTCGGGGGATGAGCCGCTACAATCTAGGCTATAAATCATTTTATTCACGCTGAGTAAAATGGTAGTTTAGGGGAAGGCCTAAAATTTAATTCTCAACTATTTATGTTATTAGTGGTCGTATTTTAAAGAAAATGTGTATGCAAAGTTGGGGAATAAATTGCTACAATCTAGGCTGTCAATAATTGTATTCACGCTGAGAAAAATGGTAGTTTAGGGGAAGGCCTAAAATTTAATTCTCAAATATTGTTGTTATTAGTAGTCCTATCTTGATGAAAATTGGTATGCAAAGTCAGGAAATAAGTCGCTATAGTCTAGGCTGTAAATTATTTTATTCACGCTGAGTGAAATGGTAGTTTAGGGAAAGGCCTAAAATGTAATTCTCAAATATTTCTTATTAGAAGTGTAGTCGATGAATGCTAGATAACTAAGGTTATATAGTATTAAATTTCCTATTATTCATGTCTTATACATTGTTACCGTACTGGTTATGATCACCAAGATATTCATGAATTTCAATTTTTGTTACTAAGTCCATATCAGCGCCGAGTAACGAGAAAATGGGTAAACAGTATTTAATGAAAATCGGTATGTAAAGTCGGAGAATAAGAAACTACAGTTTACGGTATAAAATATTTTACAAATCACAGAGTCGAAAGAAAACTAAATGTGTAGGCCTACAATATAGAAAGCTCATAACACTGATCAACAATAACATTACATTGACCATTGTTTGCCGTGATGTGCTTTGTGTCTTCTGTTGCCCCTCATCTCCGGTAGATAGGATTACTGCTGCGTACAGAGTATTTTTTATTTGATTTCCGTCGCACCGACATAGATAGGTTTTATGGCGACGATGGGATAGGAAAGGGCTAGGAGTGACTTAGGCCTTAATTAAGGTACAAGCCCAACATTTGACTGGTGTGAAAGTGGGAAACCACGGAATACCATCTTCAGCGCTGCCGGCAATGGGGTTCGAATCCAGTATCTCTCGGATGCAAGCTCACAGCTGCGCACCGCTAACCACACGGTCAACTCGCCCAGTCGGACAGAGTGTAACAGCCTGCCTGAATATTGATGGGAAGTAGCTGGTGAGTTAGATAACTTTCTTCTTTAGCATGCCAATCCCCTGGTTTATAAATTTTCTGATACTACTGGTACGTAACACACTGGATCATCATAGCATTCGGGCTATTCAATCCCTACTCTGAGGTACTGATTGGAATGAACAGTGTGCATATTTAGCGGAATAATGACAGATGAGTGTTCATGGCAATCTGCGGCCTGGTCATCCCAGCTCTGGAACTTTGGATTATTAGATTGGCACCGCAATCTAGCCGCAGCACTGTTCGTTAAAAGTGATAAAACGTGCGGCTTTCCATTTGATCGAGTATTTTATATCATAGCATTGCTTTTAATCGCTACATTCATACTTACGTCTTTGTAATGACCTATGTTGATTTCAGTTAGGAAAACCACAAAGTCAGTCTTTCTGAGAATCCCGTAGCGAAGCACGGGTACATCAGCTAGTTATTAATATTGCGCGTTTCTCTGGTGGTTGGTAGTGTAGTGTGTTTTCTGAATATGGAGAGGAGCGTTTTTAGACAAACACAAACACCCAGTCCCCCGGCCAGAAGAATTAATCAGACGCGATTAAAATCCCCGAACTGGCCGGGAATCGAACCAGGGATCCTCTGAACCGAAGGCCTCAACGCTGACCACTCAGTCAGTGAGTCGAACGGGGTTAAGAATATAAATATATATTCTTGCGAAACCGTTTAATGCACGAAGACAAAATTCCAAATGCTGTATTTTAAATCCTAGGTGTGAAATAAGAAATATTTTAAAACATTCCGCCCCCTAAAGGGTTAAATGGAATTTGCTCCGGAAGCGAACACCGGGCACTGGACTCTGGAAAATTTAAAACTTTGAAATATAACTTTCAGTTTTAAACCATAGCAGTGCACGTATGATATAAAGCATTAGAAAAATATTACTAAAATCATGTACGCTATGTACTCTGGGGCTGTATGGGTTGAAAATATTTGAAAATGTGTCACAAAAGCGCTGCATTTTCTAAGTGAAATATTGTATACTGTGATGAAATTGGTTACACATATTCAACCTCTTTTCCCCCCCTACAAGTCTGTGTATTAATTTGGCTTCGGCCATTGAGTGTCCTCTCTACGAACGAGAGGGTGGAACCTACATGAATAGCTTGCATTGCAGGTTGCAGAGCTGACAGGCGCGGCGCAGCACATACGGTAACAGGTGAGAAATAATGCATTGCAGGCTTGCATAGCCTGTAGGAGTGCGAGAGGAGAATAAGTTTGGCGCAAAGTCGTTGCAGGTTTGCATAACACGAAAGAAGATTAGCCTGCAGAATATGAGGTGAGGCATGGTCAGCGTGACGAATCATCTCAGCTTTCTTGGCTTACTAGACCGGGGTCGCTATCGCACATCAGATAGCTCCTCAATTGTAATCGCATAGAGTGAATGGACCTCGGACCAACCCTCAGGTCCGGGTAAAAATCCCTGATCTGACCAGGAATTGATCCCGTGGCCTCCTTATTAGTGGAAAGACAGCGGGGCCGGCGAAAGAAGATTAATGTCAGCCAGTAAATTACGCCACATTATTTGCACATATTTTTACGTCTTATAAACTTCTCTGTAAGTTACAATGTAATTATATTGGTACAACCTGCACCTTTGAAGCACTGACCACCGGCTCGCTTTGTGTCATGACTGACAGGTAAGCAGCCTGTTCGCACGAAATCACTGTTCCACAGCAGCAACTACGTTGTCATGCTGTGTATTTAAAGAACCCGTATGTTTATTTATTTATTTATTTATTTGGGAAACCAAGACAGCGAGAAGCCGAATTACAGAGTTCCGCAAAGGAAAAGTATATTTACAGTGGAGTAGCAAAAGGGGGGGAAAATGTAAGTGGAAGAACAATGAGGAAAAAACATCTAACGATAAAAATAGAGAAAAAAATTAAAAACTAACAAAATAACAATAGAGACACAACAATTAAGAATAAAACATAAAGGCAAAGAAACAACGAGGAAAATTGAAGATTGAACATAAAACGAAGAGAAGAACTTATAGATAGGCACAGTAAGACAAATGCATATATAACACATAAGTAACGGTATAATACAGTAATAAATAAATAAAGAAATGAATGAATGTTACATTATGTACAAAAGAGAAAACAGCAATGAGAAGAGAAAAAAAAAAGAATATGAAGAAAATGAACTAGGTTAAGGAAAAATCGATTAAAGGAGGCATACGAAGAAAAAACCTCCAAGTTCCTGTCAGAAGATAAAGAGTTAAGGAGGGTTGGTATGCGTATAAATAAACTTCTTTGAACGAGAGAGAGGCGGGAATACGGAATATGAAGGGGAGGATTAGTCCTGGTTTTGCGAGTTGGGACATGTAAGGAAAAAGAGGATGCAGGTTCGGGAGAACGAAATAAACCGTTAACAGCGTTATATAGGAATCTAAGGTCGGCTACTTTCCTGCGAGTAGATAACGGGTGAAGGTTTAACTTATCTAGTATCTGATGTTGTTTGTTCTTTCGAATATTTCCGTAATTCCTGGTACTGCTACATTTTTGTTCATAAGTTCGTCTTCTTCTTCTTCTTCTTCCCCCAGACGTTGGCGATCACCCTGAACAAAGCACCCCTTTCTTTAGTTGTAGAGTTGTTCGGTGTTGTTGATGCAAGTCCAGTCTTTGATGTTTTGGAGCCATGATATCCGTGGTATACCAGCTCCTCGTTTGCCTTCTATCTTTCCTTGTAATACGAGGTATAGAAGCCCGTATTTTCTACCTCATAGACTTTGGCCTAAATAAACTCTTTTTCTGGCTTTGATTATGTTTGCCAGCCCATGCTCAACTTAACCTCTCCTTAACACTTCATTATTGGTTACAAAATCTGTCCAGGCTATTTTGAGTATCCTCCTATGTAACCACATTTCAAAGGCGTCTAATCTGTTATGCAGGAAGCTTTGACAGTCCGGGTCTCTACTCCATAAAGCTGTGTTGACCAGACTTAACATCTCAACAGTTTGGCCCCGCGGTGTAGGGGGGCAACGCGTCCGCCTGTCACCCGGCGGCCACGGCTTCGATTCCCGGCCGGGTCATGGGTTTTTAATTGCAAATGATTAATATCCCTGTTTTGGGGACTGGGTGTTTGTGTCGTCCTTAATGTTCCTTTCCTCACATTCAACACTTTACACTTCCGCCATTTCCAAATATTCGCAGGTTCACAAGATATTGAGCAAAGTAGGGGCAAAATATCTTCCTAAGTTGACGCCCCGAATAAATAGCAATAAAAAAAAAATAAAAAACACCTCAACAGGTTTTGCCTGAGTTTTGTTTATATTAGGATCATAAACGAACGACCTCTTCTTTCGGAAAGATGAATTAGAAACCTCAGTACGGCGTCTGATCTCTTTTACAGGGTTCAGATTGTCTGTTATAGTGAAGGTATGTGAACTGACTTACTTGTTCAATGTTTTCATTATTTATTGACATAGAAACACTTTCATGGTTGCTTCTGCTAAATACCATGAACTTGGTCCCTGTGGTTTTGGTGTTTAGACCCTATCTTAATCCACTGACATGAATTCTACTGAGCAGTGCTTGAGGACATTCAATGGTGTCGCACATACAGTAATTAAGGTGTCATCTGCATATTTAATATTGTAGGTTCCTTCGTAATCTGTTTACCCTCCAGGTTCGCTTTTTCCCTCGGACTAGGCGAGAGATCCCACCTCTACCGCCTCAAGGGCAGTGTTCTGGAGCTTCAGACTCTGGGTCGGGGATACAACTGGGGAGGATGACCAATACCTCGCCCAGACGGCCTCACCTACTATGCTGAACAGGGGCCTTGTGGGGGGATGGGAAGATTGGAAGGGATAGACAAGGAAGTGGGAAGGAAGCGACCGTGGCCTTAAATTAGGTACCATCCCGGCATTTGCCTGGAGGAGAAGTGGGAAATCACGAAGAACCACTTCCAGGATGGCTGAGATGGGAATCGAACCCACCTCTACTCAGTTGACCTCATGAGGCTGAGTGGACCCAGTTCCAGCCCTCGTACCACTTTTCTAATTTCGTGGCAAAGCCGGGAATCGAACCCGGGAATTCGCGGCTGGCAGCTAATCACACTAACCACTACACCACCGAGGCGGATATATTTAATATTGTACCGTATATAACGTCTCCATTTACTTTCATACCTAGCTTCTTTGGAGGTGTGATCGGCATACAGGTTGAATAGGAGCGGTTTTAATTTAATTTCGTGTGGCTATTTCTAGCCGGGTGCAGCCCTTGTAAGGCAGACCCTCCGATGAGGGTGGGCGGCATCTGCCATGTGTAGGTAACTGCGTGTTATTGTGGTGGAGGATACTGTTATGTGTGGTGTGTGAGTTGCAGGGATATTGGGGACAGCACAAACACCCAGCCCCCGGGCCACTGGAATTAACCAATGAAGATTAAAACCCCCGACCCGGCCGGGAATCGAACCCGAGACCCTCTAAACCGAAGGACAAGAGGAGCGGTGAAAATATGAAAACTTGACATACTCCTATTTTATACTTATCTCTGAAGTTCCTGTTTTTCCAAGCTTGACTGTGGCTCGCTGATTCCAGTAAAGGTTTTGTATGATGAGGATATCTTTTATGTCTAGTTGTTCATAAATACACACTTAATACCCGCACAATGAATTGTCACAACAGCGTCTTTGACTGAATGCACGTGGCAGATGGAGACACTACCTCTTCTCTGCATGAACAAATTATCTCATTGGTCGAACAGCTCTTTATGGACTTTCAAGATCGTTCTTATAACCAAAGTGGCAATTGTGTTAGAGGTTAGCGCTACAAACGGCAGAAATTTACGCTTGAGCATAACAGCCTCAGCTGGCTTTTGGTGTTCGTAAGTACAATGCGCTGGGCGTAGAGTGATGACAAACTCAGGACATTTATTGTATGGGAGGTGAACATCCTTGTGCGTAATTTAGTATAACCAGATGCATTAAAAACACAGTGTAGATGCCGGAAACTTATTAAAATAAATTTAAAATCGAGTTTGTTTGTGGAACCCTGAGATTCCTGAAGTACTTCAGAACAACAAGGAAATGACATATACACTGACTGACAGAGCAAATGCAACACCAAGAAGGAGTGGTCAGAACTTTATGCCAATTGCAGGGTAGACTGACGTCACTGAGCTATGCTCATGATGTGAAATGCGCCGCTGTGCTGCGCACGTAGCGAACGATAAATGGGACACGGCGTTGGCGAATGGCCCACTTCGTACCGTGATTTCTCAGCCGACAGTCATTGTAGAACGTGTTGTCGTGTGCCACAGGACACGTGTATAGCTAAAAATGCCAGGCCGCCGTCAACGGAGGCATTTCCAGCAGACAGACGACTTTACGAGGGGTATGGTGATCGGGCTGAGAAGGGCAGGTTGGTCGCTTCGTCAAATCGCAGCCGATACCCATAGGGATGTGTCCACGGTGCAGCGCCTGTGGCGAAGATGGTTGGCGCAGGGACATGTGGCACGTGCGAGGGGTCCAGGCGCAGCCCGAGTGACGTCAGCACGCGAGGATCGGCGCATCCGCCGCCAAGCGGTGGCAGCCCCGCACGCCACGTCAACCGCCATTCTTCAGCATGTGCAAGACACCCTGGCTCAATTGGTCCAATATCGACCAGAACAATTTCCCGTCGATTGGTTGAAGGAGGCCTGCACTCCCGGCGTCCGCTCAGAAGACTACCATTGACTCCACAGCATAGACGTGCCGGGCTAGAGCGACTTGGATGAGGGAATGGCGGAACGTCGTGTTCTCCGATGAGTCACGCTTCTGTTCTGTCAGTGATAGTCACCGCAGACGCGTGTGGCGTCGGCGTGGAGAAAGGTCAAATCCGGCCGTAACTGTGGAGCGCCCTACCGCTAGACAACGCGGCATCATGGTTTGGGGCGCTATTGCGTATGATTCCACGTCACCTCTAGTGCGTATTCAAGGCACGTTAAATGCCCACCGCTACGTGCAGCATGTGCTGCGGCCGGTGGCACTCCCGTACCTTCAGGGGCTGCCCAATGCTCTGTTTCAGCAGGATAATGCCCGCCCACACACTGTTCGCATCTCCCAACAGGCTCTACGAGGTGTACAGATGCTTCCGTGGCCAGCGTACTCTCCGGATCTCTCACCAATCGAACACGTGTGGGATCTCATTGGACGCCGTTTGCAAACTCTGCCCCAGCCTCGTACGGACGACCAACTGTGGCAAATGTTTGACAGAGAATGGAGAACCATCCCTCAGGACACCATCCGCACTCTTATTGACTCTGTACCTCGACGTGTTTCTGCGTGCATCGCCGCTCGCGGTGGTCCTACATCCTACTGAGTCGATGCCGTGCGCATTGTGTAACCTGCATATCGGTTTGAAATAAACATCATTTATTCGTCCGTGCCGTCTCTGTCTTTTCCCCAACTTTCATCCCTTTCGAACCACTCCTCCTTGGTGTTGCAGTTGCTCTGTCAGTCAGTGTACTTAACCATGGAAGTTTATATGAGACACAGCCAGGAGGCTCTTATTTCGAATAACTCATGCCCCTCTGCACGCATTTACAAAATGACATATCATCGTAACTGAGTAATTTATTTGTAATGTTAGGGGTAAAGATCAGAAGGGATATTACAACATCGTACCTTCTTCTCTTCTGGGTGTAATAAGGTCTATTACAATTTTTCTTTCTCGTAGTGTATTTCTAATTCAGTTAGGAACCATAAAGCGTGACGAGATAAGTTGTACTTTTTCACATAATTTGTTTTGGTGGCCAGAGATACCACCAGGTTTCACATCGAATCTTCGGTCTAATAAATACAATGTAAATGGACGAAGAACATCACTTTTAACGATGAATCTAATTGGTTTTTTTTGTAAATTTGCCTTACGTCACACCGACAGAGAGGTCTTAAGGCGACAATGGGGCAGGAAGAGACTAAAAGAGTGGGAAGGAAGCTGACATGGCCTTAATTATGGTACATTACAAATATTTGCCTGGTGTGTAAGTGGGAAACCGCGGAAAACCATCTTAATGGCTGCCGACAGTAGGGTTCGAACCCATTATCCCCCGAATGCAAGCTGATAGCTATGTGACTCAAACCACATGGCCACTTCTCGGTGAATTTAATTGTACATAAAAGTTACAGATGTCTTGACATGGTTATGAGGGTATTTGGTTTTTTTATAAGGTTTAAAAGGAGAGGGCGTATAAGACATTGGAAAGATCCCAAATAGAGTATGGTTCTAATAATAATAATAATAATAATAATAATAATAATAATAATAATAATAATAATAATAATAATAATAATAGAAATAATAATATCCATAGTTGTCCGACTCGTTGGCTGAATGGTCAGCGTACTGGCCTTCGGTTCAGAGGGTCCCGGGTTCGATTCCCGGCCGGGTCGGGGATTTTAATCGCTTCTGATTAATTCTTCTGGCTCGGGGACTGGGTGTTTGTGTCCGTCCCAACACTCTCCTCTTCATATTCAGACAACACACTACACTACCAACCACCACAGAAACACGCAATAGTGATCACATCCCTCCATATAGGGTTGGCGTCAGGAAGGGCATCCGGCCGTAAAACAGGGCCAGATCCACATGTGCGACGCAGTTCGCACCCGCGACCCCACAGGTGTGGGAAAAGCGGTAGGAAAAGAAGAAGAATAAGAAGAAGAATATCCATAGTTGAATGTTTGATGGGTTCAGAACAAATTTTATGTCTAAAGAACATAATAGCTATGAGGAAGATCAAAAACTCTATATTTGTAATAACTTTTGTAGACTTTAAAAACGCTTATGATTCAATCGATAGAAATACCCTATTTGATATTTTAAAGGAATTTGTACTTGACAGTAAAAGAATTGAAATAATTAATGCTCAAGAACAAATACGAGAATTACAGAAATAAGCGGCCTAACTAGGATTGCAAATATATTTTGAAAAAAAAAACAAACAAAGTTCATGACAAACATCATTAATGCCCCTCAGAATATCACAATTAACAATAACGTTTTGTCTTGGGCAGATTGCTTTAAATACCTGGGAGAATGGATAACAAACAACAAAAAAGAGGAGGTAGCTATTGATATAAGAGTAAACTAAATGGAAAGGATGTTTCATATGACAAAACTATACACAATAAGAAATCTCTACCCTGGAGCTTGAAATTCAAATATTATCAAACAGTAGCCCGGCCATAAATTGTATATGCAGCAGAAACTCTTAAACTTACACGAATTGGGGATCTTGAAAACTTAGAAAAAGTTGAAAGAAGAGTTTTGAGAAAAATACTGGGACCTATAAGAAACAACAATGCTGAATTTAGACTGCGAGCTATATTTAAAAGTTCAAAAAATGACAACTGTAATGAGGAAAAGAAGACTCCAGTTTTTTGGACATATTTATAGAATGAATAACGACAGACTAACTAAACAAATCTTCAACTTATTGAACAGTTACAAATCCAAGCCAACGTGGTTCATTAAAATTGAAACGGATATCAAACACGCTGGATTTAAGATAGATACAATAGAAAACAGAACACGTTTCAGAAAAGTGACAAGAAAGAAAAGGAACATTCTCAGAAAGTGAAGGAAGTTTGGAAACGAAGAAAGTTAAATGCAAAGAAAGTAATCAAAGTTGATTTATCGTACCCTAAAAAGGGCTATTCGAATAATAATAATAATAATAATAATAATAATAATAATAATAATAATAATAATAATAATAATAATAATAATAATAGGTCCCACTAACTACTTTTACGGTTTTCGGAGATGACAACGTGCCAGTATTTCGTTCCTTAAGTTTAATTTAAATTGCCAATAAAGGTACTGACTCGCCTGTTATGCTGAACGGAGGCCTTGTGTGTGATTGGAAGATTGAAAGCGACAGGTAAGGAAGAGAGAAGAAAGTGGCCGTGGCATTAAGTTAAATACCATCCCGGCATTTGCCTGGAGAAGAAGTGGGAAACCACGGATAAAACACTTCGGGAGTGGCTGAGGTAAGAATCGAAACCCCTCCCCCTATTCAGTTGACATCCCGAGGCTGAGTGGAAACCGTTCCAATCCTCGTACCACTTTGCAACTTTCGTAGCAGAGCCAGGAATCGAACCCGGGCCTCCGGGGCTGGCAGCTAATCACACTAACCACAACACCACAGAGATGGACAATTAATAATATGTAGTATGCCTTTGCTGGCAGGACCTAGTGTTTACTGTGCACTATGTCTTCTGGTATAGGCTAGAGCAATTTTGTTACTTTCATAGATCTGTCTCTGTCTCATCCTTGGCTTTGACAATATGAAAGTGACTGAGGTATGAGCGATGCTAGTAATGCCAATCCTTATGCAGCCAGTCCCTGCTATGAATGGTGTGAAAATGTTGCTCATAGGGTCGGTTGGTGTATGCATTTCAGTGGCCTTGGCAGACTGATATGTAATAGCACCTCTGGCTCGGTGAGGAAAGCAACGGGAAACCACCTCACTCCTCACATTTCCGTAGTACGCCTCTTCAGTGATGCGCAGGCCGTTTATGACAGCTGATAGCGGAGCTGTTGAGGGTCCCACCAGCGGCATCGCTGACGGACTGAACATACATACATTCATACATGTGGTTAGGTATAAGAGAGGGTCAGGGGCCGTAACTTCCTCAAGGAAAGTAAATACTTTTATCTATCTATCTATCTATCTATCTATCTATCTATCTATCTATCTATCTATCTATCTATCTATCTATCTATCTCCCACTACTCCCCTCTCGATTATATCACGGTAAGTTATTACTAGAGCCCGGAATTTTATGCACTAATAGGATAGAATGCAAACTTACTGAAGCGAGAAGCAAGTATAGTATAACTTCACAACGATTATGCTATGGGGTTTGCATAAAAATTAGGGGTACGGCCCATCAGAACCCCTATAATTTATGTTACTCTTTCTACGTTATGGAAGAGCGGGTGGCCGGCATTTTCTACTAACCAAATTAGTTTGCAGTCTAACCTATCACCGCATGAAAGTCCGGGCTTTAGTTATTACTAATGTCGGGTGCAGTCGTTGTTTCAGACATCATCGAGTGGCTCACAATTCTAGAGAATGTGTATGTGACGCCAAGCGAGACTAGGTAATGACATTTTTAGCTGTCTATCTGTCTGTCTGTGTGTGTGTGCGTCGTATCGCTTTTCTTTGTTCAGGAGGGGAGTGAAGCCATGTGAATGTTGTTGGCCGTAATCCTAGCAGCACGCGGCCACGAAACCCGAGAGCACGAACTGAGGGGGATACCCATATCGCCAATGTAAGAGATTAAGGTCCTGTCTATTAGGAGATATACAATTTACATTTGTCTTTCTTAATTATGAGATTTGCCGACGATATTGTTATTTTATAGGAGTCGGAAAAAGCAGTAGGGGCAATTGGGAATTAGAAGTGGCACGGGGGGAGGGTGTGGGGGCAAAGATGTACAGACGACAAAAAGTACCCGGGTTTGTGGAATATATCGGCGGGGGAGGAGGATGAGGGAGGGTATATACATCAAAACAAAAAAGCTACACAATGGTATTTTTATGCAGTCTGAGCTAATTTCGACAGAGAGGTAAAGATTGACAATTTTTATTTTTTATTTTATAAGTTGCTTTACGTCGCACTGACACAGATACGTCTTATGGCGACGATGTGGCAGGAAAGGGTTAGGAATGTGAGGGAAGTGGCCGTGGCCTTAAATAAGGTACAGCCCCAGCCTTTGGCTGGTGTGAAAATGGGAAACCACGGAAAACCATCTTCAGGGCTGCCGACAGTGGGGATCGAACCCACTATCTCCCAAATACTGGAGACTGGCCGCACTTAAGCGACTGCAGCTATCGAGCTCGGTGGTTGACAGCTTACCAACTTAAGTGCGGTAATAACACTTTTTTTTAAATTCAATACTATACAGTAAAACTTTCACCAAAGGAACAATATTACTTATGTATTACAGTGAAATAGAAGTACGGCGAGATTATACAATTAAAAACATTTAGTATTTGAGTACACTGAAGAGACCACCAGGCTGAGGAGTACGAGTGTCAAGAGTAATAAATAAATAAATAAATAAATAAATAAATAAATAAATAAATAAATAAATAAATAAATAAATAAATAAATAAATAAATAAATAAATAAATAAATAAATAAATAAATAAATAAATAAATAAATAAAGAAATGAATGAATGAATGAATGAATGAATGAATGAAGGAATGAAGGAATGAATGAATGAATGAATGCATGAATGAATGAATAAACAAACAAACAAACAAACAAATAAATAAATAGATAAATAAATAAATAAATAAATAAATAAATAAATAAATAAATAAATAAATAAATAAACCCCTGCTATTCTTCCTTACAGCACATCCAATGTCTCCATTATTTGCTGTGGGGCTAAAGAAATCGGTTAGCTGTGACGAACGAAATTTTGTGCGTATTTCCTCTAATAATTTTATTAATAATTGAAAAAAATAGAGAAAAGAATTATCTGGTAACACAACAGAGATTTACAAATATCTTTTTTCAATAGTTCCTGTAAACCCTAGTTTCAGCCGGCTAAAATGGAATAAAAATATAATGTTTTCCTCACAAAGTGGGGATAGGAACGACTGTCCCCCATCTCACCTCCCCTGATCGCCGCTACTGGGCAAAATATTCTAGGGAAGTTGCTGAATGGTGTGGACAAAGACTTAGAGAAGAAGTACAAGATGAAAATAAGTGAATCTAAAGGATAAGTAACGAAGTCAGATGATGCAGCAAATATTAGATTAGGAAATGTATTCTGAAAGGAATGGTCGGAAACAGTCAGTTAGTTTCCTTGTTCCCCCTCCACGTTCCATCCCGAAGTACCAGAGATGAAGACCCTCTTCCATATTCCTTAACCCTAGATTTCTCTTACACAAAGGTCCTTCTCTGTACGTATTCCAGCAATGTTTAATACGTTAACTATCAACAAGAACCAAGATTTTATCTTCTTATCGTATCCTTCCTTCTGACAAAATACTTTTCTTCCTTCGTTTTGGTATTCCAGTTTCATATCTAAAAGATATTTGTTTAGATGTTATACGAGATTCTTTGGCAGTGGTATATCATCATTTGTACGGTATGTGTAAAGAAAAATAAAGTTTTCCTGATCGGGTATGGCTGTAGGGCTACAACAGGGGAAATTCAAAATTTTTAAAAAATATATTAAAAAGCTCATTTCATCCTAAGATAAATAGTGCGAAAATAGATAATAATTTGATGCTGTTACCGTACGGTACCCCTTGTTCTAGGGCAGCTATCCCTTGTGGATTCTCTCTCCCTCTGTCTCTTTTCTTGTATTTAAATGTATTTACTTTTGTTTATGCCGTTGTTTATGCAAAATATAGGATTCTACAGATTTGTTGTATATATTTATTTTCCTCGTAAATGTTTGTATACTTTTCATTTCATATTAATAACTATTGTACATACACTGACTGACAGAGCAAATGCAACACCAAGAAGGAGTGGTCAGAACTTTATGCCAATTGCAGGGTAGACTGACGTCACTGAGGTATGCTCATGATGTGAAATGCGCCGCTGTGCTGCGCACGTAGCGAACGATAAATGGGACACGGCGTTGGCGAATGGCCCACTTCGTACCGTGATTTCTCAGCCGACAGTCATTGTAGAACGTTTGTCGTGTGCCACAGGACACGTGTATAGCTAAGAATGCCAGACCGCCGTCAACGGAGGCATTTCCAGCAGACAGACGACTTTACGAGGGGTATGGTGATCGGGCTGAGAAGGGCAGGTTGGTCGCTTCGTCAAATCGCAGCCGATACCCATAGGGATGTGTCCACGGTGCAGCGCCTGTGGCGAAGATGGTTGGCGCAGGGACATGTGGCACGTGCGAGGGGTCCAGGCGCAGCCCGAGTGACGTCAGCACGCGAGGATCGGCGCATCCGCCGCCAAGCGGTGGCAGCCCCGCACGCCACGTCAACCGCCATTCTTCAGCATGTGCAAGACACCCTGGCTGTTCCAATATCGACCAGAACAATTTCCCGTCGATTGGTTGAAGGAGGCCTGCACTCCTGGCGTCCGCTCAGAAGACTACCATTGACTCCACAGCATAGACGTGCACGCCTGGCATGGTGCCGGGCTAGAGCGACTTGGATGAGGGAATGGCGGAACGTCGTGTTCTCCGATGAGTCACGCTTCTGTTCTGTCAGTGATAGTCACTGCAGACGAGTGTGGCGTCGGCGTGGAGAAAGGTCAAATCCGGCAGTAACTGTGGAGCGCCCTACCGCTAGACAACGCGGCATCATGGTTTGGGGCGCTATTGCGTATGATTCCACGTCACCTCTAGTGCGTATTCAAGGCACGTTAAATGCCCACCGCTACGTGCAGCATGTGCTGCGGCCGGTGGCACTCCCGTACCTCCAGGGGCTGCCCAATGCTCTGTTTCAGCAGGATAATGCCCGCCCACACACTGCTCGCATCTCCCAACAGGCTCTACGAGGTGTACAGATGCTTCCGTGGCCAGCGTACTCTCCGGATCTCTCACCAATCGAACACGTGTGGGATCTCATTGGACACCGTTTGCAAACTCTGCCCCAGCCTCGTACGGACGACCAACTGTGGCAAATGGTTGACAGGGAATGGAGAACCATCCCTCAGGACACCATCCGCACTCTTATTGACTCTGTACCTCGACGTGTTTCTGCGTGCATCGCCGCTCGCGGTGGTCCTACATCCTACTGAGTCGATGCCGTGCGCATTGTGTAACCTGCATATCGGTTTGAAATAAACATCAATTATTCGTCCGTGCCGTCTCTGTTTTTTCCCCAACTTTCATCCCTTTCGAACCACTCCTCCTTGGTGTTGCATTTGCTCTGTCAGTCAGTGTATTACGGAACTTTGTAATTCGGCGTTATGCTGTTGCTGATCATGAATAAATAAGTAAAGAAAGAAAGAAATCCACAGAAAAATTATCTAATATTTGGCGGACTTCAGGAAAAGAAGGCTAAAATTTTATGGATATGTTAAGAGGCATGCAGAAACCAGACTAACCCACCAAATTCTTGAAAGAGTTGATAAACTGAAGAATTTCCCTTGGATACAACAAACAAAAGCGGACATGAAGAACGCGCAAATTTAACCTGAAGAAATTCTGAATCGAAATATATATAGAAAGAAAATTGACAAGTGGGAAGTTACTCCAGAGAATGAAGTATCTAAAAGTGCCGGTACCAAGTGGGCGGAAGAAAGGAAGAGGATCTTTAGTGAACAGATGAAAGCATACTGGATTCTCCGCAAACGAAATCATAAATAAAGCTTTGTGTGTTCCGAAAGGGACCATTCACAAATAATAATAATAATAATAATAATAATAATAATAATAATAATAATAATAATAATAATAATAATAATAATAATAATAATAATAAAACTTGAACGGAGCATACGGGCTTTAGAGGGTTGGTCATATTGCTAAATAATTCGAAGACAAATAATTATATACCCTTGCGCCGTTGTCAGCTTATCAGCTGCTGAAGTTAGCTAATCAGGTCGCTTCCTAGAAGAATTTAAATTGGCTTTGGGAAGCGATGTTGGGCTAGAGGCATGATTTTCTCGCATTTACCATAAACGCGGCAAAAAATATTTTGAAGCGATTTTGAGATATCTTGATGAATCATATGATTCTAGTTAAACCGGGCGAGTTGGCCGTGTGATTAGGGGCACTCAGCTGTGAGCTTGCATCCGGAAGATAGTGGGTTCGAACCCCACTGTCGGCAGCCCTGAAGATGGTTTTCCGTGGTTTCCCATTTTCAGATCAGGCTAATTAAGGTAGCGGCCAGTTCCTTCCAACTCCCAGGCCTTTCCTATGCCATCGTCGCCATAACACCTATCTGTGACGGTGCGACGTAAAGCCAATTCTAAAAAAGAAGAAGAATATTGTGGTTAAGAAATTAGTGACTTTTTCGCGAATTAATCTACATGGCCATTTTAAAGTCAGATATACTTATTTTGCGATAAGTGCAAAAATGCCGCGAAATTCATGGAATATAACGATTTTGAAATTGTTATCCATTATCACGTCTATGTAGGGAAACAGAAGACGGAATAAGGATTTCTCATTTCGACAGAAGTACTCTTGGTATTAATATTCTATAAAATCCCTTAATGGTATGGGTGAAAGGTATGGCCATGTAGGGTGAATGTGCAATTTGTTATTAATCTCTGTTAGGGCTATATTATAGTTCTAATCAAGATTACATAAGGAATAACGAATGATTATCAATATTGATTCTGTTTATTTACCTTTCACGTAAATAATTCACAAATCTCCCGAATTAAACTTTTTATGAATAACCTTAGGAAAGAAAAAGCGAAATTAAAGCGATGGGGTGAGGCTTATTTCGCGAAATAACAAGAAATATGGTTTCCTTTTCACGAAATCTAACATAAATTAAAGCTAAAAAATCCTATCCCTACGTGTTGCTAAACCTCCACGTGGCTTGCCTGCGATGCGATCTGATTGGCTAACTTGAACAGTTCATTAAATGTCAATGGCGGGATATACCGTATGTAATTATTTTTCTTCAAATTACGCTAGCCTACAAAACAATACTTTTTTCCTTGAATGGTAAAAGATTTAATAGATGATCTTACCTAACTTAGGTGTGCTGAATTCAAATTTTACTCTCTGTTTTTACTGAGATCGGTAGCTGCAGTCGCTTAAGTGCGGCCAGTATCCAGTATTCGGGAGATAGTGAGTTCGAACCCCACTGTCGGCCGGCCTGAGTGTGGTTTTCCATAGTTTCCCATTTTCGCACCAGGCCACGGCCGCTTCATTACCAGTCCTAGCCTTTTTCCATCCTATCGTCGCCATAAGACCTACCTATGTAGCTGCGACGTAAAACAACTTGTAAAAATTTTCCATTTTTCATTATTACGTAAGGACTTTTCACAGCAGCCTCACGATTTCCTTTAATATCATAATTTTGACCACATTTCACTAACTTTTGACACCCTTTAAAGATCTGCACTAAAATGATTTAATAGATGGCCGAAAATAAACGTCTTTTTGAGGCCTGCGTTGTTATAGGCGATTGTAAGTAATTTTAACACACTGAATTTAGTGTCGGAGACCTGTTTTTTTACAACTTAAAAAGCATCCAATTACTTTGAGGTCGTATTTTATTTTCACCTAGGGGTGTCTTACATACCCCCTCCCCATAGTACTTTTTCAGATAGTTAGTCATAATATTATCTATTCCACCAATTGTTATGACTGGTAATTTTTTATGTGATGTGATAACATTATTTTCATATTTTCATAGTGTAAGAATTTTAGGATATATCTGTTATCGATATCCTGTAAATGGTCTTTTCCCCCCACTGAATTATACATACTAATACTAGGGGTTTTCATGTATTTTGATGCCAGTTAAAAAAATCGGGACTGAAGTTGTTGAATTTGGATTTGAATTTGCGAAGGATATGTCGAAACACGAATGAAGAGATATTGAATTTGAATGGTGAAGGGAGGACGATTTTGCGAAATTTGACGAGAAGAAGAGGACTTGTTTAGTTATAATAATAATAATAATAATAATAATAATAATAATAATAATAATAATAATAATAATAATAATAATAATATCCCCTTCTGTGGTGTAGTGGTTAGCGTGAAAAGATAACATTGGGAACATGGCGAAATGAATTAAAATTTCCTAAAGTTTACATTAAGTCTCAAACATTGATATACTGCAACCATACCACCTATGAAGAATAGACGGCGGTCAGTCCCCACCACATTTTGCATATCAGTGGTTCCACAGGTTGTGTGACATCGGCAATGCGCTCAAATGTGTGACTCAAACTTTTAAGTAATCTTGTTATGTGCGGAAAACACATCGATCGGCGGTTTATCTGAAATGTATTATCAACATGATGCCTTTTCGGGGATCCCTATCCGGAGTCTGCGTACTTAGTTGGCGTGGGTACGCTACTGGTGCTTATATAACCATATGGTGGCGTAATTTTCCACACATTAAAATTTTATAAACTATTAGAATTTTGGCAGAGGTCTTTTATGAAAACATATGACATGCCGAGGTTTCCCTTACTAATTATTATGCATATTTCGAAATCTTACAATACAAATCAAGCTTGCACGTCGGCATCGCCGTGTTTCGGTTATTTTTAGTGGGCGGAGTTATTACTATAGATTTTCTTTCCTTGTCATTTTTCATAGCTCGCTCTCTTTCTGGGAATTCTTCCAGCTATGACGGACTCGTGTTTACACCACCAAGTCGGAGGTTTTGTGCAAATTGATGCAATCTAATGCAACTTTACTCTAATATGGATAAGGGAGCTTGACAACATTTTCCACCGCCTGACTCAATTTTTAATTAAATATGTGTATGACAGATACGGTCACAATACAGTATATAAAATATCTAACTACACACATTTTGTGCGTGTTACAGCAACACGGTTGATGTTTTCGAAATCAGCATATCGTTTCCCATATTAACCACTTGTTTTCACCAAAACTGGGAAATCATTGCAGATTAATGGTATTTTTCAATATGACCAATCCTATAACGCTCGATATTTCTGACCACCATGTGTATTTCTACTTAGAGAGTAGGATAACTAACCATGGTAGAAGTAAGGAGGATATAAAATGCACATTATCACGAGCAAGGAGTGTCTTTCTTAAGAAAAGAAATTTCCTCGCTGATGAAGGGAACATACATATGATTTTGAAGAATTTCGTATGGAACGTGGCAGTGTATGGAAGTGATATATGGGCAATAACTGACTAAGAAAAAGAATAGAAGCACTTGAAATGTGGTGTTACATAAGAATGTTGAAATTGAGAAGGGTAATATCGAATCACGAATGAAGAGGTATTGAATTTGAAAGGTGATACGGAGGGGAGAACGATTTGGCGGAATTTAACGAGAAGAAGAAGGCTTGTTCAGTTATTTTTTGAGGGAAGTACAGGCGGTAAGAACGTTAGCGGCAGACCGAGGCATGAATATTACAACCAGATTAGGGTGGATGTAGGATGCAGTAGTGACGCAGAAATGACCAAGTCAGTCCAACTACTGATGACCCGAAAGCAAAAACAGTTATGAAGTTCAATAAGCCCTGAAAAGCCTTGGCCTACCAAGCGACCGCTGCTCATCACAAAGGCCTATAGGTTACGACTTGAGGCGTGGTCAGTGCAATTCTTGGGTCTCTAGACCAGGGCCGCTATATCTCCATCAGATAACGCCTCAAATGTTTTCACGTAGGCTGAGTGGACCTCAGATCCAGGTAAAAATTCCTGCCCTGGCCGGAAATCGAACCAAACCACTATGCCGACCAGTCAGCCATGTAGATGACCAGAACAAGAGTTGGGCAGCGATGATCTTAATTAAGGTATGATGCCAGACTATGTCTGGAGTTAAAATAAATAAACGCAACACGATATTTACGGCTGCCGACGAAGAGGATCGACTCCACCATCTCCCGAATTCAAGACACAAGACTTGCTTTGCTGGGGTGGGTAGCTCAGTTGGTAAAGCGCTGGCCATATGAGATCAAGCTGGCGGGTTCGATTCCGGGTCAATTCGGTGATATAAATAACATGTCAGCCTCATGTTGATAGATTTACAGTACTACTGGGCGAGACTGGGACGCAGAGGTGAGCTTGCATCCGGGTGATAGGGGGTTCGAACCCCACTGTCAGCAGCCCTGAAGATTGTTTTCCGCGGTTTTCCATTTTCACACCAGGCAAACAGTGGGGTTGTACCTTAATTAAGGCTACTGCCGCTTCTTTCCCACTCATCGACCTTTCATATCCCATCGTTGCCGTAAGACCTATCCGTGTCGGTGCGACGTAAAACAGATTTTAAAAAAAGATTTACTGGCACGTTAAGGAACTCCTGCCGTGCAAAATCTGGCACGTCGGCGACTCCGAAAACCGAAAAAGAATTTAGTGGGACGTAAAACAAAATTATTACGAACTGTTTTGCGTATCTCCCTCTCACTATAGGTATAATACTTCCCACATTTCATAGAGTCAGTAACGATAAAGTGCCATAGGATGATCCGGTATGCAAAGTCCTGTAATGATTCATTATTCAGTCACTGAGTACAATTTATTTGCAGAATAAACCGGATTAATAATAATAATAATAATAATAATAATAATAATAATAATAATAATAATAATAATAATAATAATAAAACATTATAAAACAGTTAGGCCCTATTAAAACCAGAAGCACTATACGCAGCAGAAACACTAAACATGGATTTAAAAGGTCAGATGGAAAAACTCGAGCTAAAAGGAAGGAAAAGTTTAAGAAAGATCATAGGACCAAAATTTCAGGATAATAAGATAATATACATCAAGAATGGAACACTCTACATGAAAACTGAAAAACTCTCAGACGCTATGCGAAGAATAAATGTTTATCGTCGTCTTCTCAGAAAGAACTCTACCAGATTAACCAAACAAACCTTGACTTCTTACGTAACCGCAAAAGAAAACCTAAGTGTTTTAAAAAAACTGAAAAAGACCTAGTGGAATTAAAAGTTACAGAAAATTCACTATTCGATCTAACAGCTAAATTAATAATTAAAGACGAACATATAAGGCTCAAGACAAATCTACATTAAAAGCCAAACCGATTATCTTGGAAGATGAGCGGAAACGGAGATCAGAAAAATTACGATAGGCCTATACTGGGCACTAAGAAAAGAACAACACACGGAAAAATGATTGATTTAACATACCCCAAAGAGGGTTAATAATAATAATAATAATAATAATAATAATAATAATAATAATAATAATGAAAAAATGAAATGACGTATGGCTTTTAGTGCCGAGAGTGTCCGAGGACAAGTTCGGCTCGCCAGATGCAGGGCTTTTTATTTGACTCCCGTAGGCGACCTGCGCGTTGTGATGAGGATGAAATTATGATGAAGACGACACATACACCCAGTCTCCGTGCCAGCGAATTTAACCAATTAAGGTTAAAATTCCCGACCCTGCCGGGAATCGAACCCGGGACCCCTGTGACCAAAAGCCAGCACGCTAACCATTTAGCCATGGACCCGGAAATAATAATAATAATAATAATAATAATAATAATAATAATAATAATAATAATAATAATAATAATAATAATAATAATAATAATAATAATAATAATAATAATGGGTCTCGAAATATCGTTGTCCTCTTTCGAAGCGAGCAATTCATGTTAGTTTTAGATACGACCGTAAGAGTCGCTTAACATCAAGCGCGTCAAGAGAGAGCCGTAGGGACAACTCTGCTGTAAGATAAAAAGTTTCACGTTTCACCTACAGAGAGCAGCATGTGACAGATTCTGTTCGTCTCACTCGCGGAAGGAGTTTTGAAGTGCATTTTTTTCTCATCGCGATCTTCTTTCGTTTCTAAAAGCGGTTATTAAGATATACTGATGTACACTTCATCTACATAGTAAAAATACAAGGAATTTGCGCTCTTGATGGTCGGAGCAGATTTGATATGTTTTCGGCTCTGTCGTAGCTCTACGCCTTTGTCTTCGGGAGACGGAGAGGGTTGGTCCTCACCATTGGCTGCATTGAGGTTTTCCGTGGTTTTCCATTCTGCTTCCACAAAGGCGAATGTCCGGACAGTTCCTAGTATAGGCCTAGCCCACGGCCGCTAACCCCTCTCACCTTCTACGCACATCTCTTTCACAGCAACAAATCTCCTGGCCTTAGAGACGGCGTTACCGTCTAGGAGGCTCGCCTCCCCCTTCAGGGGTGGAGTGAAAACATTTTAGCATTAGCAGTTCAGGAAATTGAATAGAAGTCCGCAATTTCTCTGACATGATCTGTTGTTCTGCAGATGTACACATTCTGGCGTGCGAATTTACGGTATAATTTTAACTGTTGTTTTGGTCTCGATGTTGTGTCATAGACGATCATAAATAATTATTTTGACTTTTAAGGGCTGAGAAAGGGTGTTCGGCAAAACAATTGGTTGTAGCAGTTGATAAGGATGTTGACAATGAAAATGAAAATCCACAGCCTGTTTCCAGTCATTCGACCGGGTCAGGAATGGAATGAATGTAGCCCCCATTCAGCTGCGAGGATAGGAATTGTACCGGTTGCCGAAGTCTGTCGCACTCCTCTGGGGCAATGATTAATGAATGCCAGATGAAATGAAATGATATTGAGAGGGTTGCTGGAATGAAAGATGACAGGGAAAACCGGAGTAACCGGAGAAGAACCTGTCACGCCTCCGCTTTGTCCAGCACAAATCTAAAATGGAGTGACCGGGATTTGAACCACGGAACCCAGCGGTGATAGGCCGGCGCGCTGCCACCTCAGCCACGGAGGCTACGATGTTCACAATGCAATTTCTAAGTTAGGAAATTTTGGGATGTGGATTTGAAGCGATGATAGTAATGTACGTAGGGCGGATACACACTTCCACTACTTAAGGGAAAAGCCCGATGGTGTGTACTTGCGGCGGTCATTTTACCGGCGTACACATCTGTACGGAGTGCGCGGACCAGTTGGTATGTTTAGTTGAACCTAAATGGCAGGACAGTTGCGTGTTATGAAAGTTCGTATGGATGGCAATAACGCGGAAATTCGTTCAGCCAGAAAACGAAACAATTACGGGACATTTACAAAATACCTTAAAATCCGGGGCGGTTGGTCACCCTGGCAGTGCCACATCCATATTTAATTAAGTTCAGGGGTACGTGATATCCAGTAATGAAGCTTATGTATATTAAATAATAGTTTTCATTGAAATAGGGTGATTTTTAAGAATGATACAACACACGCCTCTGTGGTGTAGTGGTTGGCATGATAAGCTGCCACGTCCAGAGGCCCGGGTTTGATTCCCGGCTCTGCCATGAAATTTGAAAAGGTACGAGGACTGGAACGGGGTCCACTCAGCCTCGGGAGGTCAACTGAGTAGAGAGGGGCTCGATTACCCCTTCAGCCATCCTGTAAGCGGTTTTCCGTGGTTTCCCCACTTCTCCTCCAGGCAAATGCTGGGATGGTACTTAAGGCCACGGCCGCTTCCTTCCGTCTTCCTTGTCAATATCTTCCAGTCTGCCCATACTCCCATAATTCCCCTGTTCAGCATAGTAGGTGTGGCCGCCTGGGTGAGGCACTGGACCTCCACCGCAGTTGTATCCTCCGAACCAAAGTCTCATGCTCCAGGACACTGCCCTTGAGGCGCTAGAGGTGGGATCCCTGCTGAGTCCGAGGGAAAAACCAACACTGGAAGGTAACCAGATTAAGAAAGAAAGAAAGAAAGAAAGAAAGAAAGAAAGAGACAACAAATATACAAATAAAAATATTTGTAATGGAATATTTTACTATTCAACTATACTCTATTCCTGTTTAAGGAACTAAAACAGAGAACTTGGTAGCTGGAGTCGCTTAATTGCGGCCAGTATCCAGTATTCGGGAGATACTGGGTTCAGATTCGGTGCGGGATCATGCGAGGCGAACGGAAGACGATAACGGACTTGCTTATGGCAGGTAGGACAAGTAGAGAGAGAGACGAAGACGACGATTGATAGACTTTTAAAAGCAATTTACTTTACGTCGTTCCGACACAGATAGTTCTTTTAGAGACGACGATTTAGGAAATGGCTAGGAGTGGGAAGGAAGGAAAGAACCAACCGTGACCTTAATTATGCTATTTCCACAGCATTTGCCTGGGATGAAAATAGGAAACCACAGACAACCATCTCTAGGGTTGCGACACAGGGATTCGAACCCACTGTCTGCCGAATGCAAGCGGACAGCTGTGTGTCGATAACTGCGCAGACGCTCGGGCACTTGATAGGGAATTTGCCACCTGGACGAATGCCCTAAATGAAGATCATCGATGATTGATAGATTGATTGATCGACAGGGTACTTTTGTCAGTTTTAAACCTGCGGGAGGGTGACATTATTCTCCGAGGGATCCCCTGGAAATAATTAACAATACATGGTTCTTCTTCTTCTTCTTCGGTGGACTGTGTCGCACATGCGAAGCTGGATGTCCTTTCTGACACTAATCCTATGTGGAGAGATATATTGACTATCGTGTGAATCTGTGGTGTTAGGGTGAAAAAGAAGAGGTGTGCGTTGAGAAACACTGGGGGGGGGGGGGCAGTCAGAGAAGAAGACGTGGTTAAAACCCGCGCTCCATCCGGTAATCCAACCCTAGGCTCTCTGGTTCGAAGGTCACGACGCCAACCATTCAGCGAAGAAAGCGGACCATAATATTACACTGACTGATTATAATTAATTGACGTATGTTCAGTAGATGGCTTTTACTGGCGATACTATACCAACCCGCTAACGACGGGTGCCGGGCTGAGTAGCTCAGGCGGTGGAGGGCTGGCCTTCTGAGCTCAAGCAAGTCAACACCAGCTAAGTCCGGTGGTATTTGAAGGTGCTCAAATACGTCAGCCTCTTGTCGGAAAATTTACTGGCACTTTAAAGAACTCCAGTGGACAAAAGTTTGGCACATCGGCTTCTCCGAAAACCTTAAAATAGCCTACATAGTGAGACGGAAAACTAATAACATTCTTCTTCTACCACGTTTTCCCCACACCTATGGAGTCGCAGGTGCGAACTGTGACGCAAATATGGATTTTTCTTTGCTAGTGGCATTACGTCACACCAACACAGGCAGGTCTTATGGCGACGATGGGACAGGAAAGGCCTAGGAGTTGGAAGGAAACGGCCGTGGCCTTAATTAAGGCACAGCCCCAGCATTTTCCTGGTGTGAAAATGGGAAACCACGGAAAACCATCTTCAGGGCTGCCGACAGTGGGATTCGAACCCACTGTCTCCCGGATGCAAGCTCACAGCCGCGCGCCTATAACCGCACGGCCAGCTCGCCCGGTCAAATATGGATTTGGCCCTGTTTTACGGCCGGATACCCTTCCTGATGCCAACCCTGTGCGTAGGGATGTAGGCTAATCACTATCGCGCGTTTTGTGGTTGTTAGTAGTTGTTGTGTTGCCCGAATATGAAGAGGAGAGTGTTGGGACAATTACAAACACCCAGTCTCCAATACAGAACAATTAATCAGACGTAATTACAATCCCCGTCCCGGCCAAGAATCGAACCACATACCCTCTGAACCGAAGGCCTCGCCGTTGATCATTCAGCCAAGGATTCGGATATTATTATTATCTATACTAATATTATAAAGAGGAAAAATTTGTATGTTTGTTTGTAAAGGATAGGCTCAAAAACTACTGAACCGATTTCAAAAATTTCTTCACGTGTTGAAAGCTACATTGCCAGTGAGTAACATGGGCTCTATTTTATTTTCAAAACAATTCGAGGTGTGGGGGGGAGCACGGAGGGGTGATATAAAAATAATGGGCTAATATAGGCAAAATATCGAATTTGTCGTATTAGGACCAGACAAAGCTCAATTTAATCCTCTTGACGCAAAGAACAAAACTCGGTATGCCCCATGGGCCCGAAGACCATGTTTTAAGGCCCTACAACCAACCGTTACGGAGATATTGGCACAACATTTACCCCTGCTATAGGAATCGGATAAAGGAAATGAACTGCCGTAACCATGGCAACGTCAACTCCAGGATTCTAGAGCAGCGAGATTATGCATGTACGTTTGGGCATAGCTGCCAACCAAAATTGGTACACATAAGACTTAATATCTGGAAAATATATACTGTTGTGTATGGCACTCATAGGACTCCTTTGGGCGGGGGTCGGAAGGGGGTTAAGTATAAAAATGTTACTACTGTGTGTATAAAAATGTATGTATGTATGTATGTATGTATGTATGTATGTATGTGTGTGTGTGTGTGTGTGTGTAAATGACACATCTCCCCCTAACCCACTGGAGCAATTTCAGCAAACTTGGTACACTTATCAATTAGTATCAGGAGACAAACCGCATGGGGGTAAGACACCCCTGGCACCCTTATGGACAGGGGTCGAGGGGTTGGTATAAAATAATCTAGAATAGTATCGAATCCATAGTTTTCGTGGTCGCTGAAATAATTTGTGATACTCCGAATTTTTTAAAGTTCATGTTCAGCCCCCTTTGGGGTGAGGGTGAGGGGGGTGTGAGATATAAAAATAATCGAAAACAGTGTCGAATCTACAATTTTCGGGGTCACTGAGATGAATGGTGAAAATCCAGATTTTTTATCTCTTAGCGGTGGGGGGCGAGAGGGGGACAATCTCATTGACAGTTGAAATCCTGTACATCGTATCTATAGTGCGACGGCTAAATACATATAGTTATCACTTATTAATTTTTGACAGGATCAAATACTTCCCAGTCGATTCGAGCTTCCATAAGGACGAAGTTTTACCCGAAAATTAAATAATCTAAAACTTGAAATCAAACACATCTAAATAATTCTAAAATTATATAACAGATCATAACATATTAATCTGCAAGTCAAAAAGGAATTCTATAAAAATTCACTTCACACATAACTAACTGGTAATGCAAATCTTAAAGGCTAAATATTCAGAAACTATCCGGGCAACGCCGGGTACTACAGCTAATTACTACTATTATTATTATTATTATTATTATTATTATTATTATTATTATTATTATTATTATTATTATTATTATTATTATTCGAGCTATTACTTATGAATAAATTAAGAGATACACGAAATCCTTTTCATAAAATACGTTACATACAGTAATAATACAGTTTTCATGATCTTCTTCCCTACAGTAATATGGATTAACCTTCGTTTTACGACCTGATGCCCTTCCCGACACCAACCCTGTATGAAAATATATATTCACTATTCAGTGTTTTTGTGGTGGTTTGTAGTGTGATGTGTATTGCGTTTGAGTCATCGGTCCATAGACAGGTATGATGCAGCCCTCTATGCCACCCTATCCTGTGCTAAACTTTTCATTTTTACGTAAAACTACTGCATCCTACATCTGCTCTAATCTGTTTGTCATATTCATACCTTGGTGTACCCCTACCGTTCTTACCGCCTGCTCTTTCCTCAAAAACCAACTGAATAAGTCCTGGGTGTCTTCAGGTGGGTCCTATCATTCCATCCCTTCTCGTCAATTTTAGCCAAATCGATCTCCTCTCACCAATTCGATTCAGCATCTTTTCATTCGCGATTAGATCTATCTATCTCACCTTCAGCATTCTTCTGTAATATCACATTTCAAAAGCTTCTATTCTCTTTATTTCTTGGCCAGTTATCGTCCATGTTTCACTTCATACAACGTCGGGTTCCAGACGAAAGTCTTCACAAACATTAAATAATCTAAAACTTGAAATCCTCGAAATCCTTGAAATGTTCGAAGTGGGCAAATATATTTTCTTAGGAAAGGCCTACCTTACTTGTACTAGTCTGCATTTTATGTCCTCCTTACTTCTGTCATCGTTAGTTATTTTGCTACCTGTACCGGGAGGTACACCCCAACGCCAAGTGTTCAAATTCAGCGCCTAAATGAACTCCTCTATTGGTAAAACAGTGAAATTAGAACTACACCAACTTAGAACTTTACTCAGAAGATGTCACCACAGAAATAGGATGTAATTTTGTTATTGTGCATTTGCCTAAATTGACTGATTTTCTACTAGTTTCTTGACATTCATCAAGTAGTTTGGACTTTCTTCCACAGATGACACTACTAAAAGACTATGATCATGCACCCTGGTGCGAGGTGTAAGAACTTATAATTTAAAGAAGTTTTGTATTTCTAGGTTTTTGTAACTGAATGATGTTCCTTAATTTTGGGTTGGCAATATTTCCTTTTTCTTTCCGCCAGTTTTGAATCTAGCCAATCCCTAATTTCTGTAAATAATTTTCTACCTATCACAGACTTCTTGTTCGATCCTGAAGTGTAACTTTGAATTTGACCAATTCAATTGAGAGAGTGTGGCTGGTTTATTCCTGAATGATCTCGAACCTTCTCTGAGGGTTTATAAACTGCGGCTTTTCACGTTTCTTGTCCAATTGATCGTCATCTTACTGAGTGTGCGTGTCTAAGCAGGAGGCGGACGGCCTCTTTCATCGGTCAACCGAACATCTACAAGGTAATGGCCACATAACTTTATTCTTTATTGCTACCTCCACAGTTTAATCCGAGGGAAAGCTCCGAATCGTTAACTATGTAACCATCTTTTCTAAAATGTAACTTTCTTCCGGCTGATGTAAACATTTCATAAATCTTTAACTGTAAATCGGGGATAGAGAGTGATGTACCCTCTCGAGCTCTCCTTTATCTTGGTTTGAGGTGACTACGTTTCATAACTGTTTTTCATTCTGAAATGTGGTAATTGTAATTTCTATACGAGTCGCCTCAGTAGTTTGGGAATAGCCCCTGTTTCCGCGGCCTAGAGCCCTTTAGGTTTTTAGTGTTTATTATCTTGGAGTGCAGAGTACGCCTCCATTCATTTTGTGTTTGGGCCAGTTATTTAACCTGTTCCTTTTCTATGAAGTTTTCATATCGCAAGCTGTGCCTTGAGAGGCCAGTGTTTGTAAGTTGAGGTTGCCTTGAGTAGGCAGTAAGAAAGTGAGTGCCTGTTAGCTCTTTGCCAAGTTTTGTAACTGTAAAGTGTGCCTCTGGGAGGCTAGATATTGTGATTTAGGGAGCAAGGGCTCCTGAATTAGGGGATTTCTGCCCCTCATTAAATAATACCTCTTCCTTTCGTAAAATTGTAAAATTAGGGGCTTAAAGCCCAAAGTGTTAAGGTACTGAATCTTGGATTTTCCCCAATCTTGTTTAATGATTTCCACTTGTACCTGTATTATTGACATACAATATTGTTAAGTTTGAAGTTCTGAAAATATAACTTTCAGTTTAAGTTTTAAATTTAATTCTTGACGTTGTAGTTAGACCCATTCACCCCGGCACCTTCTTTAACCTCTGCGTTCCACGGATACCCCGGAACACTACCCATGATGTATTGTATGTAAATTAATATATATAATAAGATGAAAAATCAACCAGTTCCCGAGCCACAGAAATTAACGAGGCGCAGATGAAATCCCCGACGCTGTTGAAAATCAAACAAGCCATCCTCTGAACTGAATGTCTCAGTGACGATCATTCACTCAAAGAGCTGCATCATGGCGTAATCATTTTTATCTCCCTGGCCTTTTCTCAAATACCTGGGGTCGGCACTTCACATTGACTCAGCGGAGTTTTTCGGCCGGTTGCCCTTCCTGACACCAACACTATGTTAAGGAATGTATTAGCTGTTAGATGTTTTTGTGGTCTTTTAATGTGTAAGGAGGAAAGAATTTAGCTAATTGGTACCCGTAGGCAGAAAAACATGTTTCCGTCCCTTGTTTCGAAATGAATGTATCACGTCTGTACGTAGCTGAATAATAATAATAATAATAATAATAATAATAATAATAATAATAATAATAATAATAATAATAATAATAATAGGGTCCCAGAAATTAACCTGCGAGGAGTCATTGTGACTCTGGCAAATGAGAGTGAAATGCGTCGTTGCCAACATCTGCAACATTAATATATTGGGTTTAGCAAGATAATCCAACTAGCCTCTTTCACTCCAACTCCAGGACATAACCTACAATAGGCGCCCCTGTTAAGTCCAGCAACCTAGCGGAAGGCAGGGTAACCATTCCCAGCGGGAAACTGGGTCGACGAGCCGATCAGTGCTGGGGGCTCCAAGGCTCATGACCATGGTAGTAAAGAGAAGCCAGAAAACATCTTGAGGCAACCTTTAGGGCTAACAACCTTAGTTGCAAGATGGATGCGTATGCGTCTAAAACAAATTCAAGTCAAGTAAGTATGATGGCAAAACATTTCAAGAAAGCTACCCCAGGGGTTAGGTCTTCGGATGAATCGCTCGTCGTGAAACCAGCGGCGCACAAGTCTCTTTCGGATTCTGGGGGAGACATGACATCATGCAAGAGACATGTCGGAGCGTCTCGGTGTATCCCAACCAGTCAGAAAATCAGAACCAAATCGAAAAACCTTTCTAGTAACATTCAACATAAACTCCCTTACACAAATTGGCAAACTGAAAACTCTGACCAAAGCCATACCTGAACATTAAATATCCATAATTGCACTACAAGAAACACGTTACACAGGCAAAGAGGCTTTTGAATCTGAAAGTTACCGTTTCTTCAAGAGCAGAGCTCAAAGAGAAGAGTCCTCAATGGATCTGTGATGCTTGGAACCGCGTTTGCGGTGAGAACCATAATCCTTAAATCGATTGCAAATTTCGAACCAGTAAATTACAGATTATACATATTAACAATCAAATGCGCCAACAAGACATACATCCTAGTTAACGTACGTGCCCCCACAGATGATAACAACAGATCTGATGCGGACGAAATGGATAACTTCTGGGATCTACTGGATGAAAACTTCTTATGGAAGATTTCAATGCCCAACTTGGCCGAGAACCAAAGAAAAAGAAAATCATTGGAAACTATCCTGCCCACAAAAGAACCAATCAAAATGGCTTGAGATTAGTCTCCATTTGCGAAAACCATAACTTGTAGATCATGTCAACACATTTTTGCCGTCTGTCCAGAAAGCAGACCATATGGCGATCTCCTAATCCAAACCATCGGAGAGTTCCAAATAGATCACGTCGCAGTCTCTCGGGAAAACAGTCCTGAGATTATGAATGTTAAGGTTAAAAAAAGGCGTGAACGTGGACTCAGATCACTACATGCTTATAATTAAATTTAAACCGGCCCCTGCAAACTCCAAACCCCCCAGAAATATCATTCACTTTGACAGTGAAAAAATAAATAAATGGAATGGCGTATGGCTTTTAGTGCCGGGAGTGTCCGAAGAAAAGTTCCTCTCGCCAGATGCAGGTTTTTTATTTGATTCCCGTAGGCGACCTGCACGTCGTGATGAGGATGAAATGTTGATGAAAACGACACATACACCCAGCCCCAGTGTCAGCGGAATTAACCAATTATGATTAAAATTTCCGACCCTGCCGGGAATCGAACCCAGGACCCCTGTGACGAAAGGCTAGCACGCTAACCATTTAGCCATGGAGCCGGACGCTCTGGTAATGATAAACTCCGACAAAAAGTCACGGAATTCCAGGAAATAGATCGACCGATCGACTGTGACTTCAACACCAAAAACCGCCTGATTGAAGCTGGAAAAGAAGTTGCTGAAATCAAAAGAAGCGAGAAACATGCCTGGTGAAATGATACCTGTGCTTCAGTTCTCAAGAGGGGGCTCTACGCATGGGAAGATGAGAAACGTAAATATGAAAAGTCACTTATTGAGAAGATCGACCAAGACTTTGAGAGAAATGAAACCAGAGAGTATTATAGAGCGTTCAAAAGGAAACTTACGGGTTATAAATCTCCGTTGCGATGCTTTCAGCAAAAGGACGGTACGTTGGCGACCTTGAACGAAGAAAACTGTACCACCCTCGACGAATACTTTAAGAACTTACTAAATTGCGATCAACCCAAAAATCTCATCAATACCGAAGAACTCATACGCAGATGGCCATAATCGAGATCATCCGACAAAGAAGAAATTAAGCGGCATATTGCCCGACTCAAAAACAACAAAGCGCCTGGAAAAGACTTTGTCGTTGCAGAACTTTGGAAATATGACCCTGAAGAAGCAGTTGAAATCTTGCAGAAACAAAATAGAACAACTTCGGAAAGAAGAAATCCTACCCGAAGACTGGAAAACGGCGTTGATCCATCCGTTACACAAAACAGGCAGCATGAAAAACGTCAACAACTACAGAGGAATATCCGTGCTACCGGTAACGTACAAAATTCTCTCACTTGCTAGCCTGAAGCGTTTAGAAGCCCAAGTTGAGCATCAAATGGGCGAATACCAAAAGGGGCTTCAGGAAGGGTCGTTCAACTGCTGAGCGATCCACAACCTCAAAACGATCATCAGGCATTGTATTCTCAGGTCCAAAGAGTACGTGTCAGTCGTTGTGGACTTTAAGAAGGCCTATGATTCGATAGACAGCAGTCAGACAAGGTGATGGGCTCTCTCCGATGCTTTTCAACTGCATGCTCGAAGAGATCATTAGGACTTGATGAACAAAATTATTATAAGCTGATTATAGTCTTCTGAAAATGGGAACAAAATCTAAGGGGATCATGATCGACTGTCTAGCGTCTGCTGATGGCATCGTCATTCTGTCAAACGATGTAGAAACTGTTACGATGCAAATCGACCTTCTAAAAGAAATCGCTGAAAAAATGGCTTGCAGATATCTTTTGAAAAACCCGAAGTAATGACTAACATCAAATATGCCCCAGCAAAACTCCAGACAAAATACGGGAAGATCAACAGAGTAGAAAAATTTAAGTATCTGTGAGATCATAATGAAAAATGGACTGGACAAAGAACCACTTAAGGAACGAGTACACGAACTTGAAATAACCTATCAAACGTCGCGCTCAATCTACAACAAAAGTGCCTGTCCCAAAATATTAAACTACATCATTATGAAACTGTTCTGAAGGCAGTAGTTATGTATGCAGCCGAACCCCTGTCCCTGAATGCTAATAAAGGACTCCTCGAAGAAATGCAGGAAAAAGAGCGCAAAATCATCGGAAGTATCGTAGGATCCAATTACAAGAATGGTATCCATTATGTGTTTGAGTAATCAGTGTATAGACTGGTCTGAAGCAGTTCTCCATGCCAACCTAATCCTGTGCTAACCTTTTCATTTCTGCGTAACTATTGCATCCTACATATGCTCTAATCTGCTTATCATATTCATGCCTTGGTCTACCCCTACAGTTCTTACCACCTACACTTCTTCAAAAACTAACTGAACAAGTCCTGGGTGTCTTAGGATGTGTCCTACCATTCTATCTCTTCTTCTCGTCAAATTTAACCAAAAAGATCCCCTCTCACCAATTCGATCCAGTATCTCTTCATTCGTGATTCGACCTATTCATCTCACCTTCAGCATTGTTCTGTAACACCACATTTCAAAAGCTTCCATTCTCTTTCTTTTTGAGCTAGTTGTCGTTCATATTTCACTTCCATACAATGTCACGCTCCACACGAAAGTCTTCAAAATATCTTTCTAATTCCTATATCAATGTTTGAAGTGAGCAAATTTCTTTTCTTAAGAAAGCTCTTCCTTGCTTGTGCTAGTCTGCATTTCATGTCCTCCTGACTTCTGCCATCGTTAGTTATTTTACTACCCAAGTAACTATCTACTTCCTTTAAGGTTTCATTTCCTACTCTAATATTTCCTGCATCACCTGCCTTCGTTCGATTGCAATCCATTACTTTTGTTTTGGAATTATTTATTTTCATCTTGCACCCACTTAAAAACCAGCAAAGAAGTATACAGTAAAATAGAGAAAATTACAGAAAAGATTCGTAAGAGACGGGCACGATATTACGGTCATCTCAAACGAATGGGCGGAGACAGGCTAACTAAACAGATCTTTCACTTTTTTCACTCCAAACCCAAAAATACAATGTCCTGGTTTATGAACACCAAAGAAGACCTCCAAATGCTGCAGATAAAACCCGAAGACGCCTTCAGTAGGAGATCTCTTCCGCAAAAGGATACTGATGAATGGGCTAAACCGAGACACGCAACGGAAAAGAAGACAAGGTACCACCTGGACACAGGAACGCAAGGTGGCCCACTCAGAGAGAATGAGGCAATTCTGGGCTCAAAACAAAGCGAGGAAAAACTGCCAAATGTAACAAGATTTAAAGTGGTCCTAGATGGCTCCAACGAATAATAATAATAATAATAATAATAATAATAATAATAATAATAATAATAATAATAATAATAATAATAATAATAATGTCCACCTCTGTGGTGTGTTAGTGTGATTAGCTGCCGCTCCCTGAGGTCCGGATTCGATTCCCGATTTTGCCACGAAATTTAAAAAGTGGTACGAAGATGTGTCCTACCATTCTATCTCTTCTTCTCGTCAAATTTAGCCAAATAGATCCCCTCTCACCTCTCCACTCAGCCTCGGGAAGTTACATGAATAGAAGTGGTCCGATTCTAGCATCAACCGTCCTCGAAGTAGTACCCAAAAGTTAAGCATAATCACTAAACGAGGCCATATTGCCTGATGGGATTTCAAACGGATTGCTGAACAAACGGAAGCTGAATCGCACACCATATGTCACACAACTTGTCCAAGAAAACAGTGTCAGAAAGGTTCTGATAGCTAAGGTACACCTTTGACAACAACTAACAAAACTTGGCAATATCTTCCACAAAGAGTGTATGGTTACCCCTAACGGCTACACACGCTTCGCTGCGACGTGGCATGCTCTCTATCAGATGGTCCACGAGCTCTTGTAGCAGTCGATCCCATTCCTCCGAAAGGGCAATGCGAAGGTCTTGAAGGGTTCCTGGTGGAGGCTGGCGGGATGCAATTCGCCTCCCCAATGCATTCCAGGCATGTTCTATAGGATTCAGATCCGCAGAACTCGCTGGCCAGTCCATGCAATGAATGTCTTCCCCAGCCAGAAATTCATCCACCAGAATAGCGCGGTGCGGTCGGCATTATCGTCCATTAAGAGGAAGTCTGGACCAACCGCACCTCTGAAGAGTCGAACATGTGGTCTCAGTACCTCATCCCTGCATCTTTGAGCGTTAACAGTGTTCCTCGGACAACCCATGAAGATGTGCAGGTCCGTACGGCCATTCAACATGATGCCGCTCCACACCATGACGCTACCACCACCATACTGGTCCCGTTCCACGATGTTCCTGTGGTTGTATCGGCTACCCGGTTCTCTCCAGATGAGTGTGCGACGGGAATCTTTCTGCAAACTGAAGCGGGATTCATCTGTGAAGAGCACATGCCTCCGTTCATTCATGGTCCAGTTTCGATGTTGACGGCTCCACAGTACACGGGCCCGTCTCTGTGCTGGAGTGAGCGGGACGCACACCGCTGGACGTCGGTCAAACAGCCCTGCTGTTATGAGCCTCCGGTACACAGTTTGCCGGGAAACAGCAACTCCTGAGACGGCTGCAAGCTCTGCCGACACTTGTCTTGCAGGTGGACTCCGATATTGTCGGGCGGTTCAGGCCAGGTATCAGTCCTCCTGTGGGGTGGTTACCTTTGGTCGACCTGGCACTGGCCTACGACTAACATCTCCTGGGTCTCTAAATCGTCTCCAGAGCCTGGAAATGACACTTTTTGGCACAGTTAAAGGATACGGCGACTTCGGTCTGTGTCTGGCCTGCTTCCAAGCGGCCGAGTATTCTACCCTACAAAACGGGGTCCAAATGGCGTCGTTGTCACGTTCACCATGAGGCTACACCCTGCACACTATAACAGGGCAAACACGACTGAGGGAATATGGAACGCAAGCACTGGCTGTGTTTATCTTGCGGTTACGCCGCTAGTCAAAGCAGGGAACACTCCTTTCCTATACAGAGCGAACACGTAAGGTGCATATGTCGTGCGATTTGAGGTCAATTTCCTGTTGCCCTGCTTAGTCGCAACTTATGCTTAACGTTTGGACACTAGTGTAGTTTTCCGTGGTTTCCCACTTCTTTTCCAGGTAAATTCCGGGATGGTACCTAACTTAAGGCCTGGCTGTTTCCTTTCCCATTCCCTGTCTATTCCTTCCAATCTTCCCATCTTCCGCAAGGCAGCATAGCAGGTAAGGTCACAGGGTGGCGGTGGTGTCTTTGGTGGCGGTGGTGGTGATTATTGTTTCAAGAGGAAGTACAATTAGGAACGATTGTATATAACACTAATCAGGGAGAAAAAGTGGAAGGGATCCAACACTTCGGAAAATGAAGCTATCGGTCAAAGAAAGACAAGGGCCACGAACGTCGTGAACATGAAAGACTCCCTAGGACATGTAGGCAAAGGGATAAGTGTGGCAGTCCTGCCGAGGTGCGTGCGTTAAATGAGGCCACGTGAACTATAGCGAAGTTATCATCAAATGCGTCCAAACAGGACCAACGTGCTATTATTCTGTTCTTGGCTGCCGAAGTACAAACACCGGTGGACATCCATCAGAAAATAAAGATTGTGTATCGGGCGGCATGTCTGTCGAAAACCACCGTTGTGGAATGGTGCTCCAGGTTTCGACACAAGACGCCGGTCGATCTGGAAGTCCAGCCTCATCCATTACGGACAAGTCGAGCATCCGAGTCCTGATCTCTCCCCTTGGAATTATCTCGCCTTCGGTCACCTCAAAAAGGCCTTGAAGGGTCGAAGCTTCCTGTCGTACGAGGATGTGCAGCAGGCGGTTACCGACTACTTCACGCAGCAGAACACGGTGTTTTTTACCTCACGGGGATCTTGAACCTAGTGCGTCGGTGGGATGAGTGACTCAATGGTCACAGCGATTTTGCCTAATTGGCATCCGGATTCAGGAATGTAGGACCGTCGACCGGACACATTTTTATCGCTCCTTATAGTTTCCTTCTCTTTATGACAGTGAGAATTTCTGGTTCTTTGTTCATACGGTGCAAAACTTCTGTATTGGCCATTTTAGCTGTCCAAGGTATCTTTAGCATCCTTCGGTACGTCCACATTTCAAACGCTTGCAGTCTCTTGCACATGGTCTCAGTTAGTATCCATGCCTCAACGCCGAATAGTAGGGCGCTGAAACATAGCACAGGAGTAGTCTTGTCCGTAAGGTCACGGCTTGTCAAAAGTTTTCAGAGTTTCTGAAAAGAAGCTCTGGCCTGCTCAATTCTGGAACGGATCTCGTGAGCAAGGTCGCAGTCATCATTAATGTGACATCCCAGGTATTTAAATGTTGCCACTCCCGTGACACAGTCCTTTCCTGATTTGATAATATCCCGAATACCATCCTCTCTCCTGCTTATAACCATCCATTTGGTTTTCTTTACATTTAGCCTCAAGCCCATGATGTTGCTAGCTTCGGTCACAACATTAAGTAATTCCTGTAGATCCTGGAGGTTGGTTGCAAGTAGAACAGTGTCATCCACATACCTGATGTTACTTATGATGACTCCGTTAACCACAACTCCTTGAATCTTTTCGCAAAAGAGCGTCTCGAAGAATATTTTCTGTATAGATGCTGAAAAGCACTGGTGAAAGAAGCCAGCCTTGGCGAACTCCTTTCATAATTGACACTTCTCCCGAGACATCTACTCTTTACGTCAGCACCCTGGTTGCAATAGGGATTACCTATAATAGGTGAATTCCGTGTAATTTGGATCTGAGTGTAATTTGGACCGATAACATTTTTGGCACTTGCAAGTTTGGTCACCCACTGTCTGAGACTAGATCAGTAAGACAGCCGAGCGTATCTTTCTGGAAGTTGTTTTGGTAATTAGCTCAAGGTTGAAAGGGGAAGACTAAAACTATATTAGTACTCACATTACTTGTAAGCTTATATGGTGACAAGTAAGTGTACTGTGAAGTAGTTATTTCAGCCAAGAGAGTGTTTAGCTTTTACAAGTACTGATGAAATATCTAGGTAAGTTTCAACATAGTTCCATTCATAAATTTGAAGTATATTGTATAGCATATAATTTTTGGTTAGATCTTTGCTTGACGTGTAATTTGGGCCGTTGAAACAAGTGAAATAATTAGGTTTCTTTGTAGTTTAACTGGTGATTCTAAAATAACTTATTTTATAATTTGAGGCCGGCCCTGCGGTGTAGGAGCAGCGTCTCTGCCTCTTATCCGGAGGCTCCTGGTTCAATTCTCGGCCAGGTTAGGGATTTTTACCTGGATCCGAGGGCTGCTTCGAGGTCCAATCAGCAGACATGATTATAACTGAGGAGCTATATAACGGTGAAATGGCGGCGCAGTGTAGATAGCCAAGAATAACGGCGGAGAAGTTTCGTCGTACTGACCACACGACACCTCGTAATCTGCAGGCCTTCGGGATGAGCAGCGGTCGAGAAACAGTTTACTAAAAACTCAAGAAAAATATCAAAAACTGCTTCCATTGTATGTGACAAGTATTCTGATACGACTGAATTCATTACAGTAGTTGCAAACAAAATGGGTTCATGAAAACTGCGCCAAAATACAGGACGAATTGTTTTATCATTGTCCTCCATGCCAAAAGTGAGGAGCACAATTCATAGAGCTGTATTATATTGCTTAAGATTTCATAATAAATACATCAAATAACTTGTGTTTGTAATGCCTCCGTGGCTCCGACGGCATCGCGTCGGCTTCTCACCGCTGGGTTCCGAGGTTCAAATCCAGGTCACTCCATGTGAGAATTGTGCTGGACAAAGGGGAGGCCGGAGAGGTTTTTCTTCGCGTACTCCAGTTTTCTCTGTCATCTTTCATTCCAGCAACACTCCTATATCGTTTCATTTCATTTGTCAGTCATTAATCATTGCCCCAGAGGAGTGTGACAGGCTTCGGCAGCCGGTACAATTCCTATCCTAGCCGCTAGATGGGGGCTTCATTCATTCCATCCCTGACCCGGTCACTGACTGGAAAACAGGTTGTAGGTTTTTTTTTTCAACTCGTGTTTGTGTTACCAGTCCAAATTACACGATAACACATTTAGAAAAATATACCAATTTAAAACAAATCCTAGATAATATTAATGCCTATTGCTCACGGAAAAATGTTTCGTAAAATTTATTGTAGAATTAATTTTATAAAAGTTTTGGTGAAAACAAGTTGTGTTGCTCACGGTAAAATTATTTTATAAAATCCGTGGAAGCATCGGGATGGCCATCTATGAACTCACTTCTGAACTAAGATGTGCATGTGCTGCCATCTATCGCTAAACTTTTAAACCAAGAATCAGCTGTTCAACTTAGACTGTGTTTGAGAGTATGTCTCCAACAAACAAAGCAAAACTTGCTGCTTTAGCTGCAATTATATGTTGTACAGTGGTAAAAAGGAAGAAAAGAAATGCTGGACTCGGGGTTGGACCAAAAGAAGAGAAGAAGGTAGAGGACTGCTGTCCTTGGTCGAAAATTAGTTGAGGTTAGAAGACCAGCATTCATATAGGAATTCGGCGAATGTGTTTTCTGCCTCTCTTCTTGCATTTCTGTTGTGGTAGAGTGGCGTTTTAACTTCGTACAAACAAGGATATTTCTGGTATTCCTCCAGTAAAACACTAACAGCTTCCTTAGTCCACCCAGATCCTGCCATTTTAGAAATAAGTGTTTGTTTACAATCGAGCTTAACAGTCTTGTCACGACGTAGCGCCAGCTTCGCTGATTGGTTCGTTTCGTAAAATTAATTTTACGGAATAGAACATGTCCTATTTTACGAGAAGTTTTATCAAAGGTTTTATAAAACTTGAATTAGACCGTGAGCAATTGAAATTTTATAAAATTAAATTATTGTACTTAAATTTGACAGAAAATTTTACCGTGAGCAACAGGCATTACACTTATTTTCGCCAAATAATTTGATACATTCAACTAATTATCGTGTATAACATTTGAGAAATTTTCATTGCTGTCAATAGAGTTATCGACGTTTACAGAAAAGTGGTCCAAATTACCCGAACTTCCCCTACGAATGTCCCGCATATATTGCCCTAACTCTCCAAGAATGTTCATGAGTTTGTTGAAATGAAATGGCGTATGGCTTTTAGTGCCGGGAGTGTCCTAGGACAAGTTCAGCTTGCCAGATGGAGGTCTTTTGAATTGACTCCCGTAGGTGACCTGCGTGTCGTGATGAGGGTGGGATGATGATGAAGACGACACCTACACCCAGCCCCCATGCCAGTGAAATTAACCAATTATGATTAAAATTCCCAACCCTGCCGGGACTCGAACCCGGGAGCCCTGTGACCAAAGGCCAGCACGCTAACCATTTAACCACGGAGCCGGACATGAGTTAGGACTGTATCAAAAGCCTTTTCGTATTCTATGAAACAAGCAAAACCATCGACATTGACATCCCGGCACATGAAGACTGAATAATGCCTCTCTAGTACCAAAGCTATTTCTGAAGCTGGGAACTGCCTAGGCCTAAATACACCTCTTGTGAGTTTTAAGTGAAACCAAATCAAACCAAACACCCAATCTCCGAGCTAGAGGAATTAATAAAACTCAGTTAAAATTCACAGCCCAGCCAGGAATCGAACCCGCGGTGCTCTGAACCCAAAACCAGTACGTTGACCATTCAGCCAAGGAGCTGAAGCAGATCGTGATCTGATCACAATTAATTTTATTAATTAAAATGCCTTTATTAGGGGAAGGTACTATCAATATTTTGTATTTCAGAATATCGGAAATAATTTACGGAATAGCAAGGATAATCCAATCAAAATTATTCCACAACGTGCTATTAATAATTTTCCACCTTATTCAAAATGCACGACTTATTTTAGAGTTACGAAAGGTTGAAATACAAGTGTATTCTAGAAAGCGAGTGGCCAACGCTTTGCAATCAGCAATTAATTTTGTGGAGCATTCACCCCCTCCCCCATCCCGCTTCTCCTCCACTGTAGCGCAAGGGGTTGGGGTTGAGAACAAACCACACGTGACGTCAAACAGGGAGCCATGACGTCAACGATGACGTGCGAAATAAAGGGGAGGAGCAAGCGCCTGCGTAATGACGATCTTTACAGGAGAGGACACACGTTAGTGATCCGCTCGATAGATAGCAGCACCGATATATATATATATATGCATGGCGTGATGAATCATACGGCAAGACGTATTCAAGGCCCTCTTCATGGCCTTAATATAATGAGTTTATTTACATTGCCCTGTCTTGAAATAGGATATGATTATGAAGGGGGAGATGATCGTTTGGTAATTTAGCTGGATACAAAATGCAAAACTTCGTCACGACATTTTATAAATCTAGTTGATGGATCGCCGGCCCCGCGGTGTAGGGGTACCATGCCTGCCTCTTACTCAGAAACCCCGGGTTCGATTCTTGGCCAGGTCAGGGACTTTTACCTGGAACTGAGGACTGATTCGAGGTCCACTCAGCCTACTCTTTGAGGAGCTATCTGACGGTGAGATAGCGGACCTAGAAAGCCGAGGTGATTAGTGATGCTGACCACACGGCACCTCATAATTTGCAGGCCTTCGGGCTGAGCAGCGGCCGCTTGATAGGCCATGGCCGTTAGGGGCTGTTGCGCCATGGAGTTTGGTTCTTTCTTTAGTTGATGGGTCAGTTTTTGTAATAGCAGTCACGTAATATGTATGGCAGTAAAAGAGACAGACCGCCCCTTAATTTACAGCAAAAGGCAGTAAGTGAAGTGTTATTGTTTTAGGGAATTGGGACTTTTTGTGACGTGGACATTTCCTAGGTGTTATGATTCAAAACTGGTACAGTCCCGGAGAGGAGGTTTTACTAACTCTTTAGGACCGAGCGAGTTGGCCGTGCGAGTAGGGGCGCGCAGCTGTGAGCTTGCATTTGAGAGATACAGTGGAACCTAGATATCTCGAATCACCTCCGGAGCTATCGAGTTATCGAAAATTCGAGATATAGAGAAAATTATGAAGGGAGAAATGATCGTTTGGTAATTTGAGCATGTATAGCTCACAACTGAATCATATGTATGTATCTACAGGCTTATACTGAATGTTTTATTTTTAACAGTACTTAAAAATATTCAAAGAAATATTTTACGGTATCACTTTTTTTATAACGCTTATTACAGTAAGTTATTAGAAGACAGAATACAGAACATACAGAAGTGAAACAAGAAACATACCTCCGTTAACACCTTTGGAAAAATGTTCGTCAGACTCTTCTGTTTGTTGCTATTAACGTTTCCTCCCTTCATGTTGAAACTCCTTGTCAATACAACACACAGCCCAGATTCGTAAATGGAGCTTGTCATCTGCGACTTCGGGAGTTTCTTTCGTACGTGACCGGTAATTAATTCACATCCGTGAAACAGCGAGGCTTCGCCAATTTTCTAATCATTAGAAGTTTTAGTTTTTCAGTTCCCGTCATATAAGCACCCAGCATTACTCTAAACCTTTCTGTACTTGTTAACTGTTCCTCACCGAGCTCGATAGCACCAGTCGCTTAAGTGCGGCCAGTATCCAGTAATCGGGAGATAGTGGGTTCGAGTCCCACTGTCAGCAGCCTTGAGGATGGTTTTCCGTGGTTTCCCATTTTCACACCAGGCAAATGCCGGGGCTGTACCATAGTTAATGCCACGGCCACTCCCTTCCAACTCCTAGGCCTTTCCTATCCCATCGTCGCCATAAGACTTATCTGTGTCAGTGCGACGTAAAGCAAAAAAAAAAAAACTGTTCCTCACAAACCACAAATGCCGTATTGCACAGTTAATGTTGCACAAAATTCGAGGTACAGAGTATTTTCTGCTTCAAGGGAGGAAATGTTTGCTTCGAGAAATCGAGAAATTCGTGTAACCAAATTTAGAGTAATAGATAAATAAATACACGTGAAGAATAGAACAAACGGCCGGGAAATTGAAGTTACTTCGAGATACTGAAAATTCGAGTTCGAGATGTCGAGGCTCGACTGCAGTGGGTTCGAACCAGAGACGTAACGAAAATGATGCGGGCCCGCCTGCAAGGAAGGAAATTTGGGCCCCCTCAGAGAAATTCTATAACTACCGCAGACAGTTTAGTGCTATCCATATTCATGTAATATTTACAAAGTAGTTACTATAAGAGTACAAAACTAATTAATTTATTAATAGAGTTTATTTTGAAAGTTAAAATACTTTGTAGGGATCGAATTACAATGTCAATAAATGTATGTTTCTATCTTTTCTTTTACAATTAAAGATTTTGCTGTACTCCTATCTGACTGTAGCGAAACTGGATGCATCCGGGAGATAGTGAGTTCGAACCCCACTGTCGTCAGCCCTGAAGATGGTTTTCCGTGGTTTTCCATTTTTTCACCAGGCAAACTTTGAGGCTGTACCTTAATTAAGGCTACGACTGATTCCTTCCCACTCCTAGCCCTTCTGTGTCGTTGCCTTGTAATGCCAATTGTAAAAATAATAACTTTAAGGTGAAAAATATTTTTTTCACATACAATATCCAATGTAGGCTATAGAATTAGGCGAGGAAAAATATGTATAAATTTCTCCGATACAGGGAAAAGTATAAGATCATGAATATCGCGAGTTAAGGAACAATGCCACGTACATGATGAATATAAGACCAAGGACTCAGCCATTATAACATGGTAGTTTGTGGGCCCGCCACTGCAAGCACTACAAGCGGTTATATCCAACACGTGCTCCAATAGTTCCGACAAGCCGGGTATACAAAAGTGCAGCAGACGTTACTGTGTGAACTATGTCAGTGAATAAGTTGAATTTTCTTTGCTTTCTGTTCGTAAACTCAGTTCATTGTGTGTTGTGTACTTCAAGCATGTATCTTATATGGCTTGATTAATTTAATAGTTCAGCATGCCGTACTGTTTTGTGCCTGGCAGAGTAGTTGATGATATACGATTTATTTCACCGACGAAGGATAGAAATCAATTTGAAAAATGGGCAAGAGCTATTCCACGGAAGGATACTGAGTTAACGCGTAATAACAGAATTTGTCATGTTCATTTCTCTGATGATTTGACAGTAAAATCAGATACTTTAATAGTGAATGGTGAAAATGTGGATATATCTCGTGTGAGATGGAAATTACGTCCAGTGACTCACATTTCCTCTATTTGCCGAAATACCATTCACGTGAGATTAAGTCGCGTGAAACTCCCAACAAGAAAAGTAACGTAGACATCACCAGGAAAAGAAGAAAGAAGACTGAAGACGGGAGTGCAGCGGCGAATGGGGAATTGAAAGGTACCGGTAAGTCTAATGTTGATAAACATTTGGGTCATTCTAGTGTACTTTCTGATGCCGATCGCTCACAAGGCACCTAAAAATGCTAATCGAAATGTAATTCGAGCTAGATCCTGTCTCAACTCAGCAAAATCGAGGATTAATTTGCTGAAGAAGCAGGTTAGAAATACACAGGCATTTAATTATAGAGAATAGTAGAGTATTACCTTTAAATAGTTCGTGGGTGTTTGTTTTAATATGCTGGGAGTTATGTGCTATTCATCCGTATGTGTATACTGCAGTAACCTCTGCTTTCCGCAACACGTGAAGAAGGCCGTAGCTCTTATTTCCATGTATGATTTTTCCATTGCACCCTGCCGTGGTATTTTAATTGTAATCTCTCATTGTTTTTTAAAAGACAATGTGTATACTTCTCAGTTACGTAGTAATACGTTTCCTCTGGCATCATTCCTAAGACCAGATGATCGGTACTGTGAAGCCTGCTCACTCTAGCGGTGACTGGCGAGGCGCGCTTGAACTCGATGAGTCCTCATAGTTGTTCTTATATGCGTCATGTCACGTATCTGACAATGCTTTTCGTATCCATTATTTTCCTTAAGACTGGCCACTCCTTCCAGCCACATTCAGATATTCAGTCCATCAGAACAATTTTCGTTGTGTTCATTTTCCTATGCTTATATGTAAAGGAAAATGAACCTTAAATATGTTGTAGGAGTGCGTAAATATGGCATGCAAACATACATTCCTACGGTACGATAAGGTTTATTTTTCTTTACACGAAGGCATAGGAAAATGAACACAAGGAAAGTTGTTCTGATGGACTTCACATTCATATGTGGCAGGGTGGCGTGACCAGTCTTAGGGAAAATGGGGGATAATGGAGAGGAAGAACATTGTCAGATGGGTGGTATTGTTTCTTAACCTGCGGTATGTGTTTGGGTTTAGAAGACGGGAGAGCGAACAGAATCTTTGGCTGTTTCCCTCTTAGTAACCACTTACGACACACAGGGGGTACAGATAATTTCATTCCACCCGGAAAAGCGTTCCAATAATTCAAAAGAAGAATGTAGAATCATGATCTACGTCCAACAAAATGGCAGCTGATCCAGCACACAATATTCCCATGCCATGTAACGAGATCAACGTTCATTAACATGGCAGCTGATTCAGCACACAATATTCCCATGGCATGTCACGAGATCTACGTCCAACAATAAGGCAGCTGATGCAGCACACAACATTCTCAAGGCATGTCACGAGATGGCCCCATGTTTCAGGATTTACGAGTTTATTATCTTAACCATATTGGTTAAATATTTACAATTGGTCCGTACCGACAACAATTTCATTATCATTAAAATCACACACACATATAGACCTACCATCTGCCTAGTCAATACTTCAAATTAAATGTTTATTACCACATTATATCCCGTACATGTTTCGAGATTATCAATTCACTCTTCTTCAGCGTTTATATAAATTGCTCAAAATTCTTAGACCTATTATCTATAACAGAGGTGCTCAGCTGGGCGCCCGTTGAGGCTTGCCCAGTGCGGTCGGGCTGGCGTGACGTAAATGCGGGCAGCTTGCATAACAAGCATACGTCACAGTGAAGCGAAAGAGCGGACACGCTTTGCAGGGAAGGGAAGCAGCAAAGACGTTCAATTGTCATTACGAAACTCTCCTTCACTACTCAGTGAAGTGCTGTTTGGGATACATTATTTAAAATAAAGCGCTATAATCGTAAGAAAGGACCCTGACCTTTTCAAGGTATTACACTGCGCTCGATATAAACAGTCAGTTTTATTTTCTTACATTTATTAATTCAAAGAAAAGTGACATGTTATAACTTTTCTATTACAATCTACAAAGGTTTAAGCATACAAGCTACGATTTACAATTCCTTGGATAGAATGACAGCATTGCCATCTTTAAAAATAAAATTCCTGTTATTCATTAAGCAAAAAGTAATGTAATTCCATAATTAAACAAGTTCACTGCTTGATTCTGCACAGTGTTGTAGTGTTGTGTGACTTTCTCAGTTCACTGAAATTCTAAAAATATTACTTAAAATTTAACAGGCGTCCGGTGATAACAGCTAGCCTCTAAATGGCGAGAAGGAGTTTCATCACCATTGAGGACATACATATTTACTATCCAAGATTAAAGTACAACAATATAAATATATCTATCAGATTGATATACAGTATGCATTCAAATGAATAACCTCATTGATTTTATTCCAGGTAAGCATGATTGGATTGTTGGTGAGTTTATCAGATAATTTAAATCGAAACAACCACAATCCACAGCTTATCCACCTTAACTCTGTATTATATTAGAAATGTTTCTAGGGCACTTCTTAAAATTTAACATGCGTCTATGATATGAGAAATAAGAGACATAATTTAAGAGTTCGGGAGTAATATTACGAGTAAAATTAAGAAAAATAAATGACTTTACCGCTGTGTTGGGAATATAATACGATGGCAGTGATAATGAAAATGACTGAATAAATACCGGTACACTACAGCATACAGCTGTTCTCAAGTATGGATAAGAATGCTTGGCATTTAGGGGTTGTAGTAAGGATGTAAAGGAGAGGGCATATACGTCTGCGGTAAGACCCTCAACTATAACATGGTTCGAGTGTATGGTACCCTCGCCAGGATTATTTGATTCAAGAACTGGAAAAAAATCCAAAGAAAACCACGATTTGTCCTAGGTGATTTCCGACAAAAGAGTAGCGTTACGAAAATTCTGCAAGTTTGGGCTGGGGAGACTTGGGAGAAAGGAGACGAGCTGCTCTACTAAGTGGTATGCTCCGAGCTATCAGTGGAGAGATGGCGTGGAATGACATTAGTAGACGAATAAGTTTGAGTGGTGTCAGAAAACTAAGAAAGATCAAAATATGAAGATAAAGTTGGAATTCAAGAGGAGAAATCGGGTCAAATATTCGTTTGTAAGAAGGGGAGTTAGGGATTGGAATAACATACCAAGGGAGATGTTCAATAAATTTCTAATTTTTTTGCAATCATTTAAGAAATTGCTAGGAAAACAACAGATAGGGAATCTACCACCTGCGCGACTGCCCTAAATGCAGATCAGTAGTGATCGTTTGTTTGTTTGACACACTCAACAATACAACTGCAGCCTCCAAACGCTTTCTGCACAATGGCGCTTTCGTTATTCACTTGGCCTGCAAAAGAACTGGAATCACAGAGAAGGCTATCTGTGGATGATGTTATACTCTATAAAGTAGTAAATGAGTTGCAGGATTGTGAGCGAATGCAGGGGGACTTAAACAATGTAGTGAGATGGACAGCAGACAATGGTATGATTATAAATGGGATGAAAAGTAAAGTTGTCTCACCAAGAGAAAATGTCCTCTCAGTTTTAATTATTATGCTGAAGGGGTGGTAGTACCTGATGGGGAAAACTGTAAGTACCTAGGTGTTAATATAAGGAATGGTCTTCATTGGGGTAATAACATTAACGAGATTGTTAAGAAGGGTTACGAGAGTATTTAGGGGTTGCAGTAAGGACGTAAAGAGAGGGCGTGTAAGTCTCTGGTAAGACCCCAATTAGAGTGTATGGGACACACACCAGAACTACTTGATATGAGAACTGGAAAAGATCCAAAGGAAAGCAGCACGGCTTGTTGTGGGTCATTTTCCGCGAAGGAGTAGTATTACGAGAATGTTGCAAACTTTAGCCTGGGAAGACTTGGGAGTAAGGAGAAGAGATTTGGTACATTTCTAACTGTCTTTGGAGAGTTGGCGTGTAATGACACAAGTAGACGAATAAGCTGGAGTGGGGCTTTTAAAAGTAGGAAAAATCATAATATGAAGATAAAGTTGGAATTCAGGAGAACAGATTGGCATACACTATCAAGGGAAATGTCCGATAAATTTTCAAGTCCTCTGAACATGTTTAAGAAAATGCTAGGTAAACAACTGATGAGGATCTGCCCTAAATTCAGATAATTGATTGATTGGCTGAAGCGAACAAAGACTTTGCGCGAATGATGACATACATGGTTTCACGTGACCCTACTTACTTGCGAAATGAGCAGCCTGTTCATTAGTGACAGGGAGAGTTGGCCGTGCGGTTAGAGGCGCGCAGCTGTGAGCTTGCATCCGGGAGGTAATGGGTGGAAACCCCACTGTTGGTAGCACTGAAGGTGTTTTCCGTGGTTTCCCATTTTCACACCAGGCAAATGCTGGTGCTGTACCTTAATTAAGGCCACGGCCGCTTCCTTCCCATTCTTAGGCCTATGCTATCGTCATCATAAGACCTATCTTTGTCGGCGCGACGTAATACAAATTCTAAAAATAAATGTTCATTAATGGTGGCCACGCCTCAAAACGCAAAAAAAGCTTAAGTTTACCGAAAACAGAGTTACGCAGAAAATACATATGAAGTCTCTTACAGAAAATCTAGTTTCATGGCCACATTGTCCACTTCTGTTTTCGATAGGGCCAACAGTTAACTCGCTATTTGAGCCTGTACAATCTCCCACAACTTCGAAACGGTGAAATATAACAAAATTACAAGTATCCCATGCGTTACTCGGGATTTCAAGCTATGGCCTTGCAAAATCTTAGCTCAGTCGGTCTAGTCGTTCTAGAGCCTATCCGTAACATATAAACAAACAGCGTCTCGTTTTTCTTAGTAGTATGGATAAGTTTTCTAACTTGTGTTATGCATATTTTTAGGTATAGTGCGAGCCTCAGTCGAGTTGCCGGTTATTCCCTTTTCGTGTCTGTGCGAGTGGATAATGCAATAACCGCCTGACCCATATAGATCTCCCAGTGATGTTATGGTCTCAGCTTATCTGCTGATTACTTCTTATACAACAGTAAAGGATCAGTTGAGTGTTTTATGGCTTTTGAATTAAGTATTGAGAAGAGTATTTTCGTGTGCTGTAGAATTTTTCAGTGCAATTCACAACGAAATTTTGAATATTCATCAGGATGAATTGCACAGAGTGAACCGGAATATCATCACACGCTACGACACTTGCTTTAACGGGTATGTTTTATTGTTTTTGTGTTTCTTTCTGTATTTCAGTCTGATTATTAGGAAAAGGATTGTTAGGGACCAATGGGTTACAATGCAAACGTATTTGAATAAAGCACATGTATCATCTGGCCGCTCTATAGATATGTAGGGGTTCTGATACTTCAGATCCCTAATAGTTACGCAAATTTCACTTCAGGACCGTCGTGCGGGTGGAATACCCTTGCGCCATTCTAACCTATTCGTACCTAAAACTCCTTTCCCTACTGATCATCGATTCATCGTCCGACTCGTTGGCTGAACAGTAAGCGTACTGGCCTTCGGTTCAGAGGTCCCGGGTTCGATTCCCGGCCGGGTCGGCGATTTTAACCTTAATTGGTTAATTCCAATGGCACGGGGGCTGGGTGTATGAGTTGTCCTCATCATCATTTCATCCTCATCACGACGCGCAGGTCGCCTACGGGTGTCAAACAGAAGGACCTGCACCTGGCGAGCCGAACCCGTCCTGGGATATCCCGGCACTAAAAGCCATACGACACTTCATTTCATCGATTCATCGAGGTTCATGGGGCGTACGGGAACGGTTTGACGGCGAATGCGTTCTTGTTTACCGACACCCAGCATACAGGATGGACGGCAACCTTTACGGAGCTCACCCTGTAAAATTAAATTAATTCCGGGGATTTATCAAAACACGAATATATCCGTTATAATTTCCTGTACAGTAAAACGCTTGAGACATAAAAGGTCACAAATCATTACAATTTTCTCAAACAGCTAATATTAACGGAAAAAATTAGATATTTCCTGTTTATGTTCCCTTAATATCGCTACACCAGTGTACACTAAACAAATAATATATAGCCTAGTGAACTTCCCGCCTACCCTTGAATTTAATGACCGAGTTTCAAATAGATCTTATAAGCCATTTTCCTGTGATTTAACAAACAAACACACACACACACACACACACACACACGAAATAAATTGAACTGAACCGACTTTCAAATTTGTAGACCTAATTCAAGATATAAACGGAATATAAAAAAATTGAAGTATCGAAATTATAATTTATATAATATAGATATAACACATGGAATTATTATCTAATAACTTCACTGAATACTGGAAAAAGTCCTCTCAGTTTTAAGTGCTGTGTTGAAGGGGAGATAGTACCTTCTGGGGATCACTGCCAAGTACCTAGGTGTTAATATAAGGAAAGATCTTCACTGGGGTAATAACATTAACAAGGTTGTGAAGGAAGGTTACAGATCTCTTCACATATCTATGAGGGTATTTAGGGGTTGTAGTAAGAATGTAAAGGAGAGGGCGTGTAAGTCTCTGATAAGACCCCAGTCAGAGTATGGTTCCAGTGTATGGGACCCACACCGGGACTACTTGATACGTGAACTAGAAAAGATGAAAAGAAAAGCAAATCGATTTGTTCTGGGTGATTTCTGACAAAAGAGTAGTGTTACGAAAATGTTGTAGGAAAATTTGGGAGAAAGGAGACGAGCTGCTCGACTAAGCGGTATGTTCCGAGCTGTCAGCGGACTGATGGCGTGCAATGATATTAGTAGACGAATAAGCTTGGGTGGAAATTTTAAAATTAGTTAAGATCGTGGTATTGAGATAATATTGGAATTCAAGAGGACAAATTGGGGTAGATATTCACTTTAGGAAGAGGAATTAGGATCGGAATAATTTATCAACGGAAATGTTCGATAAAATTTCCAAGTTCCTTGAAACCATTTAAAAAAAGACTAGGTAACAAATGATGGCGCATCTCCCACCTGGACGACAGTCCTAAATGCAGATCAATGTTTATTGATTGATTGATTGATTGATTGATTGATTGATTGATTGATTGATTGATTGATTGATTGATTGATTGATTGATTGATTGATTGAATTAGTGCAAGCTTTCAAGTGTTCATTAGTTAAATGTGATTTAAATTTATTATCTGCAAAATGAGCTTTGAAAATGCGTATTCGCAAATTTATGTCGAACTTAAAATCTTAAGTACCAATTTCTTAAACTTCTTCTTCTTCCACTGCTTTTCCCCTGGTCAGGTGGGGTCGTCACTGAGAACCGCGTCGAAGAGAAATTAATCCTAAGCTGTTAAAATCACAAACCTGGTCGGGAATTGAAAACTAGACCACCTGGACAAGAGAACTCAGTCAAAAATCCGAACAGAGATTTCTTGAGCTTATCCAGTCATGTTTGGTGACGCTGTGACCACCTAGACTCATTTTCGGTTTCAGTCGGGGATTCAAGGTCGGATTTCCTGACACCATCACCACCACGGGATTTTTCTTTCTTAGTCCGTTTACCCTCCAGGGTTAGTTTTTCCTCAGACTCAGCGAGGGATCTTACGTCTACTGCCCGAAGGGCCGTGCACTGGAGCGTGACACATTTGGTCGGGCATACAACTGGAGAGAACGGCCTGTACCTCGTCACCGCCTCACCTGCTGTGCTGAAAAGTGTCTTGCAGGGGGTGGAAATATTTTAAGGGCCTTAAGTTAGGTACCATACCGGCATTTGTTCAGAGAAGAAGAGGGAAACCACGGAAAACCACTTCAACGATAGCTGAGGTGGGAATACGAGTAGAACCGCCTCTACTCAGTTGAACTCCCGAGGCTGAGTGGACCCCGTTAGAGCCCTCACCTCTTTGCAAATTTCGTGTAATAGTGCGGGAATCGAACCCGGAACTCCGGATTTGGCAGCTAATCACACTAACCACTACACTACAGAGGCGGACACCACGTGATTTTTTGTGTGAAAATTCGAACCCGTGATCGCTCGGAAATCGAACCTCGGCTGTCCGGGTAGAAAGCCAACAACTGAACCTCTACGCTGATCACCTCAAATAAATAAATAAATAAATAAACAAATAAATAAATAAATAAATAAATAAATAAATAAATAAATAAATAAAGCTGTATAGTTTTCCCGAGCCGGCTGCTGGCTCGATATAACCACGACCTCGTGCGAACGCGATACCAGTGACCTACTTTCTGCGGCCTGCTGACCCGTTCGCTCGCTCGCTCCCCTAGCACTGCCTGGCGAGACATTCATTCACTTATTCCTTCATTAATCTATGGTTGCCATTCACTGGACACAATGAATTGTCTTCTTTCATCACATTGTTTACAAGTTTATTTATAAAATGTTGACTTGAACATCGTCTATTTTGATACGCTGCAGTAACGTTGATATGTGGCCCACATCGCAGCCAGGATGCGTTTTCTACCATATCGATTACCGCATATTCGTTCATTCATCCATTCATTCACTCGTTGGTTCATAGGATGAGCAGGCAGAGCTTCTTTCATCAAGTGAAATACTCACAAGGAGACACTACGCACGTCTCATCTGGGAATCGGTTCTGTTTGGTGGGGTTATAGAGCAAGGTCACAAGATTTAAAGGTCAAATCATTAAGACGTAACTCACCCGCATTTCCGAGAAAAATCGATTTTAAGTTTAGCTTTGGTTTAAATAAACTAAATGTTACACATACGTGTTAGAGTATACTTAGCGCTTGTGGGAGCGCGTCGGTCTCCCGTCCTGGCGACCTGGGTTTAAGTCCCGCAACGGACATCTTTATCCTTAATTTTTTTACAACTTGTTTTACGTCGCACCGACACAGATAGGTCTTATGGTAAGGATGAGATAGGAAAGGGGTAGGAGTGGAAAGGAAGTGGTCGTGGCCTTAATTATTTTACAGCCCCAGCATTTGGCTGGTGTAAAAATGGGAAACCACGGAAAACCATCTTCAGGGCTGCCAACAGTGGGGTTCGTACCCACTATCTCCTGAATGTAAACTTACAGCTGCGCGCCCCTAACCGCACGGCTAACTCTCTCGGTCTTACATCTAATCATAGGAGCACTTCGTTGAGTGTAATTTCAAAAAAATGAATTAACTCAGCCATAAAATTCGTCGAGTAGAATTCCTCTTTGGCTGCTGACAATCAGCATAGACGCCCGCTACTCCGTAGCTGTGATCATATGATTATTATTATTATTATTATTATTATTATTATTATTATTATTATTATTGTTTTCTTCCTTCGATCTTGGCCAAATATGGACCAGGTGAGGTAACTTCATGACTTCCTTCCTCTCCTTGCCTTCGTGTTTTTCCAGTATTTCTTCATTCTTTCACTATGTGCTCCCTTCTTCCGTCCATCCAGTCATATTTCGTTTGCTTCTTCTCTTTCTCCTGGATTCTCAAAACTTCTCAATTACTTTTCTGTCTAATATCTCGTTTCTTTTCGTACTTAACTTAGCCGTATTCTGATTTTTTGGATTTGTTTTTTTGAGTGTTTTAATGATATAATCAAATATTCTTTTCGTTAGCCTCTTTGGACTCATATCGATTAAATGGCCATTTCTTCAGATCTTCTGTAGAATGAATAATATCATCCGAAAATTTCACCTTGAACTACGATTCTCTTGTCAAATTCATCTCTGATTTACTCTGAAGACATATTGAAAAATCAACAGGAAAATCTGCAGCCTTGCCTCACTCCTGCCAGGATAATTGCTTCTTTACATATCTTCCGATTCCTCCCACTTATGTATGTAGATTTTTACGGAGATTTTGGCAAACGTATTTGACCCCAATCACCTTCAGTACAACGTAACTTATGGTCAAAGACCCCGTTAGGCCCTTGAACTTCCAAGACAACTTCTACCCAACCAGATGGCCTGCAGGTACTGGAGTTGCGCGTGGTCAGCGTATTGCATCCTTAGCTGCCTCTCGTATTAAGCAGCTGTTCATTGATCTCACGTGGCGTCCAGGATTCACATTTCCTGAACTGGCCTGAAATCGAACTTGGGGTATCCAGGCGAGAGACGGGAAAGTTAACTGGGGCTGGTTTCCGCCCACATTCAGAATCTCAGTTGTCTTATTTATGCGTAGAGCGTTGGCCTTCTGAACTTAAGTTCGCTGGTTCGATCCCTCCTCAGTCCGGTAGTATTTGAAGGTGCTCAGTCTCGTGTCGGTATATTCAATAGCATGTAAAAGAACATAAGTGAGACAAATTTCAGCACCTCGGCTTCCCCGAAAACCGTAAAATTAGTTAAATATAATACAACCAATAACAATATTTAGATTGATGCTTTCCTCCGCCTGTTTCAAGTCGTTCGGCCTTGTCAGGAGTGAAGTGAATGAAGCCCCCATCTAGCGGCGAGGATAGGAATCGTCCCGGCTGCCGAAGCCTGCCATACTCCTCTGGGGCAATGATTAATGACTGACAGATAAAATGAAATTACATTGGAGAGTGTTGCTGGAATGAAAGATGATAGGAAAAACCGGAGCACCCGGAGAAAAACCTGTCCGGCCTCCGCTTTGTCCAGGACAAATCTCACATGGAGTGATCGGAATTTGAACCACGGACCTCAGCGGTGAGAGGCCGGTGCGCAGCCGCCTGAGCCACGGAGGCTCTACGTTGATGTTTTCATAACCCGTAACTGTAGATATAATGCTATAGCTTTTGATCTTTTCCCGTAGCAAGAAAACAAGGTGAAATTCTTTATGTTTCTCGGAGAACTTTCCTGCGTGTCCTCAGAAGAAAATCTCGACTGTTCCAGGGAAAGCCTTTTGTTTTCTTGACACGGCAAAAGCATCAATAACAATATTAATTAATTAGTCCGCCTCTGTGGTATAGTGGTTAATGTTATTAGCTGCCACCCCCAGAGACCTGGGTTAGATTCCCGTCTCGGCCATGAAATTGTAAAAGTGGTACGAGGGCTGGAACGGGGTCCACTCAGCCTCGGGAGGCCAATTGAGTAGAGTGGGGGTTCGATTCCCACCTCAGCCATCCTCGAAGTGGTTTTCCATGGTTTCCCCACTTCTCCTCCAGGCAAATGCCGGGAAGGTACCTAACTTAAGGCCACGGCCGCTTTCTTCCGTTTTCCTTTTCTATCCCTTCCAATCTTCCAATCCCCCCACAAGACTCCTGTTCAGCATAGCAGATGAGGCCACCTGGGCGAGGTACTGGTCCTATACTCCAGTTGTATCCTCGACCCAATGTCTCATGCTCCAAGACACTGCGAGATCGCTGAGTCCGAGGGAGAAACCGACCCTGGAGGGTAAACAGATTAAGAAAGAAAGAAAGAAAGAAAAGAAAGAAAGAAAGAAAGAAAGAAAGAAAGAGAAGGATTAATTAATCAATTTATTTATTTAATTTATTTATTTATTTATTTATTTATTTATTTATTTATTTATTTATTTATTTTTTTATTTATTTATTTATTTGATGCTATTACGAAGCACGCGAGACACAGCGACTTCGATCCTGTGCAAGTTTTGGACTGACTGACGATGTTGGCGCCAGCGAACGCTCAAGATAGAAGACAACTCAAGTTTAGTTGGAGAGTTGAAGGAAGTATTCTGAGTGGACAATCAATAGAATCTTCAAATGAGGCTAAGAAATCGGATCGCGTGTCGTCTTCAACTACAGCTATTCTTAGGTAGGAAAGTACTGCATACAGTTTAGAGTTTCCTGTACTTGTTTTTAACTAAATACACTGTTTGACTTAATTGTTGAGCCAGTCAAGGGGTATACCGCGGATAATAAGTAGGTAAGGGGAAAGGGGACTTGATAAGGATGACTCAGAAGTCTCTCGTGTGTATTGTAGTCGAAGTTGTACATATAAGGTGCCTTGCTCTGCAGCAGGGTAGTATCCCAACTGATCGGGCAAGCAGTGCATACTGGAGGATACCACCAACAGAGTAATGCCATAGGGTATGTTCGGTACAGGCTATGGAAGCACATGGAGATTCCTGAAGGAGGATATATATATATTTTTTGCAATCCGCTTTACGTCGCACCAACACAGACAGATTTCTTATGGGAAGGATGGGATAGGGAAGGACTGGGGATGGAAAGGAAGCGGCCGTGGTCTTAATTAAGGTACAGCCCCAGTATTTACCTGATGTGAAAATGGGAAGCCGTGGACCACCATGTTCAGGGCTGCCGACAGTGGGGTCCGAACCAAATATCTCTCGAATGCAAACTCACAGCTGCGTGCTCCTAACCGCACGGCCAACTGACTCAGTAGTAGAAAAAATAGCTTAAACCCTTGGAAAATAGCATATTAGGGGTTTGGCCTGCCAAGATGACTTCTACCCAACCTTATGACCTGCAGACACTGTAGTACTTCGTTGTCAATGTGACGAGATTATCAGCCGCATTAACATGGATATGTTTTTGGTTTATCTGGAATGAGCGACAACAATTTCCCGACACTATTGTAACAATGGCAACAAGTGTTCGTCTATGTGTACAAGGTCAGTTACGTCATATTTTCACGGTGCACTTTCTTCCTGTAACTAAGAGCTTGAAAAATCTCGTATCAAGTGAACCTCGTTCTACACCTCAGTCCAAAATTAGAATCCTTGAACTGGCCGGAAAACGAACACAGGGCATTGAAATAAGAGACAGACACGCCACTTGTAGACCACAGGACTGGCTATTATTATTATTATTATTATTATTATTTTTTATTAATAGTATTACTATATACCGGGCGAGTTGTCCGTGCTATGAGCTTGCATCCGGGAGATAGTGGATTCGAATCCCACTGTCGACAGCCCTGAAAATGCTTTTCCGTGATTTACCAGTTTCACTCCAGGCTGTACCTTAATTAAGGCTACGGCCGCTTCCTTCCCATCCCTAGGCCTTTCCTATCCCATCGTCGCCGTAAGACCTATCTGTGTCGGTGCGACGTAAAGCCGCTGACAAAAAAAAACATTCTGATTATTTTTAGGGGTTATAGGATGTCCTTCATTTGGTCAGAACTCATGAGCCTTGCCATTCTTTTGTGGATATATGTACTCATTTTTCTTTCTATTTATCGAACCCATTATCCCCCCTGTGTATCCCCTGCATGCCGTAAGAAGCTATTAAGATGGGAACAACCAAAGATTCTGTACTCGCTCCCTCGTCTTCTAAGCCCCAAAACATATCCATTATTCTATGATTTTGTGTATAGCAGAGAAACGAATGCCGTTCTCCTTAGTGAGGGAGAATGGAAAAACACGGAATACCATTCTCAGAACAGCCGACGGTGGGAACCAGCTCCTCTCCGTCTCCCGAGTACAGAAGCGTGGCCACCCCTCCTCTGCTTGGTTGGTCGGTCGGAGTGCACAGCCGTCGGACCAGCCGAAGCCCACTCTGCAACCGAAGCCAATAGTGTCTCTCAAAAGACGATTAAAGAACGCAACTCGCAATTTAATGTGAGCTAAATATCTCTTACCTCAGTCGTAGGATTAATTTCCTACAGGGGCAGACTAGGAACACGGAATGTTTAATGTGCTTTGTTTATTTACTTTTTTGTTTTGTATTTGGTTAGTAGCGTATCACTGAAACAGCTGCTGAGCGTGTAGCGTTAGTGAATTGGCTCCACTAGCGCTGTTCTGCGGGAGCGCGCTTGAACTCGGAGGTGATCTCACTAGGTATTCTATTTGTCATGGTTATATTGTACCTAGTTTAATAATAATAATGATAATAATAATAATAATAATAATAATAATAATAATAATAATGAAAATCAAATGTCGAATGGCTTTTAGTGCCGGGATATCCCAGGACGGGTTCGGCTCGCCAGGTGCAGGTCTTTCTATTTGACACCCGTAGGCGACCTGCGCGTCGTAATGAGGATGAAATGATGATGAAGACAACACATACACCCAGCCCCCGTGCCATTGGAATTAACTAATTAAGGTTAAAATCCCCAACCCGGCCGGGAATCGAACCCGGGACCCTCTGAACCGAAGGCCAGTACGCTGACCGTTCATCCAGCGAGTCGGACATAATAATAATAATAATAATAATAATAATAATAATAATAATAATAATAAAATAAGGTAAGGGTGTGTTCTGCCCGAAGGCAGGTCCGAACCTCCACGGAGGTGTACCTGAGCCGGAGTTTACGTACGGTAGGGTGGCCAGTTCCTTTCCGCTCCTCCATTCCTTTAACCCCCACCAACAGCGCGTGGCAACCCATCCACTTCTCGACCACGCCCAATGTTGCTTAACTTCGGAGATCTCACGGGATCCGGTGTTTCAACACTGCTACGGCCGTTGGCATAATAATAATGATAATAATAATAATAATAATAATAATAATAATAATAATAATAATAATAATAATAATAATAATAATAATAATAATAATAATAATAATAAAGGTGTATTAATGGTTATTTATTAATAAGAGGTTTTAATGACGTAAGTGGTAAGACGACAGCTAGGATTGCCACCGAAGGTAGTGCAATGTGTCTTCGAACAGTTGATAATTGGTTTACCGATCTTCCGGCGACAAAGGAATAAGGTGCACAGCTTTGAAAACCACACTCGTGACCCGCTGTACGGAAACTAACCTTAAGTCAGATTTTTCATTTTTGAAACTTTTGTGGTTCTAAGATCGGCACGAGGTACTGAGTATTTTGAAAAAGGAGTTCATGCTTCTAGGCGCATTATTTATTATTGACTCTTGCTATTAAGAAAACTGTGTTTTGAGAAAACGCAAAAACAGCTCTCACTAATTTTCTTACCAATCTACAAAGTTTTCATTGCATTGAGTGGTGAAGTCTCCAACTGTTGTGTATGTTAGGTTTTGAAGAGTACCACAGGTAGCACAAGAAGTAGAAATATATAGACATGCAATTATACCCCCCACCCCAGACATTCGTTCAGCTCTGCTGTTTAATTTTCATTGCCGAATCTGGGCCTTTTCCGGGCAAGGGGTCACATTTGTGTAAATTAATAAAAATTGAATCAAATTTAATAAATACGTTGTAACTGATAGTGTGGCGATGTTCTGCGGGCAGGTATCAATGTTAGCAAAACCTTATCATGTGATCTCATCCAGTGATGTTCTGCGGGATAGTATCCATGGCGGAAGAAAAATGCGCAGTGTGGCGGACAAGTATAACTCTGGCGTTAAGTGTTCTCTATGCCTTCTTATAAATCATTGCAGCCTGCTGCTAAGACACATGTGACGGGATATCCTATAAATATCCTGGTAACAGTCTTGACAGAAATTATTTTCTTATGTGTATATCAACTGGCAGGACACACAGCGATTTAGAAGGACTCTCACTGAACAAATGTACTATAAAAAGCATTAGGTTGGATGGTCTTATAGGGCCTTGTTGAAGCTATTTTTTTGTATGAGTACGAAAATATTATCTTATGTTAACATTTAATAGGAAATAAAATATGGTGAATCATCACCATGAGAAACTAAAGAGTGTTTGAATAACCATTTTAATATTGATAGTATATACAAATAAGTTATTTAATTCTGCGGATGTTTCCTGCTTCCTATATTCCACGTAATTCGGTCTCTAATCGCCATCTCGGTTTCTGCTATGCTCATATTTTCATGCTCAGTTTGATCTTTCCTGTTTATATCTTTCGCGAGAAATCCGTAGCAAACTCGCTATCCTTTGCACACAGCTCTACCATTTCGAAGTGTTAAATTATTGTTAGTGCTATATTTTGAATTAACTATATTACGCTAACATTACCACTGAGATTTTATTGTAATGGATTTGTACAAAAATAAAAGGTCTTTTCATCTAAGCAGTATTTATAATAACTGATTCTAGAGTTTTAGCAGTCAAGTGACGTTGTAAGTAGCTTTCACCGAGGTGGCCACGGTTCGAATCCTGGCCAAGGCGTGTGGAACTTTCGAAATTAAGAGTCATCATTCCTCTGGCTCGATTTTCAAGTAAAAATACAAGCTTACTTGTTTCCTTTTGTTGCTAGTGTTTGGGTTCGTATACCAGTAAGGAAAAGGAGGATGAGCGACGAGAATTCACGAGACGATTCCACAAAGAAGCCCCTTCTAAAATAATATAACGGGGATTGTAAATAAAGGTTATAGATCTCTTCAATTGGTTATGAGGGTAGTTAGGAGTTGCAATAAAGATGTACAGGAGAGTGCGCATAAGTCAGTGATATGACCCCAATTAGAGTAGAACTGGGAAAGGTTCTGAGAAAAGCAGCACGGTTCGTCGTAGTCAGTTTCCAACAAGAGAACATTGTTACGAAAATTTTGCAAACGTTGGGTTGGAAAAACTTGAGGGTAAGAAGATGAGCTACGCAATTAAGCGGTTTATTCTGAGCTGTGAGCGGAGAGATGGTGTGGAATGACATAATTAGCTAAATAACCTTGAATGAAGTGTACAAAAATAGGAAGATGAACGTGAAGTTGGAATTCAAGAGGAAACATCGGCAAAACATTCGTTTATATGAAGAGGAATTAAAGATTGGAATAATTACTAAGGGAGATCTTTTATACATCTTAAAGTCGTGATTGATTGATTGATTGATTGGTTGATTGATTGGTTGATTGATTGATTGATTGATTGATTGATTGATTGATTGATTGATTGATTGATTGATTGATTGATTGATTTATTTATTTATTTATTGATTGATTGATTGAAAGTTTTGCGTTGGGTGGATACGCTGTTTCTGATGGGAGCAATTGAAAATAAACAAAGGACAGGAAAACAATCCTCACGACAAGGCACTTGTGCTCAGGTTACCTAAGAAGTCACTGTGGAAACGACCAACCTAGTTTGGGATCGCAAAAGCAATATTAAGACACGTGGGAAAAGATCTTGGATTGTAATCCTTTAGGCCATCAGCCATCAACGAGCTAAGGATCAGCCACATAAAATAGAGGATGGAACGTAATACACTATTTCACCGAAAATTAAGAAGGTGACAAGGGGTCAGCTCTGTACAATAATCCATCTTTAGCGACATAAGTGTTCAGTGTAATTTGCACATTTAGGTTCTATCAATAGCTATGTTAACATTGATGTTTTCATGGCCCATACTTGCAGACATGATATGGGCTTTTGCCGTGTCAGGCAAACAAGAAGAAACTCTTTAAGTTTCGCAAAGAACTTTGCTCCGCATATTCAGAAGCCCAATGTCTAATAGCTATGTTCTCAAGTTCTCAACTATTGTCCTGAGTACAGTTTCCTTTGCGTTTTTTATGATATGTGTGTGTGTTGAGAAGAGTGTGATGATTGTTTTAAAGAGAGGTACAACTACTGTATACCAATACATCCTATTAACACTAAACAGAGGAAAAGAAAGAAGAATGTAGACAGTTCGAAGTACGAAGAATGATGATATCAACAAATCAAAGGAAAGGTTCATGCGAGATGTGAGAATGGGCAAATCGCTTGGTCCCGTAAACCTTATAGTGTCTGCATTGGAAGAGGACACGTTTTGAAGAAATGAGGTCGAATATGAAAGATGAAAGTGAGGTATCAATGACAAGTATGTGGAAGCTATGCCAGATTCAGATAATGGCTGTGTAATCATCGCTAGAAATTACCAAGTGTAGATCCTCTCTGAGGATACGTATGGATTCTTATGACTTTTCTTCTTAATGTTTCTATTATTTGAAATACATTCGGTTAATTTTGCCTTCAATAGTGCTAGCACATACATTCTGTTTCTCCCCCACGCAGATTTCCTCCAGTATCATCAGTGACCAAATATTTGATGTTATGGGAAAGGGGATCGAACTCACTATTTCCCGAATGCAAGCTCACAGTTGCGCGCCCCTAACCGCACAGCTAACTTGCTCGGTATTCGCTTCAGTAAGTTCGTATTACAACTTATACAAGTCTAAACATCCTGGTTTTAGTCACTACTTCCTCCCGCATTCTACTAAAGTGAACTGTGAAAAACACCAGAAAATTTTCATGGATTTGAGACAAGCGTCGAGATTCACGAAATACGAAATACGATACAATTCGTACTTGATTTGTGCTTAACTGACTGTGACTTCTGAAATTTATCACTTGTTGACATTTTTCTTATGTTAGTTATGTTCAAAGAATGATCTTAATTGTAATCTCTAGTAGTTAGAAGGATGTACTTGTGTCCTCGAAGAAGCCATGTTCCCTGGTACCGCAAGAATTTGTGTATAGAGGGCGGTGACTCTCACGCTGGGGCAGAACAGCAGCCCCGTTATGAATGAGTTCCAGGTCAGCCACGTGTACACGGCACGTGCACAGCCTCGAGGCCAGGTCAATGGAACGCGCCTCTCTGAATGGAGTGCGTTCGGGAAAGGGGTTGGGTTGACCCACATTTCACACGCACTAACTTTAAGGTACAGCCCGGGAAGGGGTGGCCGCTGACGTCACTATCCAGGGTAGGAATGGGGGATGGAAATTCATTGACGTCAAATGGGAAAGCCTCGTGCCGTTCTGGGTGAAAACGAGGTCATCCAGGGGCTGCAGCATCCAGCATCTGCACTGCCTCCATTCAATAGCAACCTCCATTCACAGATCCGACAAAAATCAGACCACCGCACCGTTAATTACACGAGTTCTTCTGGCGGTTCCCAAAAATTTATTTAAGTTGTAATAACACTTTATGTAGAGTATCAAATAGTTTTGTCGACTATCTTTTTTGTTTACCTTCAAGAAACCTCCCTTGCACTATAATTTTATCCCGCGATATTTTAGTAGAGTGATTAGATGACAACCTTAAGAACTATTTGTTTCGAATAAATCATAGTAATTTCATACGAATTATGCCCATATGCCCCAAGGATGGTAATTTAATTACACAGGGTGTAACGAAAAGGTATGTCTAAACTTTCAGAAGACATTCCTCACATGCAGAGAAAAGAAAATATGATATATGGACTTGTGATAGATATCGTCCTTTGTTCGCACTGTTTCCAAAAGTAGGGTTGTCCCGCGCAAAGGCGCTGTTTTGAGATAAATGTGAGATTTCAAGAAGTTCATAAAGCAGAAATGATGTCGTTATATATTTGGATCGGAGAGGTATCCCACTCGCGTAATGATATGGGCTGCGTGCCATCACGTCATTCTTTTGGAACATATCTTTCTGATGGATCTGTGAAGGGTGAAACTGATTTACACATGTTACAAACACGGTGAATCCTACAGCTTGAAGAGGAGTGGATCCTGTTCCTGTACAGATTTTCCTACCGAATACCAGAGCTCTACGCAGATATACAAAGTAATATCCGCATCTGTTCCGCATCCGCGAATGGTTATCCACATCTGTTAATGGTTATCCCAGAATACTGTATATATTTAACTTTAGTATGTTACACCCAATAAATTGAAACGGATAGATCTGCTAATATAATACAATAGGCCTGACACCTGGTACCAGAACCCCTACAGTTACAGATTTATGAGGTATTTTCTCTTACGACAACTACCGACGTATTGACCTTCGTTCCTTCCTTCCATTAATTGCGGGCAGGGGCCAGTTAGGCTTAGGTCAGATTTACAGCTTATGGTCTCAAGGCTCTTTATATATATCACCATTCTCCCATACCACTGTCAAGGGTCGCCTAATCTCAAGCAAAAATAAGAGTTTACCTGAGTGAAAATCAATAAACATCATTATTTAGAAATTATCAGCAAAATTATCAGCACTGCCATTCATTTTGTATTCGGCAATACACTAACTTCGCGGATATCCGCATCCGTGCATGGCTCTAACGAAAACTTTCCAGAACAGTACATTTGTCACAGTACTCCATTGTCGCCAGCTCTATTGAAATTGTCATCAACAAGGCACGACCTTACCACGCCTGACAGCTCACTCTAGGGGAACATCAAGGCCTATGTAAATCTGCGTGTCATTATGCTAAAAAATTAGATTTGCGTCATGCATTTGAGGACCAATCCCACCGGCGATGCTCTAAAAATGTCTCCGGTCACCACCCCATTTTGAGAGTAGGATCCCCATTTAGTCACCTTTTACGACAGGCAGAGGATGTCCAGCTTCGTGGCTAACTGGCTAGCATGTTGGCCTTTGGTCCAAGAGGTGCTGGGTTCGATTCTGGGCCTGATTGGATATTTCAACCTTCATAGATTAATTCCTCTGGGTGTTTGTGCCGTTTTCAACATACGATTGTTTATCCTAGGTGGGGACATTTCCTCACATGCGCGCAGGTTGGCTATGGGCGTCAGCTCGAGAGCCTTGCACCAGACATCTGCCTGGACCTTACGCTATTATTATTATTATTATTATTATTATTATTATTATTATTATTATTATTATTATTATTATTATTATTATTATTATTATTACAGTGGATGTATTTTACCATCCCTCTCATAGAGGGAGGTCCCACTTTGATAGTACCGGGTAATAATCCCACCCACAGAAGTTTCTAATTAGCTTATATTGTTCTATTTTCTCTTGGAACAATCACCACCACCATCACCACTACCATTAACTACGGAAAAATCTGCGCTAGATTCCTGAAGAAACAGGATGACCACGAGTCCCCTAGCTGAGTCTCGCATTTCTGCCATCTACTTGTGCGATGCTCCTCACTTTCATCTATCTTATCCGACCTCCCTTGGTCAAATCTTGCCTTTTTCCGAACTCGACGGTATTAAGGTTTCGAGGCCCAGAGAGTCTCTAATTTTCACACCCTTCATGACCCTTCCATTTCTTTACCGATACCTTCATTCTTCAAATTGTTGCACCTCTCCCATTTTCCTTCTGATTGGAGTTAATAGAGGATGGCTGCCCAGTTGTACTTCCACTTAAATTAACACCACCATCAAGAATTTAAGTTAATTCTGAAAAACAGATTATGTCTCTTGACGACTTTCTTCTTCTTCTTCCTCTCCTTCTACTTCCTGGTCTCTTTGTAGTTGCCTGGGGTTGGCGCGTTGTATATATACAGCCCAGTTTTACGAGAGGTTCGAGTCTCGCCATCGACAGTACCAAAACATGGTTTGCCATGCTTTCCAATTTTTTGACAGGTTAATAATAGAGTTGTATGTTAATTTAGCCCACCTCTGCAGCGTAACGGTTAGTACTATTATCTGCCGTCCTCGAAGATCCGGGTTCGATTCCCTGTGCCGTCAGAGATTTAAGAATGGCAGGCGGGCTAGTATCTGGACAAAATGGTACATGCAGCTCACCTCCACAGGGGGTTGGTCTGCAAAGAATTCTACCACCTCGGGGTGAGGACATGAATTTACAATTAATGTAACTATCCACCCAAGAGAATCAAGTATTTATTTGATCTTAATTTAAAGCACGAGTCATACCATCATACTTTTAGTCTTTTCTAAATCCAGGGTCATCGCCGCAAACCTGGCTATGTTAGTGCGATAAAAAGAATAGAGTGTTACTATTGCTTTATTGAGGTTTCCCTTTAAACATATAATATTCACTGGTACCTTTTCTACAACCATTTAATTTCTGGGCTAAACACATATGAGATCACCTAATATTTTCATTTTTTTTAAATACTTGACTTTACGTCGCATGGATGGCGACGATGGGATGGGAAAGAGCTAAGAGTAGGAAGGAAGCGGCCGTAGCCTTAATTAAGGTACAGCCCCGGTATTATCTGGTGTGAAAGTGGGAAACCACGGAAAACTCTTTTCAGGGCTGCTGACAGCGTTGTTCGTATGCACTATCTCCCGAATGCAAGCTCACAGCTGCGCGTCCCTAACCATACGGTCAACTCCCTCGATTTATTTTTATTATTTAAGTCTATTGTAACTTTCATATTGTTGCAGATATTTATATCTTAATATTAATTTGATTCGGCGACCTCAGTTGCACAGGCTTTCGAAATAGTGGATTTGATCCCAGCGGATATCATTGTCATATGAGTGTGACCTTGGTTTCCAAGATTCAAATAACTCCTGTAGAACAAAACCTCGACAGCATGGCGTCTGTTGAAATGTATAGCAGGTAAAGGGATATTAAATAAATAACATTATTACTATTAATATTACTAGTTGATACCCGGCGTGCACTGATATGCCATAATAAATAAAAGGCGTTTTTAATTAATTCTTATTATGACATTTTTATTAACATTTTTCTTCATTATATTTGGTTGTTTTGTTATTTGTATGTTTATGATTACATTTACTTGTAATTTCACTTACAAAGCAAAGAAATGATTACAGTAAATATGTTTTATTTTTTTTAAATTTCAATATCTATTAATTTTATCAAACTATTTCTATTTGCTTACAAAAATTTGCATGGTGCATGATGTTCAGTAGATACATGACTTTCCATCTGGTGCAAAAATTAACAGATTCCTCGGCAATGAGTTGTCTTACTGCATGAACCTCCAAGCAAGGAAGGTACTTTGCGACGTAAAACAAATTGTAAAAAAAAAGAAAAGAAATTTACTTCATAAAACATGGCTGCGTGTTCCCATCCTTCTATATACAGCATTTTTTACCGGACTATCATGATACAGAGGAAGTTGCTGTCGCCTAGTGACAAGTTCCATCCAAATCTTGGTGCGGCTTCGTAATTAAATGAATTACATAAAATAAACACATTTCTGTTGACGTTTCAAGAAATGCAAGATTTGTCCTGTACTATTGAGACGATTTGGAAGATTTTGGTACAAACCACACCTTTTGACTCCATCTGATTTAAGAGCTAGAGTTTTGTGAAACACACACGTTTTATTATTATTATTATTATTATTATTATTATTATTATTATTATTATTATTATTATTATTATTATATTGGCTCTAAGCTTCGTGGCTCACGTGACAGCGCGCCGGCCTCTCACCGCTGGGTTCTGTGGTTCAAAACCCCGTCACCCCATGTGAGATTTGTGCTGGACAAAGCGGAGGCGGGACAGGCTTTTCTCCGGGTACTCCGGTTTTCCCTGCCATCTTTCATTCCAACAACACTCTCCAGTATCATTTCATTTCATCTTTCAGTCATTAATCATTGGCCCAGAGGAGTGCGACAGACTTCGGCAGCTGGCACAATTCCTATCATCGCCGCAAGATGGGGACTTCATTCATTCCATCCTTGACCCTGTCAATGACTGGAAAACAGGTTGTAGGTTTTCATTATATTGGCTCTGATTGATTTCTGAAGTAAGTTTTTAGAGGTCTGTACCCAAAAGTTTACAGCTGACATTATTTTGTAAGACGTCCCTTTTTATCACTATCGGCAGCCCTGAAGATGATTTTCCATGGTTTCCGATGTTCACACCAGGTAAATACCAAGGGCTGTATCTTTATTAAGGCCACGGCCACTTCCTTCCCATTCCTAGCCGTTTCCGATACCATAGGTGCCATAAGACCTATCTGTGTCGGTGCGACGTAAAACAACTTGTAACAAAAAGGGCCTTTTGACATAAATATAGTCTTATGTTTGGGAGTCATCTAAAAGTTTGCGTGACGAATTTATCTAATACAAAATGTGTGATGCGATGTTACCTAGCAACCGTGAAGTATTGATGGATGGTCATGACCGAGGGACATATAGAAGGCCCTGTGCGTATCTTTGTGAAACCAACCAAATACATTAATCGTTATCAGTTTGAGTTCCATTTTTTTGAAAGGGCCGATGACCTTCGATGTTAGGCCCTTTAAAACAACAAGCAACAAGCAAGCATTTTTTGAAAGACATATTCATTATCATTTCAATTTCCTAAAAGGAAGTTTGACATAATTTTTTGTTAGAAAAATTGCTAATGTAGTATAGTATGAGTGTTGAATTAGCTTACATGCAGCCTTTTCATCTAAATCATCAAGGTTATAATCACAATAAACAGGGAGTGGAATTTTTCACTTGAAAATTCGTGTGATGTCTGGGATGGCATTCAGCTTTAAAATTCCTAGCTAAAAGGGGAATAATATGAGCTGAATGGCTCCAGCTATCCCAGAAATCAGCAGCGGATCCACTCTAAAGGGGTAGAAACAATATTTATAGTTTACTACTGAGTATCGCACCACTGGCCTGATGTTTTTATTTATTCATTCTGACACCAATACGTGTTTGACAAACGACACAGAATAGCTCATAAGTGGTTTGAAAAAATAATTGAATTTTTGGTTTCTTAAAAGAAACATAAAAAATATGAACTTTTTTATGCTGTTGGTAGGAAATTAAATACTATGTTTTCCATACAAATGTTTCCGCATTATTGCTACCGAGAATTTTATAATGGTGGTAACAATTTTGTTTTGTCCAGTCATGTTCGATTGAGGGGCTGCCTGGCCGAGGCGGTAAAGGCGTGCTCGGTTCGCCCGGAAGGACGTGGGTTCGAATCCCCGTCAGGAAGTCGTAAAATTTAAGAAACGAGATTTCCACTTCCGGAGGTGCATACACCAAAAATGATTACCAAGTTAATTCCTGGGGGCAAAGGGGGCCGGGTGTAGAGCTAACCACTCTACCCCATCACGTGCCGAGGTTAACAATGGTGTAAGCCTTTACCTTCTACTCCTCCAAGGGCCTTCATGGCCTGTACGGAGGTGACTTTGCTTTGCATGTACGATTGCCACCATTCGAAAGCATTTCTGGGGATGGTCACTCCAGCATTCAGAAACAGTAACTTACTCTTACTCGTATGTTCCTGACGCTGTTTATAATTTCAGTTTAAAACCTGAGTCAGAACCTCCAGGACTAAGGAGGCTTTCGTAACTCGCAACCAACTATGAAAGCCATCGACCAGATGGGCACTGAACCAGTGCACCTTCACTTAGGAGGCCACAGCTAAATCCATTCAAATTTACTAGAATTCACTTCATATTACAAGCGGTTTTACGGTTAATAATTCATACACTCAGTGCACGTAAGTACGTATGTCTCTTATTAAACGTCTTAAAGTGTACGATCACTGGGAGGTCGTTGACTTCGTCCGTAAAACAGCTCTCAATTAAAAGAAAGTGGCTTGTAAATATAAAGGGTTGCTATTTCAAATAATACAAGTGTTGAAGGGAGATTAGTATCAGGGGTTGATGATTACTATGTGGCAACCCCGCTCTGACCTGGGCCGTGACGTCACTGGCACGTGTCGCCGTCGGGATGACGTCAGTTGTTACGTCACTGTGACGCCGTAGAGCCCGGCACGAGTTTCGGGAGCTATTTTTAGCTCGGCCCCTTTTCCACCCCTCAACCCCTTCCTTTGAGCTGTTCCTCTCCACTGCGGGGCTCTAGCATGGGTTACCCCCTTAAATTCTGCTTTTTGTTTAGATAAAAACAAAAAAAATTCCATATATTCCAATATTATTTCGACTATGTTTGAAAAATAAATAAGCGTTCTCGATGAGATAAAAACGACGTTACTCACATTATATTTAACTGACAAGATCGTATGTAAAATAAGTTATTTTCTTGCCCCAGTTTGGAAGATGTGCAAACAATATCTATACCAGCATAAAGAAAAGTTAGATTCAAAGTGAAATTATTTTTCCCAAAACGACTCCTATATTTATGAATGTGGAGCCGTAGCTTTGTATTAAATTTGTACTAAATTCTCTTATCATCATGTTAATGAGAATAATAGTATGGAAATACAGCCGGGGTTGGGAGCTTATCTGATGGATTTCCACTCAGCCAGACGAGTTTTAAATCTCACTGGATCTAAATAGAATTTTGTCCTTAAAATCCAGGTAGCATCTGGAAGGTTTAAAACTCCCAGACAAAATTCAAAATGAGCTCCTGATATTACTTGCACAAGCTGAATATATAAAGAAAATGAAGTGACTTCACTCTGAGTTAAAATGATTTGTCTTCTCATCTTGAGGGCATCTCTTCTGAAATTTTTGAATAATAATAATGATAATAATATAATAATTATTATTATGATACTACTGGATACTTGCTTTTCAGGAATGCTTATACGCCTTAGAAACTATATCCTTCGGAGGTCACTCTAAAATTATAGAAATTACAAAGCAATAAAGGAAAATTCACGGGAAAATTTATGTTTCCACGAGAGAAAAGAGACTGTGGGCTAAGAGGAGAACAGTGGACCTCTACTCATTAACAGACAGGTTCACTGATGCCGTAGGCAAGGGACGCCTGAAATTATATGGCCATATCTGTAGAATGAACTGCGTCAGACTCACCAAAAGATTATTTAAAATGATCAAGTCAAAGAAGGTCAATATAAACTGGCTAGAAGATACTAAGGCGGACCTCCAAGAAATAGATATCACGGACGACATCATAGAAGATAGCGGAGCCTTTAGTACAATAGTAGCCAAGCACAAATTCGTGGAGAAACCTTAGAACAATACTGGTACGAAGTGGTCCACAGAACGCAAGATGCAAAACAGTGCATTCATGAAGAGATTTTGGGGGGATAAAAAGGTGAAAACCATCAGACCAACGAACAAGATCAAACGCGCTCTTTGAAGGGGCATAACGTATAATAATAATAATAATAATAATAATAATAATAATAATAATAATAATAATAATAATAATAATAATAATAATAATAACGCAGAGATGAGGATGCTCCGAAGGCAAAGAGTAACAAGGCTAGACAAAATTCCTAACGGCACCATTCTCCAATCTGTGAGAAACTGAGGAAGATTCGACTGAGATGGTTCGGTCACCTTCAGCGAAGACCAAGAGATTATCTGACGTACACAGTGTAGAGGCAGGCAGTAGAAGGCCAGCCAGCTCTGATAATATCCGAAGAGCAGAGAAAAATCAGAAGAGAAAGATGAAGAGGCTCTGTGAAGTAGAAAAAGAAAAAGAAGAAAAAAGTAGAAGAAGAAGAAATCGACTATATAGTCATAGGTTCTACGTGGTCCATATTTAGCCAAATACGGATTAAAATTATTATTATTATTATTATTATTATTATTATTATTATTATTATTATTATTATTTACATATATAAAAGACCAAGGTGTATGTTTCACAATACTCCAGCTCTTAAACCGGAGGGAGTTACAATTTGCGGTTTGTACCAAAATCTTTCAATTCGTCTCAATAGTACAGGACAAATCTTGCATTTCTTGAAAAGTCAACGGAAATATATTTATTTTCAAGATGGAAGAATGCTGTTCTCTGCTAGATACTCTTTGATTCTCTGACCTTCCCAGCTTCTCAATATACTCAACAGATGGCAGGACGTTCCTAATAACTGAATATACTGCTATGAGAAAACAGTTTACGTACGTACAGACGGGAAGGTATCAAGTCGACAAGCCTTCTGTATGACCATTCATAAAAAGCAGAGAGACACGCTTGGAAAAGTGGGTAGTCGATTTACCGAAAAAGTATTCAGCCATAGCCAATTGTACAGTATGTTGCACTATCCCGGGCAAGATCGTTTGAAAATGTTGAGATCCAAATACGGCCGAATGGTCGAAGCACAGAGAAAATTGTATGGAAAGAAGTTTTATAAACTAAATTACGAATGAATCCGGTATTATGTACCGGTATTAAATGTTTATATAACTATTGATAAGGGCAGGAAAAACAATGTGACTGCAACAGGCATATCAAGACGAGTTAACTGACCTATTTATAAGGAACGCTGCGGGGCAGCGCGAGTCCACTAGTCATTTATTATTATTATTATTATTGACCACCTCTGTGGTGTAGTGGTTAGTGTGATTAACTGCCACCCATGGAGGTCCGAGTTAGATTCCCGGTTCTGCCACAAAATTTGAAAAGTGGTACGAAGGCTGCAACGGAGTCCACTCAGCTTCGGGGGATTAAACTAAGTAGAGGGGGTTTCGATTCCCACGTCAGCCATCGTCGAGGTGGTTTCCCGTGTTTTCCCACTTCTCCTCCAGGCAAATACCGGGATAGTACCTAACTTAAGGTCACGGGTGCTTCCTTCCCTCTTCCTTGTCTATCCCTTCCTATCTTCCCATCCTTCCCCTCACAAGGCTCCTGCTCAGCATAGCAGGTGAGGCCACCTGGGCGAGGTACTGGTCCTCCACCCCACTTTTATTCCCCCGACCCCAAAGTCTCACGCTCTAGACACTGCCCTTGAGGTGGCAGAGGTGGAATCCCTCGCTGAGTGCGAGGGTAAAACCAACCCTAGACGGTAAGTGGATTAAGAAAGAAAGAAAGAAAGAAAGAAAGAAAGAAAGAAAGAAAGAAAGAAAGAAAGAAAGAAAGAAAGAAAGAAGTATATTACCTTTAATAACACCATCCCTCTAAAAGATCGATTACTGGTTACTTATCATATGGTCGGCTTGAAGTTGTTTCACTGTATTTTATATCTTCGTGCTTGTTACGCAAATATACAACAATTATTTATTACCTACAATCCTAATGTTTCTGACCGTTTATGGTTAGAAAGTCATGAATTTCTATTCTAGTAACTTTTGCGACACAGCGAGCGAGTTGGTTGTGCGGTTAGGGTCACGTAACTAGGAGCTGGCATTCGGGAGTTGGAGGGTTCGGTCTCCAGTATGAGCAGCACTGAATATGGTTTCCAAGGTTTCCCATCTTCACACCAGGCTGCACGTTAATTCAGGCAACGTAGTCCACTACTTTGTCCCCATAAGGAATGTATGTGTAGGTGCGACGTCAGACCAATTATACAATATAAATTTTGAGGCAAATATTGTCATATAGACTTAATAACTTTGTTTTATTGTTTCCGGGATTGCAGCTTTCACTTATTTTAACGTCGACAACGGGTACATGGAAAGACAAATTTTAAGGCGCTTTTAGTGTTTGGGTAGAACGGGTATATCGACGGGCATAGTAACTTACTATGTATGTTTAACCTGTTCATAGAAAATGCAGGAAGAGAAATGAAAGGGCATACTAAAGGCGTAAATTTTAATAGTATTCAGGTCACAGTATCCGATTTGCAGATGATATTGTTATCTTAGTTAATTCCGAAAGTGGTATGAGTAGATTGCTAAGAACTTTCAACAATTCCATACAAAAATTTAAACTAAAAATAAATATAAAGAAAACAAAATTCATGATTGTAGACTAAAAGAAGCCTAAAACCAAACCAAACCAAACCAAACCCCATGGCACTACAGCCCTTGAAGGGCCTTGGCCTACCAAGCGACCGCTGCTCAGCCCGAAGGCCTGCAGATTACGAGGTGTCATGTAGTCAGCACGACGAATCCTCTCGGCCGTTATTCTTGGCTTTCTAGACCGGGGCCGCTATCTCACTGTCAGGTAGCTTCTCAATTCTAATCACGTAGGCTGAGTGGACCTCGAACCAGTCCTCAGGTCCAGGTAAAAACCCCTGACCTGGCCGGGAGTCGAACCCGGGGCCTCCGGGTAAGAGGCAGGCACGCTACCCCTACACCATGGGGGCCGGCAAAAGAAACCTACAGGTAGAAAACACTTAAAATTAAATAACACACCGACAGAACAAGTCACATATTTATCCTATTTGCGTAGTTTAATTACCTTTGATAACAGATCCCTTCCAGAAATCAACAAAAGAATAGTGGTAGCTAAACAAGCCTTCCGAAATTAGAAAAACCTATTGCTAAACAACCATCGCAGTTTGGAGTCCATAAAATCATTTCTCAAGACCTTTGTTTGGAATGTGCTACAGTATGGATGCGAAACCTGGACATTAGGGAAACGGGAAGAAACAAACCTTGAGGCTGCAGTAATGCGGTTTTGGAGAAGAATTACAAAAACAAGTTGGATGGTGAAAAATCAAATAACCTTGTTTAGAAGAACGCAAAGGAGGACCTATGTTTATTAAATACGGTATAATATAATAATTTCACGTGGCTATTTCTAGCCCAGTGCAGCCCTTGTAAGGCAGACCCTCCGATGAGGGTGGAGGACATCTGCCACGTGTAGGTAACTGCGTGTTATTGTGGTGAAGGATAGTGTTATGTGTGGTGTGTGAGTTGCAGGGGTGTTGGGGGACAGCACAAACACCCAGCCCCTGGGGCATTGGAATTAACCAATGAAGATTAAATTCCCCGAACCGGCCGGGAATCGAACCTGGGACCCTCTGAACCGAAGGCCAGTGCGCTGACCATTCAGCCAACGAGTCGGACATTAAATACGATAAAGAAGAGGAAAACAAGGTTCCTTGGACACGTACTGAGACACGACTCTCTTCTCCAAACCATCACTGAAGGCAAAGTACTGGGAAGGAGACCAAGGGGACGATCAAGGATGTCATACATCAGGAACTCCGTCGGTGAACTGCCATGTGGTTCATATAGCAACATGAAGAGGCTAGCAGAAGATCATTGCCTTTAGTAGTAGTTGTTGTTGATGATGATGATGATGATGTTTAATGTCTCAATTGACAGATAAAAGAGGAGGCTACCTGTTGAAAAATGAATGAAAATCTGAAACGTGGTGTTCATGAATCAGCGCTTCAAAGTAAGGTAAAATTTGGGCCAAATATGTGACGTCACACGCATACTGTGTGTTGTATTGTCTCGCGTCCTCAGTTGGAGGTTAGCTGTCATTGTGAATACATCGGTGCCAGTTGTATAGAACAACACCTTTATTAATGGAAAAGAAATATTTTATTAGGATTCAAAAAAAAAACGTGCAAAGAAAGAGTTGAAACTTATCTCTAATAAGTAAGTCTGCGAAACTTTCAAAACCCTGCCACCGATACGATAGTGACAAACTACCGCCAATTTTTGAAAGTTTCTTTAGAATTTGCTTTACGTCGCACCGACACAGGTAGGTCTTATGGCAACGATGGGATAGGAAATGACTGGGAGTGGGAAGGAACCAACCGCCGCGACGAGATTTGCCTGGTGTAAAAATGGTGAACCACAGAAAATCATCTTCAAGGCTGCCGACAGTGGGGTTTGAACCCACTATCTCCCGAATGCAAGCTGACAGCTACATGACCCAAACCTCACAGCCACTTGTCTGTATGGTAAATGCGATAAATCATTCTCGCCCTCTTTTGTCGTTTTCCCTTCACCGTGGTGAAGTCGTTGGTGTGAACTGTGTCGTATATGTGGATTGGCTCTGTTTTACAGCTGGATGCCCTTCCTGACGGCAAGACTGTGTGAAGGGACATATTCGGTACTGAATATTTCTATGGTAGCTGGCAGCGTGGTGTATTTAGTGTGTATATGAAGATGAGTGCATTGCGACAAACACGACAAACCCAGTCTCGGAGCCAAAGGAATTAACCAAAAGCGGATAAAATCAACGACCCAGACGGGAGTGGATTCCAGGATCATTCTAACCGAATCCTTTCGTCCTGACGGTCAACACCATGCCAAGAAGACGGATAAATCAATATATATGAAATGAAATGTCGTATGGCTTTTAGTGCCGGGACGGGTTCGGCTCGCCAGGTGCAGGTCTTTCCATTTGACTCCCGTAGGCGACCTGCGCGTCGTGATGAGGATGAAATGATGATGAAGACAACACATACACCCAGCCCCCGAGCCATTTGAATTAACCAATTAAGGTTAAAATCCCCTACCCGGCCGGGAATCGAACCAGGGACCCTCTGAACCGAAGGCCAGTACACTGACCGTTCAGCCAACGAGTGGTACTATATAAAAATGGAAGTATGTAAGTAAATTCCACATCTCCTCCTAAACCATTGGAGCAATTTCAACGCTTATGAGTTACTATCTTCCGTTATCACGTGGCGAGGCTGAGGCGGTGTCAAGAGGTTGGTTGGCTTGTGTTCCTTACCGGGACTGGCACCACGACTAGCCTACTATATACTTCTTATTTGACTTTTAGTATATTTTTCTTTTTTAATTAGTTTTTTAGGTGGGGGTTTCGAGTTAGGTGAATAGGGTATTTTGTAGTGTGGTGGCATCCTGCATGTGTGCTGGCTATCCACGCACTTATGGGATGACACGGAGTAGATGCAGAGGTAGTTAATCTAGTTAAGTAGTTTTAGGAGAGATGTAGTGGTGATTGTATCTTTCTATCTTTATTACCTGTAAGCCGATGGTGTACTAGGGTGGGCAATAAAGATATGTATGTATGTATGTATGTATGTATGTATGTATGTATGTATGTATGTATGTATGTATGTATGTATGTACCGAGCTCGATAGCTGCAGTCGCTTAAGAGCGACCAGTATCCAGTATTCGGGAGATAGTAGGTTCGAACCCCACTGTCGGCAGCCCTGAAAATTGTTTTCCGTGGTTTCCCATTTTCACACCAGGCAAATGCTGGGGCTGTAGCTTAATTAAGGCCACGGCCGCTTCCTTCCCACTCCTAGCCCTTCCCTGTCCTATCGTCGCCATAAGACCTATCTGTGTCGGTGCGACGTAAAGCAACTAGCAAAAACAAATGTATGTATGTAAAAAAATACTATCTGGATACAAAGAATATGGTGGTAAGACACTCCTAGCACGTCTAGGGGAGGGGGTGAAATGCAAACTAGTCGAAAACGACATGTATAAGTGTCGAATCCATATTTTAGGAATCGTTGAGAAGAACTGTGACACTCTGAGTGCCATTTAAGTCATAGTTCAGCCCCAGTGGGAATTGAGGTTGGGAAGAGATGTAAAAAAGTCCAAAATATCCGAGATTATGGATCTATGTGTGTATGTTCCAGCATTGCTCTCAACCAAGACATATCACTTTCTATCTGAAAAAATAAAAACACGGTGGGGTAAAGACACCATTAACACTTTAGGGAAATATTCGAAAACGACCAATATTGGTGTCGAATCCATAGTTTTCGTGGTCGCTAGGCGGCACTCCCTATGCCAATTGGAATCGTGTACATCCTACCGGAGGCACGACGCGTAAAAACATTCAGTTATCACTTAAATTTATTATTTGTTTCAAAGTACCACGTACTTCCCAGATAGTCAGCGCCGTCAGAACGACAAAGTTTAACGCGAAAGAAAATAATTTAAACATATAACTTACACTTAACCACACAATAATAACTCTAAAAGTACAGAATAGGCCGAAAAATATCAATCAACGTCACAATAAAGAAATCTAAAAAATTTCGCTTCACACATAATTACCATGTAATACAAATCCTAAAAGAAAACATTCCAAAATGTATCCGGGAAGCGCCGGGTCTACAGCTAGTACAGTAATAAATACAGTAAAGACAGAATAACTAATTGTTTCTTCCTCACCATTGTGCAGCGCTACCATACAATGGTCAGATGTCCTGGAAAACATGACACTCATAGTACATGGACACACCATGAGATGACAGTAGTACATTGGACAGGTACCACACGCAGGATCCGCCTCTGTGGTGTAGTGGTTAGTGTGATTAGCTGCCACCCTCGGAGGAGCCGGTTCGATTCCCGGCTCTGCCACGAAATTTGAAAAGTGGTACGAGGGCTGGAACGGGATCCACTCAGCCTCGGGAGGTCAACTGAGTAGAGGTGGGTGCGATTCCCACCTCAGCCATCCTGGAAGTGGTTTACCGTGGTTTCCCACTTCTCCTCCAGGCAAATGCCGGGATGGTACCTAACTTAAGGCCACGGCTGCTTCCTTCCCTCGTCCTTGTATATCCCTACTAATCTTCCCATCCCCCACCAGGGCCCCTGTTCAGCATAGCAGGTGAGGCCGCCTGGGCGAGGTACTGGTCATTCTCCCCAGTTGTATCCCCCGACCCAATGTCTCACGCTCGAGGACACTGGCCTTGAGGTGGTAGAGGAGGGATCCCTCGCTGAGTCCGTGGGAAAAACCAACCCTGGAGGGTAAACTGATTGAGAGAGAGAGAGAGAGAGAGAGAGAGAGAGAGACCACACACAGGGCGATGGGACAGCAGTAGTGAGTCAGGCTCCGTGCGGAATGGATGTGACCAGGTGGGAATTACTGGAACACTCGCCTTACTCACCGGACTTGTCACTGCGTGATTTTGACCACATCCCCAAAGTGAAAGAACCATTACGTGGAAAACGATTTTGGACACGAGGTGACAGTGCCAAGGCTGCGAAACATGAGACTGAAAAATTCACACATGGTAAGGTGACAGGTATCGGCAACTCATTAGCAACATATTATGGACAATCTTGGGAACTACACTGACAGTTTACTGCTCTGTCTAAGATTGGAACAGACTGGAATAGAATGTAATAGAATTTATTGCATGTATTGTTACACATACTTCAACGGAATCCTACAATTACAACATACATAAAAATGAATTGTTGGGTGTATGGTTTATGTTCGTACATAGATGAGTGAATAAACACTCCTCTCTCTCAATCGCGGATAACCACCAACTTGGGAGAGAGTTTCATAAATAAATTGAATGAGTTGAATGACTGCATGAATTGATCAATGAATGATTTCATGACTGAATCGCTTTTGTGCATGTATGAATGAATAAATAAACAATCTTCTTATCCAGTCACGGATAACCACCAACTCGGGAGAGAGTTTCATGGAACTGAATGAGTTGAATGACTGCATGAATTAGTGAATGAATTATTTCATGATTGAATTGTTTTCGTGCATGCATGAATGAATGAATAAACAATCTTCTCACTCATTCACGGATAACCACCAACTTAGGAGAGAGTTTTATGAATGAATTGAATGAGTTGAATGACTGCATGAATTGGTGAATGATTGAATTCATGATTGAATCGTTTTCGTGCATGCATGAATGAATGAATAAATAAATAAACAAACAATATCCTCCCCCAGTCACGGGGAGACACCGACTGGGGAGAGAGCATTCATTAATGAACGAGTGATTGATTGGATGAATGAAATTAATTGAAAGCGGAATCCGGCCGTTAGGGGGAGAACATTCTAATCTGTATAACTGACTGACTGACGGACGAATGAATGAATGAATTAATTAATTAATGAGTCGATGAATGAATGGACTGAATTAAAAAAGGAAAAGTCCTCTCTCCCAGTCGCGTATAATGTGTGAGAATAAACAGTGCGTAGTACAAGGATTTCATGGCTGACAGTCTTGTCACCTTATATCCTACAGCTAGTGAACCCACTAGGCATTATTCATATATTCCACAGCACCTTACACTAGAGATCAGATAATCGAACACAACATAATCGTTTATTCGATTATTTCACTTTATTCGATTATCCTATTATTTTTCCTTTCGATTATTTTTCGATTCTTCATTCGAAACTCCATTCGAATCAATGAAGCAATCGAATAGTGAATATTTCCATTCTATTATTTAATTAATGGGATGAAAATTATTCTATTATTAAAAATATTCTATTATTATTTATTTTCTATTTATTATTTTATTATTATATTTGAAACTCATTCGATCATTTTATACGACTACTTATTCGATTATTTAAAAAATCGATTATCCCATCATTACCTTACGCTCTCCACTCCCATCTGTATATTTCCATTTGTGTGATAGATTCTACATTCGTGCTAAAAAGAAAGTTGGCATAACTTTTGCCTGTAAATGGTGTATATGACTGTTTCAGTTTAGGATTTAGGTAATTATTTCAAAGGTCAGAGGGCACAACGTGTAGGCGTCTTGTCCTTTTCCCCTGGCCTTCCAAAGCTACTGTAAAGGTAAATAAATAAATAAATAAATAAATACATAAATAAATAAATAAATAAATACATAAATAAATAAATAAATGAATGAATGAATGAATCAATCAATCAATCAATCTTCGTATATGTGTCATGGTTAATATTAAGAACATCTCTAAATATTCCTCACTTAGAAAATCGCAGTATCATGAATACAAATTTTATTGATAACGTTATATTTTAAAATAATAATGTTTACATGACTCACCTCCCCAATACACTGATGAACTTCAGTTACATTGGAGAAAGTGCTTGCACTGCGAAGTAACCCGGTACGTAACTGGAACTGAAGAACCTGGAAAGAAGAAATCGCCTATACGATGAGAAATAGATCACCATCCATTTACACTCACAATAGAAAACACTATTCTCTACTGACCACTTTCATACTTAAGTTAAGGGAAGAGGTTAGAAAACAACAGCACAGAGGATGAGTGTAATAGCTGTGCAGAACCCAACTTCGACAGTAGGGCCATGTGTGGAGATGGTGGTGGTGGTGGTGATTGTTGTTTTAAGAGGAAGTACAACTAGGCAACCATCTTCTACTAGTCAGAGGGGGAGGAAAACAGGAAGGAATCCAACACTTCGAAAAATGAAGATACTGACCGAAGAAAGACAAGGGCCATGAAGGGCGTGAAAATGAAAGACTCCCCAACACACGAATGCTTTAATATCGTCGGGGTCGAAAAATAACAATAGTTGATCAAGAGAGATCGGGTAGATGAAAGTGAGGAGCCTGACACAAGTAAGTGGAAGCAATGTCAGGACTCAGCTAAGGGCTCCATGGTCGCCAACCCACACTCTCAAGGTAAGAGCCGCTGGGGCCCCTTTCGATCGCCTGTTACGACACTTAGGGGATACCGTGGGTGTTAATATATCGCCCCCACCCGCAGAGGGACATGTGCGGAGAATGGAGGAGAATAAGTTCCTAGAATATTAAGCCAAGGAGAACAAGAGGAGCAAAGAACGCTACAAGCTGCAAACACAGAATTATTTAGGCAAACCGAACGCTGAAATAGACAAGAAGCTTTCATGAAAATATATCTATGTTAGCAAACTTTCTGCCTGAAATAATAATAATAATAATAATAATAATAATAATAATAATAATAATAATAATAATAATAATAATAATAATAACTTAATAATAATAATAATAATAATAATAATAATAATAATAATAATAATAATAATAATACCGGGCGAGTTGGCCGTGCGCGTAGAGGCGCGCGGCTGTGAGCTTGCATCCGGGAGATAGTAGGTTCGAATCCCACTATCGGCAGCCCTGAAGATGGTTTTCCGTGGTTTCCCATTTTCACACCAGGCACATGCTGGGGCTGTACCTTAATTAAGGCCACGGCCGCTTCCTTCCAACTCCTAGGCCTTTCCTATCCCATCGTCGCCATAAGACCTATCTGTGTCGGTGCGACGTAAAGCCCCTAGCAAAAATAATAATAATAATAATAATAATAATAATAATAATAATAATAATAATAATAATAATAATACCGGGCGAGTTGGCCGTGCGGTTAGGGGCGCGCAGCTGTGAGCCTGCATATGGGAGGTAGTGGGTTCAAACCCCACTGTCGGCAGCCGTGAAGATGGTTTTTCGTGGTTTCCCATTTTCACACCAGGCAAATGCTGCGGCTGTTCCTTATTAAGCCACGGCCGCTTTCTTCCCATTCCTAGGCTTTTCCTATCCCATTGTCGCCATAAGACCTATCTGTGTCGATGCGACGAAAAGTAAATTGCCAAAAAGTATGTATTCTTCATGTCCCACTCACTATCATATATTTAGGTCTTCGAGGTTTTGGTAAATTATTGCAATCCCTAATTCCACCTCCTATAAAAAGTATTTACTCTAATTTGTCTTCTTAAATACCAACTTTTGTCTTTATATTATGATGACTCATGCTTTTATAAACACTACTCAATATTATTTGTCATTCCAAGCCATATCTTAAGTGACAGCTCTTCCCAAGTCTTCCCATTCTAAAGTTTGCAAGATTTTCCTAATAGTAATATATTGTCTGAAATTTCCCAGAGCAAAACGAGCTGCTTTACTTCGGATTTCTTTTCCAGTTCTCGAATCGAGTAATTATGTTGAGGGTCCCGTACAGTAATTGAGATCTTACAAGTGGCTTACACGTCCTCTCCTTAACATCCTTACTGCAACCCCGCGGTGCACTAGTCCCAAGCGCCTTCGAAAGTTTTATCTATTCACCTATGGTAAAGTTATTTACAATACGATACAAAAGTTGAAAGCTAGAAAAGAAGATGTTGATGAAGAGATTTCAGGACATATACTAAAGGAAATGGTCTGTTAGGATATACCATTTATTTATTTATTTTATTTATTTATTTATTTATTTATTTATTTATTTATTTATTTATTTATTTATTTATTTATTTATTTATTTATTTATTTATTTATTTATTTATTGCACACTACATGACTTAGTGTCCCAATTACAGTGGCAACTACGACAGATAAGGTACAATTAACACGGTGTAACTTATATCTAAACTATAGTCTACAATTTTATCTAATTTCCTATAATATTGATATTAAACAAAGTATTTTTCTAAAGACTAAAGAACCTTATGTAATGCGGTGGAACAACACACGGCAAAGTAAAATGATAAAATAAATGAAGCAATACATTATATTCCGTAATATTATAGAACTTCACCTTACAATTTCCCCTATTTTTAGGACTTTATACAATTGCACGATGAAGTTCAGTTACAAACTCACGCAATGGCAAACTGAAATCAAGGCCATTATTTTTCTGAATGGCACTGTTTAAGATACTGCAGAGTCTGTTTACTGGCGAGTTATCATGGGCACACGTCCTGGTTTTTTCATTTAAAATTGTTATGTTATTTCTGGAAATGAAGCGAGGTACATGGAAATTTAGGAGAGAAAGTAATTCAGGATTATCAATAGCATAGTTTACAACTTTAAAAAGAAATTTTACTTCATCCTTCCGTCTGCGAATTTCTAAACTCTCCACTCCGAAATTTAAAAGGATATCACTATAGGGTACCATACGGGGATAGCAGCCAGTTTTCTTATATTGTAAGTATTTTAAAAATCATTTTTGTAATTTTTCAATCTGATAAGACGTATGATTGACACCTAGGGCTCCAAACGATGCTGGCATATTCTGGTTTTGGTCTTACTATGGTATTGAACAGATGAATGCAAGTTCGTGTGTTTTTGAAGGGTTTTATATTCCTGATAATGAATCCTTGTACGACTGAGCTACCACTTTCAGTATATGCTAATTGAATGTAAACTCGTGGTCGAATAAAACCCCGAGGTCTTTCATCTCGCAAACCGATCGTAAATCAATGTCACCTAGCTTGTAAGTGTAGAGGACAGGAGTTTTCCTTCTGGTGAACGACATCGATACACATTTTTCTACATTTAAGTACAGTTTATATATATGAAGTATTTACATGATTAGTTTTTCCAAGAAGGAGGTAAAAATGAAATGGCGTATGGCTTTTAGTGCCGGGGGTGTCCGAGGACGAGTTCGGCTCACTAGATGCAGGTCTTTTGATTTGACTCCCGTAGGCGAACTGTGCGTCGTGATGAGGATGAAATGTTGATGAAGACGACACCTACACCCAGCCCTTATGCCAGGGAAATTAACCAATTAAGGTTAAAATTGCAGACCCTGCCGGGAATCGAACCCGGGACCCCTGTGACCAAAGGCCAGCACGCTAACCATTTAGCCATGGAGCCGGACCATGAAGGAGGTATTAAAAAATGAATGGAAATTTGCTATATTTGCTCCGGTGTACAAAGGAAGGTATGATAAACATAAAGCCAATACTTACAGGCCAGTTAGCTTGATGTATTTTACATGTAGCTGTGGGAAAGCATTGTTTCTGATTATATTAGACATATTTCGAAATTACGAACTGGTTTGATGGAAGGCAATTCGGGTTTAGGTACAGTAATTCCTCTCAGGTTCAAATTATAGAATCCAGCAAGATATAGCATATATTTTAGAATCAAGAGGTCAAATGTACTGTATCACTATGGACCTATCCAAGGATTTTGGTGGGCTAGATCATGAGAGACTACTGAAATATGAGTGCAGTTGCACTAGACACAAGATTGACTGAATTGCTGGCTACATTTCTAGAAAATAGATCTCAAAGAATTAGAATAGGTGAAGCATTGTCTGATCCCATAATCATAAGAAGGGAGTTCCTCACAGCAGTATTATAGGACCTATATGTTTCCTTATGAATAAAGAACTGGAATCGCAGACAAGACATTTTGCGAATGATGTTATAATGTATGGAGTATTAAATGAGGTATAGGATTGCCAGGGAGTGAAAGAAGACCTCGATGAATGTGTGAGATGAGAACCAGACAATTCTATAATGGTAAAGGGGGTGAAGAATCAGGTAATGAGTTCCACCAATAGAAAACGTTCTCTCAGTTCTAATTACTGTGCTGAAGGGACGATAGTGCCTCATGGGGATCGCTGTAAGTACCTAAGTGTAAATGTAAGGAAATAGCTTCATTCGGGTAATACCACTAACGAGGTTGTAAGGAAAGGTTACAGATATATTTGTACGGCTTTGAAGATACCTGCTTCAGATCAAGTACAGGGCACGCTGCTAGCTGCAAACACAGAATTATGTACTACAAGCATCCTTTTGACAGAGCTCTGGGGAGAGTTGGGTGGGAATTATGTCATCTCAACTTCTTTAGAATTCTACCTTTAGATTTATAAAATAAGTTTTTCTGTTGTTATTTTTAAGTTTTTCAGAGACTCTGAGATGTCGGAACATTTTCCCATGCAGTACCTTCGCATCAATCAATCAATCAATCAATCAATCAATCAATCAATCAATCAATCAATCAATCAATCAATCAATCAATCAATCAATCAATCAATCAATCAATCAATCAATCAATCAATCAATCAATCAATCAATCAATCAATCAATCAATCAATCAATCAATCAATCAATCAATCAATCAATCAATCAATCAATCAATCACCACTGATCTGTATTTAGGGCAGTCACCCAGGTGGTAGATTCTCTATCTCTTGTTTACCTGGTCTTTTCTTAGATAATTACCGGGCTAGTTGGCTGTGCGGATAGGGGCGCGCGGCTGTGAGCGTGCATCAGGGAGATAGTGGATTCGAATCCCACTGTCGGTAGCCCTGAAAATGGTTTTCCGTGGTTTCCCATTTTCACGCCAGGAAAACGCTGGGGCTGGACCTTAATTAAGGCGACGGCCGCTTACTTCCAACCCCTAGGCCTTTCCTATCCCATTATCGCCATAAGACTTATCTGTGTCGGCGCCACGTAAAGCCACTAGCAAAGAAAAAATCTTAAATAATTGTAAAGAATTAGGAAATTTGGAAATTTATTGAACATCTCCCTTGGTAAATTATTCCAATCCCTAACTCCTCTTCTTATAAATGAATATATGTCCTAATTTGTTCTCTTGAATTCCAACTTCATCTTCATATTGTGATCTTTCCTACTTTTTAAAACACCACTCAAACTGATTCTTCTACTAAAGTCATTCCACGCCATCTCTCCACTGACATTTCGGAATGTACCAGTTAGCTTGTCTCCTTTCTCCTAGTCCAAACTTTGCAAGATTTTCGTAACGCTACTCTTTTGAGTAAACTGTAGCTTCCACGGAAGTCTGAGTCTAATTTATGACTCTGATAGTATAGAAGATGCTGAGGTTTGGGTGATACCGAGTAATAACAGTTGGTGCACGGCGAGTGTATCTACCTGATGTATGCATACGTATTTTCCGGTTTCACTAAGAGATGGCGCCAGCGAACAGTACGCAGCGTATGAATTTGACACGTGCGTCAGTTTGTTCGTCTGACATTAACCTAGCAACACACACAAGCTGAGTCCGCCAAACACTAGCGTCTGTGTTGCATCGTTCAGTGATCATGTCGACGTTTGTGTCTGAAAAAGAACATTTGCGGCACACATTGCTTTTATTATTTACTCAAAGGAAAAAAGGTTGTGGAAAGTCATCGTTTGCTGGTAGAAACATGTGGTGAACACACTCCATTGATTAGAACATGTGAGACACGGTTTCGACAATTTAAACGTGGTGATTTCAATGTGAAAGAAAGTGGGCGCTCTGGTAGATCGCAAACGTGCGAAGACGAGCAGTTGCAGGCGTTAATGGATGATGACCCAACTCAAACTCAGCTATCGCCAAAAAATGACTAATTTAAATCGCGCATTGATCGAAAGACGACCGGAATGGGCCATTAGACATGGCAACGTGATTTTGTTACACGACAATGCGCCGACTCACACAGAAAAAAACAGTCAAAGACACTTTTAAATCGCTTGGATGGGACATCCTTCCGCGCCCGCCGTACTGCCCCGACCTGGCACCATCTGACTATCACCTCTTCGCATCATCGGGACACGCGCCCGCACAACAGCACTTCAGCAATTTTGAGGAAGTTGGGAAATAGCTCGACGAATGGTTTGCCGCAAAAGGCAATCAGTTTTTCTGGCATGGTATTCACAACTTACCTGAAAGATGGGCGAAGTGTGTAGAAGCCGATGGCCAATATTTTAAATAAACAAGAAATGAATTTCCCTTTGAAAAGTACGTGTTTTCTTAAGTAGAAAAAACCGGCAAAAACTTGTGCGTACACTGGTAGATGTTACGGAATGTGCTTCTCATGAGGCCGGTCGTGCTCTAATGGAAGTTTCATGGCAAAGTGGCAATCTGGCGCACTCCTCATTATTGCTTGTACGCGTCGTTATGGCCCTGTCATTACATTTTGGGGTTCCCTAGTGCTATTTGTGGATCCAACAAACCTCTGGGTTGAAGACCTAATATGACAGACAGAGTTGGGATGGAACTCAGGAGCCCAGCGCTTTAGCATCTGAGCTACTCACCCCGGTAGTCCAGATTTACTCTTAAGTAATCCATCAAAACCTTGCTGTATGAAATATATTACCGTTTTGTTTGCTCTGGGTTCGACCCTCGCTTCAAGCAGGAGACTATTCGATTGTGGCGTAAACGTCATGATGACGTATTTCCTACCACTATGTTAAGGGTGCGATGGTCCTCTTAAACCGCTGCACACAGAAATTTCTCGTAGCACGTTTTCCTGTGAGGATTCAGCCCACCCTCAAGCTATGTAGAGCACTTGTCACATGAATGGCTCGTCGCTCGTCAATGGACCGTTTGTTGTGTGAATGGTGACACGGGACTGCGCGGTCGATGAATGAGGCAGCAACTCTCGCTAAGACCGCCTTGTGTTTTAGCGAGCCATGACACCACCCCCAGATGAACTATGACAAGTTGTGGCCGTGTAAACGTTACCATCAGACACCAGAACAAGTGAAATAAAATAAACTTTAATCTTCTGAGGAAAAATGCAATTTAATAATAATAGTAATATTATTGGCTTTGCGCCCTCTAACTACTCTTTTACGGTTTTTGGAGACGCCGAGGTGCCGGAATTTTGTCCCGCATGAGTTTTTTTACGTGCCAATAAATCTACCGACACGAGGCTGACGTATTTGAGCACCTTTAAATACCGCCGGACTGAGCCAAGATCGAACCTGCCAAGTTGGGTTCAGAAGGCCAGCACCTCAAGCGTCTGAGCCACTCAGCCCGGCATATGTAAATTGATTATGACCACAAGGAACTGTCTTTGGTCCATTGATATTCACAATTTACATTACATGGATATATTATACAAAACAATGTAAAATAATATTGATAAACAAGGTAAAACAGTGGTATCGACCCTCGAGGTGAAGTCTGTTAACTGCCAGGAAGTCGAGAACTTGACTCATAACCATGAGATTCACTGAGCCTACACCGAAAAATAAGTAGAAGGATTAATTTATATGAGAAAATTTGGGTTGGAGTAGAACTAGCCGCGCTACCCCGCTTAATACCAAGGTTATGGATAGTGCAAATCTGGTCTAAAGACAGCAGAAATTTTCTTATAATCTGTATCTTGCGAATATATGTATGGCCAAAAATAAGTGTGTGCTAAATCAGCAACCATTGGACGTAGATCTTGATAGATGAGGCTATCTTGGATCTCAAAGCAGAAAGGGAAAGGTGGAACTGTTGAGAGAAATTCCACAAGAGAAAGGAGCGTTAAAGATTTTGTTAAAGAGATCACATGATAATTAAATGGGTGAGAGTTTGAATGAACAAGGGGTACTGGTGCGGGAGAAACAGTAGAAAACAGGAAAACACTAAGTGTGGTGGCATTTCATTTGTTTTCGTTTTAAATAACAACAATTTACCTCTAGTTAGGGAATCATCGTGTGGGGATAACTCCCTACTGTAGGAAGAAGAAACACCTAACACCGTATGCTATGCGGGGGTTTGTTGGTGGGCTGTATGCGAGGAACGATACTTCACCGCTAAAGGACAAACGGTTTCCTGTGGTGTTCAGACAACCACTGAGACAGGAGCTGTATCAGCGGCCTGTAACGAAATAGGACAGCGGTGTTCGCTGCAGCCTGGTGTGAATGGGCTGTTGGCCGTGTGAATGGTGTCAGCAGCGGATCGATGAATGGAAGCAGTGGCTTTGCACCATCTAGCAGTTCATCCTCAGTACTGAATAATATTGGTTCTAGGTGACGGGGAAGAGACAGAATTTGTCCTCTATAACGTGAAGGGTCTGACCTCTCGTATTTAAGGATTATTTCACTCCAGCCGATTGTGTAGCCAATTATGCACCTCAGACAGTTTATAAATTTGAATAAACATTTTTCCACCGAGCTGGATGGCTGCAGTCGCTTAAGTGCGGTCAGTATCCAGCGTTCGGGAGATAGTGGGTTCGAACCCCACTGTCGGCAGCCCTGAAGATGGTTTTCCGTGGTTTCCCATTTTCACACCAGGCAAATGCTGGGGCTGTACCTTAATTAAGGCCATGGCCGCTTCCTTCCAATTCCTAGGCCTTTCCTATCCCATCGTCGCCATAAGACCCATCTGTGTCGGTGCAACGTAAAGCAACTAGCAAAAAAAATATATTTCTCCAAGGCCCCATGACGTACAATGGAGATTACGGGATCCCACCTGCGAGAACAAGTGTTGCCATGTGTTTGTGGAGGCCTTCTCATAAGTATTTACCGTCTTACTTCCTTTGATCAGTTCTTACAGTAGGCTACTCATACGTTATTAACTTTATGAGGTCTAGTGAATCCTTCAGTTTTCAATTCCAGAACTGGCACTGAACGGAAGGAGAAAATAAAAGAAGCAAAAGAGGAAGAAGTAGAAAGAAAGAAAGAAAGAAAGAAAGAAAGAAGAGAGAAGAGAGAAAGGTGGGAAGGAAGGAAGCAAGGACGGAAATGAGGAAAGATTCGAGAAAGGGTGAAGCGAAGGAGTCGATGGGAAGAAGGGATGAAAGGAGCAGGAAGGAGGGAAAGAAAGAAAAGAAGAAGGAAGGGTAGCGGAAAATATGGGAGGAAGGGAGGAAATAAGGAAGAAAGGAAGCCAAGGAAAAATGAAAGGAAAAGGAGGTGGAATAGGGTAAGAAAGATAAGATGAAGGTAAAGGGAAGGGAGAGAGAGTGAGGAAGGCAGAAAGAAACGAAAGCAATTGAGAAGGGAGGGAGGAAAGATTATATATATTTTTAACTAGCTGCTTTACGTCGCACCGACACAGATAGGTCTTATGGTGACAATGGGACAGGAAAGGGGTAGGAGTAGGAAGGAAGCTGTCATGCCCTTAATGAAGGTAGAGCCCCTGCATTTGACTAGTGTGAAAATGGGAAACCACGGAAAAGCATATTCAGGGCTGCCGCCAGTGGGGTTCGAACCTACTATCTCACAACTGCACAGCCAACTCGCTCGGTTTGGGAGGAAAAAGGATAGGGAGCAATTTTGCTTCCTACACGCGGGCCGATATCATATTCGTCACACTTCTGGCATACCACCATATAGCTTAGGAGTAAACCCCCCATGGCACTAGAGCCCAGAAGGGCCTTGGCCTACCAAGCGACAGTTGCTCAGCCCGAAGGCCTGCAGTTTATGAGGTGTCGTGTGGTCAGCACGACGAATCCTCTCGGCTGTTAATCTTGGCTTTCTAGACCGGGGCCGCTATCTGACCGTCATATAGCTCCTCAATTCTAATCACGCAGGCTGAGTGGACCTCGAACCAGCCCTCAGATCCAGTTAAAAATCCCTGACCTGGGTGGTAATCGAACCCAGGGCCTCCAGGTAAGAGGCAGGCAATCTACACCTACACCACGGGGCCGGCGAAGCTTAGAAGTAACCAACACAGACATAAATCACCTTCTTTGCAGAGTCGCATGCCCCGCGCCTTCAGTTACGTTCATAGGTAAGTTAATTATTTTCTGTTAATTTACACCATAATATTTCAATCCTGTGTCTGTATTAAATACTACTACTATAGTGCTGACGGTCACATGTAATACCCCAATGGAATTTCAGACTACCCCCCACCTCCTACGTCAAAAAATACCTTGGGTGCGGGCCTGCATTGCACTACCAACCATCATAGTAACATGCAGCAGTAAATACGTCCTTCCAATCTGCATTAACGTCAGGAAGGGCACTCAACCGTAAGACTGGGTCAAGTACATAGCACGTGCTGAGTCCAGTAAACAGGGAAAATAGACAAAGTACAAGAAAAGAAGACATACATCTTCATTATAGACTGTCAGGCCTTTCAGTTTTCAGTCTGCAAGCCTCTGTGTATTTACTAACTGCCGCCACGTTCCTCTTTCTGTAGCTAGTTCTGTGTATTCGTTTAGTTCTATACCTCTTATCTTTAAATCGTTAGAATATAAGTCTAACCATCGTTGTCTTGGTCTCCCTCTACTTCTCTTACCTTCCTCTTCCTATCCTCCTCCATTTGCCTCACATGACTCCACCACCGAAGCCGGTTTATGAGTACAGCTTCATTAATGGTGTTCTTTCCTGACATATCCTTTATCTCCTTATTCCCAGTTCCAGCCATTGTTCCCGCCTGCTTGCATAAGCGATCATTCTCACAACTTCCAAGTCTGTTACTTCTAACTTTTGAATAAGATATCCTGAGTCCACCCAGCTTACACTCTCGTAAAGCAAAGTTGGTCTGAAAACAGATAGTTTTTCCTTCTTACAGAATACTGTTGATCGCATCTGCGAGCTCACTGCATTAGATTTACTGCACCTTGATTCAATCTCACTTACTATACTACCATCCTGGGAGAACATACATCCTAAAACTTGAAATTCTCTACCTTTTCCAGCCTTGTAACACCAATTCTCTTTGATTTCCTACATACTGACATCAATTTGGTCTTGGAAAGGTTAATTTTCATACCATATTCATTACACCAGTTCCAAGATATTAGACTGCACGCTTTCGGCACACTCTGCCATTAAGACCAAGTCGCCAGCATGGGCCAAACTGCTTATTATATTTCCACCTAACTGAATTCCTCCCTGCCACTTAGTACGTTTCAGCAGATGAACTATGTATACTATGAATAACAAACCCCGGCAAGTACCCTGAACCAAGAACTCATTCTACCAATAATTGTCCACATATATGTCTTTAATTAATTTTAATAATCTACCCTTAGTCCCCCAGCACGGAGAACATCTTTTCCTTTGGTACTCTGCACATGTCTTCTCTAGATCTACATAACTGTCTATTCCTCTCGTAGCATTTTTCACTTACCTGGCGTATAGTGAAAATCTGATCCTGACAGCCCCTCTGTGATCTGAAGCCAGACTGGTTTTCATCCAACATCCTCTCAACCACTCATCGTATCCTCCCTTCCAAAATGCCAGTGAACACCTTGCCTGTTATACTGATCAATGATATATCTCGTTAGTTATTGTAATCCTTCCTGTTCACTTGCTTATAGATAGGTGCAATAGGCCCAATTCCATGCTAATCTTATTACTCTATGAAGACTATTTAAAAAAATATTCGTTCTACTACGTTTGGTCGAATGACGGACTCAAATATAAAAGGAAGCAAGTAGAGTACAGTTGTGTATGCAAGGAGTATGCGTAATATTGCCCTTTAGCTACAGACAGGAACCATGACTTTACAACACTTGTCATGAAAGCGTCGATCAAGATCTCTTTATTCCTTTGTGAAATGCCACATATGAAAGACCCTTACGACTCGACAAAGAGTTGTATTCGCAGACCTTCCCGTACTAAAAATTGTACGAAGTCAATCGATAGTGGTATTTTTTGATCCTTCGGTGCTAAACATATCACGTAGTACACAGCTCAGAGAAACTCACAGTCTAGCACAGAACATGGAGGATGTAAATGTCACAGCTCTCATGTTCTAACCCCGGTACTAACATAAGATAACGTAATACTAATACTAATACTAATACTAATAAAAAAATACTAATACTAATACTAATACTAATAATAATAATAATAATAATAATAATAATAATAATAATAATAATAATAATAATAATAATAATAATAATAATCATCCATTCAAATGCTGCAATACTTCAGACGCCAGTGTTATGGTGGTGGTATAATACTAAGGAGTTAACCATTCCCTCATCTACTGAAGTGTTGTAATATTGATCCTCAGAAATTTCTTCACGGGTAGAAAAAGACTGCACACTAATTCGTTGTATTTAAAGGCCCTAAAATAAAATCGACTTCACCGGAAATTGAACACGTTAATTTGGGAAAAGAAGGAAAAATAACTAATAATTTATAAGGTTCCGGCTCGCTAAACAACTTTTTTTTTTCATTCATTCATGTCATTTTGGCCAACTAAGGACCACGTCATCCTAACTGTCTCCTTCTCCGGGCTTTAACATTTGCCTAATACTCCCGCATTCGTTGCTGGTGTTGTTTGTTTGTTTGTTTGTTTGTTTGTTTCTTTCTTTCTTTCTTTCTTTCTTTCTTTCTGTCTTCGCCTTCCCTATTTTCAGCTTCGGCTTTTCTTGGAAACTCTTGTGGTCATGAAGTATATTTTTAAGCGGTTGAGTTCCAGGATATCATCATGTGTGATGCCCACCTCTTGTAGATTATTTCTACCTCACTGAACCAGGCCCCTATTGTTCTTGGAAGTAGAAGATCCGCTTGGTTGACCTTGCAGAGTTCATTCTGGTCACGTGACCATAGAAAGCAATTATTCTCTTCCCTATTGTATCGGTTAACCCTTCTACTTGAAAATAGAGCTCGCAGTTGTACCGTCTACCTTAATCATTGATGATCCCCAAGATTTTCCTCAAAATCTTTCTCTGATCTCACGTTTCTCAATAAGGCATTTTTTTGTCCATTGCAAGGCAATCTGCTGCATAGAGGGCCTCCGGACGAATGACTATGCTGTAGTGTCTGAGCTTGGCGTTCAATAATATTTACTTCTTGTTGTTGTTATTGTTGTTCTTCTTATTATTATTTACATTTCGGCCATGTATGAATCACGTAAAATAACTTCCTTCTTTATTTAGGTCTCTTCTGTATTTCTTCCACCTTTCACCGTGTCCTTTCTTCTTCCATTCGTCCAGACAGTTACACTCTTTCTGTCTTTTTTTTAGAAAAAAATTTTAAATCTTATTCCCAAATATAGGCCTGTCTAGAATTTCTGCTTTAGCAATCTTCATATCCCTTTTCAGTTCGATAAACCATATTTTTGTGTTTTAGGAATTTTATCAAAACGGTGAAATGTCTTTTCAGTAAATCTTTCTGGATTTATTAGGACCAAGTGACCATAAAAATAAATGATTCTTTTCCTGAGGGCTTTTGGTAAGTTTTCAGTTTGACTATATTTTGTTATATTACTCCTTGTCATCCAGGTACTCTCAACTTTTCTTCTTCCAAGTATCTTCCTTAATACATTACTTCCCTTTCCACAGCATAAAGGTTTTCATGTTTTAGGACAGTGTTGTAGTGTTGGATTTTTTAAATACAAACTGATGTGTTTTGCCGTAAATGTCTTCCGTTAGCTAATAAGGCTGGCTCAGATGAACTCTGCAACTTCGACCTGCAAAACACCCGAACTGCGCAACTAGCAGCAGACCTGCGACTTTCTCTTGGCTACTTCCCGAAACATGTCATCAGCCATATATTAACGAGCTTCAATTGCAAGTACTTTTATTCAAAATATATTTTTAAGGAGACTTGTACCTGAACATCATATAAAATGCTGCAATATTTATTTACATTCACGTTACTCCTGCTACTGAAGTTTAGAATTCATAAGGTTATTATTCTTATTATTATAAGTTTACTATATATCCTTAGAAGTATTTTAAACCTATACAAATTGTGCTCTCCAAAAATTTGCTTTTGTTATAAATTTTGTAATGAGTTTCCGTAACATTCAATACATTTTGTCAGTTCATGGGTTGGTACATGTACTGTATCTTAGAAATCAGCAACTATACTGGAATGACATTTTTCATAGACGTTCAGCATAATATGGTCTTCAAAGTAGACCATTATTGCATTTCTAGTTTGAGATAATTCTACAGTGTGAATAGTTCTATTTACAAAAAAAGTATTGAACGTTTTCACTGGTTGTTCCTAACTAAAAAATGGTCTACATTAATCTAATGCCACCTGAGAATTATGTACAAAATTTCAGCTCTCTATCTTCAATAGTGCATATCTGAGATATATGTACCAAGCTATGAAGAGACAAAATTTGTTGAATGTTACAAAAACTCATTAAAAAATTATAACAAAAGTAAGTTTTGGAAAAGCACAACTTTCATGGGTTTAAAATACTTCTAAAGGTATAGTAAAATTATTATAATAATTATAGTCTTCTGCATTCTAAACTTCAGTATCAGAAGTACCATGAATATAAGCAAATATTGCAGCATTTTCTATGATGTTTACGTACAAGTCCCATTAAGCTAAAGATAACATTTACGAAACACTTTTCAAACTGTTCAGTCTGTCCATTTCACCATTTTGCCATTGCAAAATTTTCTTCTGGATTTCATTCTTTGGTTTTCTTGTCAGTTTTTGGTACGGAACTAGACCCGAGACTATTTAACCGAATGTAAGAGTCTGTTTGTACTCATCTGGGGATGGATCATGAGTGCGACTTTTCACACACCTATACAAAACATAATCCCTCCCCAGTGTTAACATTTCTCCTTCTTCCAGCATCTCCAACCCTGATCACCAGTAGATTTCACTTTCCTATAATGTCCGAATATAAAGTTTAAAATAACTGACACTTTTACCCCTCTAGGCAAGCAACTCAATGTTGAAAATATTCTAGGGCAACGAATTTCAGGTAAATAAAATATAATAAAACATGAGAGTAATATACTTTTGTATTCCTAAAAATTACAATCCTTTTCTTAATTATCCTTATCTGGTCGATTAGGTTAGCACTTTGCCTTTTTCTACCACTACGAGCGCTAATGTGAGTCAACGCAGAGTTTCACTTAAGTCCTGTCCGACTCGTTGGCTAAACGGTCAGCGTACTGGCCTTCGGTTCAGAGGGTCCCGGGTTCGATTCCCGGCCGGGTCGGGGATTTTAACCTTCATTGGTTAATGTAGCAATTGAGGGTTTCACGGCCGGCGTTACAAATCATGTCAGCGTTTTCCGGGCTTGTAGGCCGTGGTCCAGGAGCGAGTGAATGTCCCGACGTTTCACCGAAGACTGCGTTCGGCATTGTCAAGGGTTCCGAGTGACTTCGATAGCAGCGAAGCTCTCAGTGGAATGAAGTGCTGTTGTAATTCCACCTACAGGATACGGTACGCTGCTCGCCTATTGGCCGCTATGGTGGGGGGCGGTCGCTGATTGGTTGCTCTTCGGCCAATGGTTGAAGCGTTAGGGAGCCCGATGTACACTGACCTGCCTTGGCGGAGACAGGCAGCTGATCACCCGTTGCTTTCTTCTGGTCTGCCGCGGCTATCGTGTCCTTCAGAGTTAGAGCTTTCAAGACTGGAAACCAGGCTTTGTTTACCCGTTCAGATTCCTCCTTACGGTTGAAGCTGTTGGTATGCTTTAGGATTTCAATGGCTTCCCTCTGTAGCCGGGCGTGATAAGGCACAGTAGTTGACAGTACTTCGGTGTTGCTGTACTGTATGTCACGGCCTGCTAGCAGCAAGTGTTCAGCGACTGATGATCTATCTGTCTGTCCCAGCCGGCTATGTCTGTTATGCTCCTTCAGTCGTGTGGCGATGCTGCGTTTGGTAGTCCTTATGTATACCTGGCCGCAGCTGCACGGGATCTTGTAGACACCTGCTGTGGAGAGAGGATGGCGCTTGTCTTTGGCAGACCTAAGCAGTTTCTGGATTTTCTTCGTCGGCCTGTTCAGTTACTTTCTCTATATACGGCAGAAAGGCTTTAGCTGCCGTCCGCTCCTCTTCTTTTTTCTTGGTTGTTGGACGTCTAGGATGGAGTGCTCGCTGAATATCTTTAGGGCTGTACCCGTTAGTGAGTAGGGCCCTGTTGAGGTGGCTGAGTTCTTCGTTTAAGTGCTGAGGTTGACAAATTCTCCTAGCACGGTCGGCTAGCGTCTTAATCACTCCGTAATTTTGTCGTGGGTGGTGAACTACAACCTTGTCTCACTCTTTGTGGATTGCTGCTCATTTTTCAAAGCCCGGTATCTCTATCAATGTATACTGATTTTTATACATATTATAGATATTTCCTCGTTCTCGGTATCTCATCCCGATCTTTTTCAGAATCTCTAATAGCTTGGTCCATATATACTTGAGAAAAGGCCGGGCAGAGCAGTGGAAGAGATAATGAGAGGAGGGAGTAATAATCCTTACTGATTTACCTTTGAAAACAACAATACTGAAAGTGCTTTGTTAGTAACGTCTTAATGTTGTTGAGGTCAGTTGCTCATTGTTGTAAACTCCGTAGCACGTGACGCAGTCTGACCTAAAGAGAGCGGACCGCTAGGAAAACGTCTGAGGCTACAGCGATCAATGTATTCGTCTGCTAGCGACAGCCTTCAAAACATCAAGCACTCATCTCCCATGGCGACACCTTAGAGTAAGTAACGTAACTCCAATGATACCGAATTGTTTGTGGTTTGATTGCCGTTCTTTGGCATCGCAGTTCTAAAATAACTTCAGATATGGCTTTTCAATTTCCTGTATGACACTTTCTCAGAAAGGAGGAACTATCTTCCTTCCAAGCTGGCTCCGGGCTCTGTCGTTAAATTAAGAGTGTTTTCATATTCCTGGGTTGCCGGCCTGTGGTGTAGTGGTAGCGTGCCTCCCTCTTATATGGAAGCCCCGGGATCGATTCCCAGCCAGATATGGGAAATTTACCTGGATCTGAGGGCCGAATCGAGGTGAACTCAGCCTATGTGATAAGAACTGAGGAGCTACCTGACGGTGAGATAGCGGACCCCGTCTAGGAAACCAAGAATAACGGCCAAGGGGATTCGTGGTTCCGTCGCTTAGTAGGCCAAGGACTTTCAGGGCTGTTGTACCATTGCGTTTGGTTCACATCGGATAAGATTCCTGGACAGAGGGGCTCAGTTCACTGGTATTTCAAGGTGCTCAAATAGACCATCGTCGAGTAGGTAGATTCACTGTAAGAACTGCGGGACGAACTTGGCACCTCCCAAATCTTTAATAATAATAATAATAATAATAATAATAATAATAATAATAATAATAATAATAATAATAATAATAATAATAATAATAATAGTCTAATAATTGACCGCCTCTGTAGTGTAGTGATTAGTGTGATTAGCTGCCACCCCCGGAGGCCCGGGTTCGATTACCGCCTCTGCCACGAAATTTGAAAAGTAGTACGAGGGCTGGAATGGGGTTCACTCCACCTCGCGAGGTCAACTGAGTAGAGAAGGGTTTTGATTTCCACCTCAACCATCCTGGAATTGGTTTTCCGTGGTTTCCCTCTTCTCCAGACAAATGACGGGATGGTACCTAACTTAAGGCCACGACCACTTCCTTCTCTCTTCCTTGCCTATATACCTTCCAATCTCCCCATGCCTTACAAGGCCCCTATTCAGTGTAAAAAGTGAGGCCACCTGGGCGAGGTACTGGTCCTCCAACACAGTTGTATCCCCGATTCAACTGTCCTTGAGGTGGTAGAGGTGGAATCCCTCGCTGAGTCCGAGGGAAAAATCCAACCCTGAAGGGTAAACCGATTAAGAAGGCAGAAAGAAAGAATAATAGTAATACTATATAATCTCAAGTAGGCCCTGTCGTCTAAGGGTAGTAAGGCTATCCCTTATCTGGAGGTCTTAGATTCGATTACGGGACAGGTCAAAGATTTTTACCTGGATCTGAAGGTTAGAGGCCCACTCCATCTACTTAAGAACAATTATTGAGGGTCTATCTGACCATGAGACACCGGACCCGGTCAAGAAGCCAAAAACAATGGCGGAGAAGATTCATTGCGTTAAACACACATTAGTTCGCAATCTACAGTACATGAGTTCGGACTGATAAGCTATTGCTTGGTAGGGCACCAGGGTTGTAGCGGCATGGAGGGAGGGTATTATGGCCTCAAATACCGTTTGCAAACATTTTAACTTAACACCATTTACCCTGTTTGCGCGTTAATTTCAACGTTCCCTTTCAATATACCAGATGGCAGTATGAATTGTACCCCTCTTGGGAGATTTGTGGCTTTATATTGGTTATTAATTTTATCGGGCAAACACCAAATGTGTCACCATGTGACCACAACGTGGAGTGCCAAATTTATTTTTTGCGCCCTTCAAAAGTCCGACTGACTACCTCTATGTCTGCGATATTGGGATTAGGAGGCCGACATTCTCCACCACGGATCCACAGAGGGAACTTAATTTATCCTTCTGCAAATGAGAAAAATACGCGACTATGTTACTCCAGCGTCATCAGTCCACAGATTTGTTTGATGAAGCTGTCCATACCACCCTGTCCTGTGCTAACCTTCTCATTTCTACGCAACTGCTACCTCCTATATCTGCTCTAATTTTTTTTTCATATTCATGGCTTGGTCCTCCCGTATCGTTCTTACCATCTGCACTTCCTTTAAAACCCAGCTGAACAAGTCCTGGGTGTATTAAAGATACGTCCCTTCATTCTGTCTCTTCTTCTCGTAAAATTTAGGCAAATCAACCTCCTTTCACCAATTCGATTCAGTATCTCTTCACTCGTGATTCGTTCTACCCATCTCAACTTCAGCACTTTTCTGTAACACCACATTTCAAAGCCTTCTCTTCTATTTCTTTCTAAGCTAGTTATTGGCCATGTTTCACTTCCATACAACGCCAAACTCTAGACGAAAGTCTTCAAAAACTTCGAATTCCCATAAAAATGTTCGAAGTGTGCAAATTTATTTTCTTGTGCTATTCTACATTTTATGCCCTCCTTACTCCTCCCACTACCCTAGTAACAATATTCATCTACTTCCTTTAAAACTTCCATCTCCAAATCTAATATTTCCTACATCACCTGACGTTGTTCGACTGCACTCCATTACTTTTGTTTAGGATTTATTTATTTTCATCTTGTACACCGTCTCTAAGACTGTTTCCGTACCATTTAAGTCTTCTACAGACTCATATAAAATAACTGTATCGTCGGTAAAACTCAGTGTTTCGATTTCCTCTCCTTGGATTTTATTCCCATTCCAAATTCCTCTTTGATTCCTTTTACTGTCTCTTCTATGTAAACACTGAAGTGGAGAGAGAACATAATGCAGCCTTGACTCACTTCTCCGTGGACTTGCTGCTCCTTTTTCATATCCCTCGATTCTTATCACTGCAGATTTTAATTAAACAATCCTTATTTCTCGGTATCTGATCCTGATCATCTACGGAATCTCAAATAGCCTGGTCCAATCAACATTATGGAATGCCTTTTCTAGATCTACGAATGCCCTGTACGTGGGGTTTATCTTCTTAATTCTATCCTCTAAGATCGGGCGTAAAATCAGGATTGTTTCAAGTATTGCTACATTTCTTCAGTTTCGATATGGGACACGATTTTAACATTGTAAGGTCGACCATTCCTTCGTGTGTGTCATCACAGGACTGCTACACAGTGCTGCTACTCCGTAGCATACTGGATACGGCACCTGAGGCAGTGTGTGGTGTGACGGTGAGCTAATAGTCGTATTGATCACACGAGTATGGATTGGCTTCATTCCTAACTGGGTCATCCCTTAGGCTACACGCTGCAATATCTCTTAGGAATTAAGCTCAAGGGATGATTATTCAAGCTTCACCGACCATTCAACCTGGTGATCCGAGTGATTCTTGTTTTAAGGAGAAGTACAGACATCGGTGACTATTTTCGTATATAGCCCTAGAGGGTAAAAATAAAGTTTCCGCCCACAGAAAAACTTCAAAATTTTTGGCGCCCAACGTGTTAAGGTCATGAAAATTTAGGACGTGATTTTTTAAATTGAGGATTTAAATTATACGAACAGAGTAAATTTTTATGAATCCAATAATATATAATGTTAATATTCCTGCAACAGAAATGTAATTTAAATGGATATTTAATTATTGTGGGAACACTACCATCCCGGCCCCCACACCTGGGCTGATGAAGTGAAGCAACAGAGCTGGTTGCAAATAGAGGATTGTGGGGTAAATTCACAGAGGCTTGCAGACTGAACGCTGAAAGGCATAACAGACTCTAATGAAGATGTATGCTTGCTTGCTATTAATCAAAAGCTTATAATTTTTTAATCAATATTTCTGTTAATAAGTGGCATCACATCTTAAGAAAAACTGATTTTGTTGTCGTGCGATGACTCAAGATATTTCTGAATGCAGGTCTTACGAGCAGGACCTGCGCGTTTTTGAGGATGGGGCCGTACTCAAGACAACGATAGTTTAAATCTCCCTTCCCGATCGAGAATCGAACCAGGGACCCCTTGAATATAAAACCAGCATACTAACCATTATGCATGGAGCCGGGCAGTCATTTCAATGAAAGAATTCTACAAATTATGGTCAACATACACTGTAGGTTCACGTGTACGCAAATGTTGAGCTAATCTGGTTAAATGTGGACTCTCTGGGAAGATAAAGAAAACACATTTGAGAAAAACAAACCAAAAGCGAGCGTGCCAAGGTAAGTGAGTTTGAATCCCACAGTCGGCACCTTGCAGATGATTTTCCAGTGAGTCCGATTTTCACATCAGGAAAATGCTGTTGTTATACCTTAATTAATAATAATACGTATTCGTATTGTTTCCACGTCCCGCTAACTATTTTTGATGGTTTTCGAAGGTGCCGAAGTGTCGGAATTATGTCCTGCAGCAGTTCTTTTGCGTTCCAGTAAATCCATGGACACGAGTCTGACGTATTTGAACACCTTCAAATAGCACCGGACTGAGCCAGGATCGAACCTGCCAAGTTGGGGTCAGAAGACCAGCGCCTCAACCGTCTGAGCAATTCAGCCCGGCTGTACCATAACTTAGGGTATGATTGCTACCTTCCCAGTCTTACCCTTTCTCATCCTTGTATCGCTGAAAACCTTCAGTGTTTGAGTCCAAGATTAAAACACTATCAAAAATAAATATTTTTGTTTTACGATTACTATCATCATCATCATCATCATCATCATCGTCATCATCATCATCTCTTTACCCTCCAGGTTCGGTTTTTCCCTCGGACTCAGCGAGGGATCCCACCTCTACCGCCTCAAGGGCAGTGTCCTGGAGCTTCAGACTCTTGGTCGGGGGATACAACTGGGGAGTATGACCAGTACCTCGCCCAGGCGGCCTCACCTGCTATGGTGAACAGGGGCCTTGTAGGAGGACGGGAAGATTGGAAGGGATAGACAAGGAAGAGGGAAGGAAGCGGCCGTGGCCTTAAGTTAGGTACCATCCCGGCATTCGCCTGGAGATGAAATGGGAAACCACGGAAAACCACTTCGAGGATGGCTGAGGTGGGAATCGAACCCACCTCTACTCAGTTGACCTCCCGAGGCTGAGTGGACCCCGTTCCAGCCCTCGTACCACTTTTCAAATTTCGTGGCAGAGCCGGGAATCGAACCCGGACCTCCGGGGGTGGCAGGTAATCACGCTAACCAACACACCACAGAGGCGGACCACTATTATTATTAGCAGCATTATTATTAGTTTTCTGACCATATTTTGGTCCAATTTCTCAGCGGAATTCACCGTTTAAGAGGTACTTCAGTGATCTCTCTCTTTTCAGTGTTAAAACTACTAAATTTATGTCCCTGGTTCTATAAAAATATTTGCAGCTAGAACTTTGAAAATGGTCGTGCTACTTTTAGCATCTGCCCTACGTTTACTGAATTAAAGCTAAGTATTATTTGTCTCTTCACAGGTGGTCCGGGTTTGATTCCTGCCAGGTCAGAAATGTTTTCCTAGATCTGAGGGTTAATTTGAGGTCGACTCGACCTATGTGATTGCAACTGAGGTACTATCTGACAGTGAGACAGCAGCCCCCGGTCTAGAAAGCCAAGAATAACGGCCGAGAAGATTCGTCGCACCAACCAGTTTTTACATGCAATCTGCAGGCCTTCAGGATTCCTGTGAAACCTTTTGAAGCTGACCAGATTATAAATAAATAAATAAATAAATAAATAAATAAATAAATAAATAAATAAATAAATAAATAAATAAATAAATAAATAAATAAATAAAGGAGTGGTCTTCTAGAAGAAAATATCAACTATTAACTACTACTGCTACTACTTGTGTATACTTGTCACACCCAGAGGCTCGAGTTCGATTCCCGGATCTGTCACAAAATTTGATGGGATCTATCCAACCATCCGTTATTTACGGAAATGTTAATTTCGCCTACAACAAAAACAGGTATTGCCTTAGCAGGGGCTCGAAGAATGAACAACTCGAAAACCACATTTTTCTCTCTTCTTCGTCTGATTTTATAGCTGTCTTTTCTTAATGTCTTTATTAGCATTCTGTTAAATAACCGTTGCGGTTAGTGGATATGCCTTTTTGCACACTGAAACTCTTTTGTTGTATCACACTGAGATCTTCCTTTATCACTCTCCTTTACTACAGATATTCGTGTTCCTGGCAAAGGGGTTGTCGTCTTAAAGGGGATGAAAATTGTATTATGAAAACTATCATTCCGTTGCGGATGGAAGTGGTTGGGAATAGGAGCGTCTAGCTTAAAAGTTTCGCCATCTAGAGAAGTTTCACTGTATATTTCAATGAGTATAACTTTCTCACCTTGCAGCATATATCGCCCATACACCGCGGCTATCTCACTTTTCCTCACGTAGGCTGAGTAGACCTCAAATAGCGAAAGTTAGTGAAGAAGCGGCGCTATTGTTAGACCAGATTATCTGGTGAGTTTTTTTAAATTTGCTTTACGTCGCACCGACACAAATAGGTCTTATGGCGACGATGGGATAGGAAAAGCCTGGGAAGGGGCCGTGTCTTTAATTAAGGTACAGCCCCAACATTTGCCTATTGTGAAAATGGAAAACCATTTTAGGGCTGCCAAGAGTGGAGTACGAACCTACTATCTCCCGGATGCAAGCCCACAGCCGCGTGTCCCTAACCACACGGCCAACTCGCCCGGTGTTATCTGGTGACGAAGTGCCAACTGTTAAGTGTAGATCTGTTACTGATGTTGCAGCAAGTGTTAGTGGAGGTCTGTTATTGTAGTAGCGGCTATTATTAGTGTATATCTGTTAGGGGAATACATAATTAGCGGCAAGTGCTAGAGCAGGCCTGTTAGTGAAGTAGTGGGTAATGTTAGTGTATATCTGTTAGTGGAGCAGATCATTAGCGGTAAGTATTAGTGAAGCCCTGTTAAGTAGATAGATAATGCCTTTATTTATGGCGAAGTTAGGCTTCAAGGCCCTCTTTTACGCTTAACCACTACGTATTGGGTAATATTAGTGTATTCCTGTCAGTAGAGCACATTATTAGTGGCAAATGTTAGAGCAGGCCTGTTAGTAGAGTAGTGGGTAATATTAGTGTATTTCTGTTAGTGGAGCATATTATTAGCGGCCAAGTGTTAGAGCAGGCCTGTTAGTGAAGTAGTGGGTATTATTAGTGTATGTTTCAGTGGAGCGCACTATTGGCGGTAAGTGTTAGAACAGGGCTGTTAGTGTAGTGGTGGGTAATATTAGTATATTTCTGTTAGTGGAGCATATTATTAAGGCCAAGTGTTAGAGCAGGCTTGTTAGTGTAGTGTTGGGTAATATTAGTGTATCTCTGTTAGTGGAACACATTATTAGCGGTAAGTGTTAGAGCAGACCTGTTAGTGTAGTGGTGGATGATATTAGTGTATATCTGTTAGTGGAGCCCATTATTAGCGGTAAGTGTTAGAGCAGGCCTGTTAGTGTAGTGGTGGATGATATTAGTGTATATCTGTTAGTGGAGCCCATTATTAGCGGGAAGTGTTAGAGCAGGCTAGATAGATAGATACTCCCTTTATTATAACCCCTTACCGGGCGAGTTGGCCGTGCGGTCTGGGACACCCGTCTGTGAGCTTGCATCCGGGAGATAGTGGGTTCGAATCCCACTGTCGGCAGCCCTGAAGATGGTTTTCCGTGGTTGCCTATTTTCACACCAGGTAAATGCTGGGGCTGTACCTAAATTAAGGTCACGGCCGCTTCCTTCCAACTCCTAGAACTTTCCTATCCCATCTTCGCCATAAGACCTATCTGTGTCGGTGCGACTTAAAGCAAATAGCAAAAAATATAACTCCTTATATTTATGGCGAAGTTTGGGCTCGATGTCCTCTCTTAAACTTAACCACTGAAATGAAATGCTGTGTGGCCTCAGGAGAGGCCTGGTGCAGGGCTTTTGATTTGACCCCTGTAGGCGACCTGCGCATCGTGATGAGGATGAAAAGACGTTACACATGCCCAATCCCCGTATCAGGGGAATTAACTAATTATGGTTAAAATTCCCGATCCTGCCGGGAATCGAACTTGCGACCCCCGTAACCAAAGGCCAGCAATCTAACCACTCAGCCATGGAGCCGAACACTTAACCACTAAGTAGTGGATAATATTAGTGTAGGCCTGTTAGTGTAGTGGTGGGTAATATTAGTGTATATCTGTTAGTGGAGCACATTATTAGCGGTAAGTGTTAGTGCAGTCCTGTTAGTGAAATAGTGGATAATATTAGTGTATATCTGTCAGTGGAGCACATTATTAGTGGCAAGTGTTAGTGCAGGCCTGTTAGTGAAGGTCGAGTGTCAATGCTGCACAGGAAGGGTTCTTGCCCCCAGCGCCCGGTGCTATTAATAGACCGGGGAGGCTATTTTTAGCCCGTCCGATTCAGGTTAACAGGACAACTGGAGAGAGGGGTTGCGGAGAGACAGAGACAGAAACACGACCCGCGCCTGCGCACAACCACTCAACCTCGCGTGGCCCTCGACGCGCAATGACGTCACACTTGAACAGGTACACTCCAGTTCAATGCAAATGGCTCCCGTTCTCCAGCCTTTTCTTCTCTCTAGCCAGACAAGTTAGAAAACCAATAATAATATTGTACACTGCAACAACTTCAGATAACGAGATAATGGATAATGCATAACTCCAACGCATGCATTTGCGTGCATAATAAATGTTTAATTTCAACGTTTAATCGATTGATTCTGAATACTTTATAATTTTGTATATATGAATACTGAGTGATATTAGAAGGATCCATAAAATATCCCAGTTATGCCTGAGCTTGCTACAACCAGCCTGAGTCATTTTTTACTTTTATTAGGATCAGGAGCGTAAGAAATGTGATACGGACCCCCTCAGCTGAAACGTAAAACCTATGAATAACTAACGTAAAGGTAATTACAGCAAGTAGAACTAAAGCAATATATTGTCAAACTTATGAACAAAGAGTTTTTCCCTCGGACTCAGCGAGGGATCCCACCTATACCGTCTCAAGGGCAGTGTCCGGGAGCGTAAGACTTTGTGTCGGTGGATACAACTGGGAAGAAGGACCAGTACCTCGCCCAGGCTGCCTCACCTGCTATGCTGAACAGGGGTATTTTCGGGGGATGGAAGATTGGAGTGGATAGACAAGGAGGAGGCCAGGAAGCGGTCGTGGCCGTAAGTTAGGTACCATCCCGGCATTTGCCCGGAGAAGAAGTGGGAAATCACGAGAAACCACTTCGAGGATGGATGAAGTGAGAATCGAACCTCGACACTGAGTTGACCCCGTTCAAGCCCACGTACCACATTTGAAATTTCGTGACAGAGCCTGGAATCGAACCAGAGCCTCCGGGGATGGCAGCGTATCACCTAACCACTACAGCACAGAGGTGGTCCTTAGTAATTTTAAATCCGATAATACCACTTTTTTAATTCCCAGGTATGCACTGTGATGCGGTAAGTTCTGGATTAACTTCATGGCTTTGCCAGAGATCTAAAATCTGCCGTCAGTGCTGAAATGAGTTAGAATCTGTTGAAATCTGATTCCTGAGTCATTATTGGTTTCCTCATTTCAATTTCAAGCGAATGCTTGGATGGTTCCTTACTTGCTGCAACGATAGTCTCCTTCCGAATACCAATTCCCATCTCTCAAAATCGACCGTTCGATTTAATGGACATCAAGGAAGTTGACGGGTAGTGTAGCTGTAGTTTACATTCAGAAGCTGATGGGATGAAGTGACGGCAATATTCAGCTCATTCACTAAGTCCGAGAGGATGACGATAAAAAGAATATAAGAACTTGTAAATAGAATACCTGGCAACTGTGGACAAGTTCTAATTTTTAGGCAACGTATTTTTCTAGGATGAAAATATTTTGAGATTGTATGTATTGTACCCTAGGATTACTGGTACAGTATATCAAACCATTATCCCGTTTCTCCACGGGGTCGGATATGAAGTGAAATGGATCTTTGTAGCGATGTAGGTGCCCTTCCTGACGCCTTCCTCATCAGAGGAGTTAATGAGATGAGGCGAATGATGTGATATAGGCCTACAGTAGTAGTAAGGGAGACAGTGATCCCGGTGCCAGCACATAGCCTACTCCTGTCGAATAGTACCAAGGATTCTGAACAAGGCTTAACGTCCCCATCACCATCATAGCGTCATATTATACCCTCACTCAAATTGAACACTACAGAGAGGCTGGAATTGAACCCAGGCTTTTGGTACCCGATCTCGTGATTATAAATTGTATACCACCACCTCCCCTACCCTGCCGGCCAAAATTCCGATAGTGCTCGACCAACGGAGCTTGAACCGGTTAACCACGGTGTGATAACATTTAGACTCGACGCCTTAACAATCATGGCTATCAAGCGGCCTCCGAAAATATTCATTAATAAGATGGATAAAGTCTAGAAGCATTGAGGGGCTGTCTAGCAGAGGCGATAAAGGTGTGCTTAATACACTGACAAGGATATGGGTTCGATTCCGCCTCAGGACGTCGAAAATTTTAGAAACAGGATTTCCCTTTCTGGAGCCATAACGCTCACGCTGTTGCATTTACTGCCAAGGTTACGTTTTTTGGAGGCCTTTATGTTCCACTCCTTCAGAAGCCTTCATTGTCTGTATAGAGAGCTCTATGATTTTTAGGAACATTAACTGAATAGGTTCATGTACGCCATTAGCGGTACTGTTAATCATTGGAAGGCGTTTGCACTCTGACAGTCAAATGCACGAATCTTGTTGTGCGTAATCAGAGTTTAAGATTCTTCCTAAAACTTGTTTAAATCAAGTTGCAGAGCAACATTCCTGATTATTATTTAAATCCCTGATTATTGTTGGTTAAACAGCAGTGAACGTAAAATTGCTGCCAGATTTGAGAAAATGTTGTTATAATTTCGTGTGGCTATTATTAACCGAGTGCAGCCCTAGTAAGGCAGACCGTCCGATGAGGGTGGGTGGCATCTGCTGTGTGTAGGTAACTGCGTGTTATTGTGGTGGAGGATAGTTTTATGTGTGGTGTGTGAGTTGCAGGGATATTGGGGGACATCACAAACACCCAGTCCCCGAGCGAAGGGAATTAACCATTTAAGGTTAAAATCTATAACCCGTCCGGGAATCGAACCCGTAACTCCTGTACCGAAAGTTCAGCACGCTAACCATTTAGCCACGGAGCCGGACAATTCCTGATTATTGTCGGTTCAAGTTAAACAGTCAAGGCATTAGCAGTGAACGAAATATTGCTGTCAGATTTGAGAACATTTTGAAGTTAAAGTGTTTTTATCTGGAGTATCTGGTACAGAATGGAAATGAGCCCAAAGGCATAATAGTGGTGAGAGAGTCAGGGAGAGAGAGAGAGAGAGAGAGGCAATCGCTTTGAAGAACTAAGTGATAGAAAATTTATGGATAGGTCTCGTTTCTCTCTTTTCTTTTCTACCGCTTTTCCCACACTTGCGGTGTCGCGGGTGCAAGCTGCGTCGCACATGTGGATTTGAGATTCGATACCCTTCCTTACGCCAAACGTATATGGAGGGATGTAATCACCATTGCGTGTACCTGTAGTGGTTGATAGTGTCGTGTGTTTTCTGAATATGAAGAGGAGAGTGCTGGGACATTCACGAGCCCCAGTCCCCGAGCCAGAAGAATTAATCAGAAGCGATTGAAATCCCCAATCCGGCCGAGAATCGAACCCGGGGCCCTCTGAACCGAAGGGAAGTACGCTGACCATTCGGACAACGAGTTGGACTGTGGAAATGTTTCGTTTACCTGCAAAAAATCATTTCTTCTCGAAACGCTGCACAATACCGTACAATTTCTAACGCACAGAAATCGTCCTGTTTCTGCTATCATTAGATTGGAATTCTTCTGCGATTTTCTTCCTATTTCTACATTCTGCTTTAAGGTGATTCCACCTGTCTTTTTATTTTCAAAAACGTCTGTGGGTCTCATAACTGATTTCTGCTAGAAAATAGGTTTTAAAATCGGAATCATTTGACGGCTTTTTTTCTCTTTTGTTCTTCCATGTTGCTAATAAGTACTTTCAGCAATGAATTGAATATTCTTTCGACTAACAAAAGAAACACGAATACACTATTGTTTAATTGCACTGCCAACTAAACGTGTTCTACGATTCATTGTAACCATTCTTTAAAACATGTTTACGTACACACTGGTTAGGCGAAACTTAAACAAGGTTGATGCACTTGGCCATACACCGTTCTTAATTCGCCAAGCATGTAGGCTGTCTGGTACGGGTTGTATAGTTGTAAGATTTCTGGAGATAGCGGATTTGAATTACATCGTCGGCAGGTGAATTTCCCTGGCTTCCAGTTTCCACACAATAGAAATTCGGGGGTTGTACCTGGATTAAGGTGCAGTTATTTCTTATCCCATAGTCCCGGTGAAGCTGAAGTGTTACTGTAACGCTTGCATGCCATTGGTTAATGGGAAGGAGGGAAGTGGCATGAGCATCGGGAGAATTACTGGTATGATAGACAGGAATCCAGAATAGTGCTTCCAAAGAATATGTGAAGGTGAGAAGGTGGAGAATGATTTACCCCAGGATCTGAACACCCCAACAATTCAGGATTAATAAGGGGCAGATATTTCCCATCTCCTGGAAAGTATCTTCATAACTATGTCACCTGCACTACTATTCTGCACTTAATATTGCCTAAACGACAGCGGTACCTTTGAACGCCTGTATATCATACAAAATGTCCTAATAGTCACATTAGTGTCTAAAAGTCCACCCTAAGTGCGGCCAGTATCCAGTGTTGGGGAGATAGTAGGTTCGAACCCCACTGTCGGCAGCCCTGAAGATGGTTTTCCGTGGTTTCCCATTTTCACACCAGGCAAATGCAGGGGCTGTACCTTAATTAAGGCCACGGCCACTTCCTTCCCACTCCTAGCCCTTCCCTGTCCCATCGTCGCCATAAGACCTATCTGTGTCGGTGTGATGTAAAGCCACTAGCAAAAAAAAAAAAAAGTCCACCCATCAAGAAGAATAGTAGAAGGAGAGATTAAGGAAAGAAGGATAAAACCAGTATTTAATAACTCAAGATGAGGGGTGATACGATAAGTAGGGCCCGGATGTTTATGACATGTCACACTTTTTTCTTTATATTATTTCCACGGAAAATACAAGTTAAACATGATTTTATCTACGGCGACTAAAATGATGCAATTTTCACGGGCCATATAAAGTCATACTCTTTTAACGTTTCTTGATTTTCCGGTAATTTTTCATATTATGGCCATATTTTCCCGTTTATGCTCGTGTTTTTGACATATTTTTTCCTTTTTATTCCATTTTCTCACACCTGCCTTCAGTCTTCTCAAAGACGGATTTTTCACATCACCTAATTGTTCTCTGTGATTTACAATTATCTTTCTTGGAAATGTATTTATGTGAATTAGGAGAGCAAGCTGTATAGAAAGAGGCGTATGCGTATAAGGCGACATTATAGTGAGCCTCAATTGACCTCTAACGATTTGAAGTATATCAAATATGGGCCAATATCAATCCTGCAATGTTTAGCGGTCTTTTTCCGTTGCAAGTCAAAAAATCGAAGATCGTCCCCATTTGAAAACTTAAAAAAATATATATATAATTTGCTATTGTAATTCTTCCTGATCGCCCGTCAAAATGTGACATTTATTTTCCTTCTGTGCAGAATCATAAGGGGTTGTTTGGCCGAGGCGGTAAAGGCGTGCTCGGTTCGCCCGGAAGGACGTGGGTTCGAATCCCGGCCAGGAAGTCGTAATATTTAAGAAACGAGATTTCCACTTCCGGAGGTGCACATGGCGTGAGGTTCACTCAGCCTACACCAAAAATGAGTACCAGGTTAATTCCTGGGGGGGGCAAAGGCGGATGGGCGTAGAGCTAAACACTCTACCCCATCCAGTGCTGAGGTTACGGATAGTGGAAGCCTTTACCTTCCACACCTCCAAGGGACTTCATGGCCTGTACGGAGGTGACTTTGCTTTTTTTTTTTTTTTTTTTTTTTTTTGCAGAGTCGAGAGTTGCCTCTGGGCTGAGTAATTGAATTCAAAATATAATAATAAAATTAATATCATTACTTATTTATTATTATTGCATGTTCTAGATTTTAAAAGTATATTTTCAATGTAATGTTAATTTAAACAGCGGCAAGGTTTTGAAGATTTCACAAATGTGACCAAAAAACTTTTAAGTCATATTTATCGTCATACGTTAATTACATTTTTAGGTCATAAATGCTTGCATATTAAAAAAATAGGTCATGAACATCCGGGCCCTAACGATAAGTTCAATGAACATTACATTTTCACTACCGAATTACGTTGGAAATGAACTTTCAATGTATCGTTCGTGTTCAGCAGTATAGTACATATCGAAGTGATTTTATTAAGCCTACTTTAGGTATAGAGCAAACATGGCCAACCGGACACAATATAATAATAATAATAATAAAATTCTATTTGGATCATTAGTCCACAGACTTATTTGATGCAGCACCCCATGCCACCCTATCCTTTGCTAACCTTTTTATTTATACGTAAATACTACATCCTACATCTACTTCAACATGTTTGTCGTATTTACACATTGGTCTACCACTGGCATTTTTACCGTAAACTAACTGAACAAGTCCTGGGTGTCTTTATGTTGTATCCTATCATTCTATCTCTTCTTCTGGTCAAATTTCCCCAAATCGTTCTCACCTCACCAATTCGATTCAGTATATCTTTATTCGTGATTCGATCTATCCATCTCACCTTCAACGTAACACTACATTTCAAGAGCTTCTATTCTCTTTCTTTCTGAGCGAGTTAATGTCCATGTTTCACTTCCACACAGTGCCACGCTCCAGACGAAAATTTTCAAAAACATGTTTCTGATTCTTGTATCAATGTTCGAAGTGAGTAAATTTATTTTCTTAAGAAAGACCTTCGTTGCTTGTGCTAGTCCGCATTTTATGCCCTTCTTACTTCTGCCATCCTTAGTTATTAGTAATTTCCTAACATAATATTTCCTACATCACGTGACTTCATTCGACTGCAATAATAATAATAATAATAATAATAATAATAATAATAATAATAATAATAATAATGGTCCGCCTCTGTGGTGTAGTGGTTAGTGTGATTAGCTGCCACCCCCGGAGGCCACGGTTCGATTCCCGGCTCTGCCACGAAATTTGGAAACTGGTACGTAGGCTGGAACGGGGTCCACTCAGCCTCGGGAAGTCAAGTGACTAGAGATGGGTTCGATTCCCACCTCAGCCATCCTGGAAGTGGTTTGCCGTGGTTTCCCACTTCTCCTCCAGGCAAATACCGGGATGGTACCTACCTTAAGGCGACGGCCGCTTCCTTCCCTATCCTTTCTAATATTCTCACTCCCCACAAGGCCCCTGTTCAGCACAGCAGGTGAGGCCGCCTGGGCGAGGTACTGGTCATTTTCCCCAGTTGTATCTCCGACCCAATGACTCACGCTCCAGGACACTGTCCTTGAGGCTGTAGAGGTGGGATCCCTCGCTGTGTCCGAGGGAAAAGGTAACCCTGGAGGGTAAACAGATTAAGAAAGAAAGAAAAAAGAATAATAATACGGTAATACAGACAGTCCTGTATGTATGTTTAGTCATCAGCCCGAAGGCTGGTTGGATCCTCAACAGCTCCACCATCAGCTGTCATTGATGGCCTAGGCATCACTGAAGAGGCGTACTAGGGAAATGAGGAGTGAGGTAGTTTTCCGTTGCTATCCTCACTGAGTCAGAAGTTGCTATTACATATCAGTCTGCCAAGCCCACTGAAATGCATGCACCAACCGACCCTATTAGCAATAGTTTCACACCATTCATAGCAGGGACTGGCTGCATAAGGAATGGCATTACTAGCATCGCTCATACCGCAGTCATTTTCATATTGTCAAAGCCAAGTATAAGACAGAGACAGATCAATGAAAGTAACGAAATTGCTCTAACCTATACCAGAAGACATAGTACACTGTAAACACTAGGTCCCGCCAGCAAATGCACAAAGACAGACCTACAACCACCAAAATCAAATCCTTAGAATAAAACCCAGCTAAAAAAGGCATCCCACGCAGCGCAGAATTGGAAATATTAAAACGCACAGCCGTTAATGGTATTTAAGTGCAAACATTCCTTAATAATAATAATAATAATAATAATAATAATAATAATAATAATAATAATAATAATAATAATAATAATAATAATAATAATATAATAATGTTTTCTTCAATTTACTAAGATTACTGTTCCTAGAATCGGTTCTCAAACAAATCCCGCATCCTAGTATTGAAGTATTACATGGTATCATTAACTACTCAAATTTCCTTTGAAGCGCAGATTATAGCAGAAGGCAGCAGAAGCCAGAGCTCCACACATGTGTCATTAAATATTTGATTGGAATACGTCCTGCTATACTCGGGCAGCAAGACTTGTTAGTAGAAGTAACTTGTTTCACTAGAAACATATCAGAGCTCACGGAACATGGAACATACTTTCAGGAAAGAGAAGGTCGTGTTGTGGCTGTGGCGTAAGTAGTTCGTTTCGTTCGGTAACAGATCGCGCTACAGTTCTACAAGCCCTGTGCCCGTTTCCATGACAACTGTTCAACAAGTGACCAATATGGAGGTTCATGAGGGAGCGTACAAGATAGATGAGACACGAGGGAGACATTCTCGAATAATTCTATGCATATTATTTTATCAACATGGATATGTTAATGGATATATGGAATTAACGTCACCAATTTAGCTTGGACAGAAAGCCGACCCGTTGTAACCGGCAAGCAGTGTTCGTCATCTTCTTTCTCACCTTATACTGTGTGCCAGAACACTGCCTTCTATATACAGTAGGTACAAATAGCGCCCTGTTTTAAAAGAGTCTCCACTGTCTTGGACTGGCGTTTCATCTTGGTCACAGTAAAGCCTCTTACATATAATACCTACAGTAACGATAAAACGTTCAGGACCACATAAAAAAATCACGAAGTGTCATCTCAAACCTAAATTGTGGTACTAGATTTCTGTATTTTTTCCTTGAGCTCTCGCATTTAATATGATATACATCACCTGATTTCACTGAGTTACGCTAAGTATTGTTGAAGTTATACATTTTTAATTGTTGGGAAGGTCAAATCTTTACTACTACTACTACTACTAAACGTTTTCATTCCTCCCCTGAAGGGGGAGGCGGTCCACTTAGACGGTGACGCCGTCTCTCAGGCCTGGAGGTTTGTTACGGTGAAGGAGATGTACGGAGAAGGTGAAGGGGTGGGTGGCCGTGGCCTATACTACGAAGTGTCCCGGCATTCGCCTTAGTGCAGGAGAATGGAAAACCACGGAAAACCATTATCAGGACCGCCGACGGTTAGAGCCAGCCGTGAGGTCCAGCCCTGTCCCGTTTCCCGAATGCAGAGGCGTAGAGCCACGGTAGGGCCATGGCCACCTCTCCTCTGCTCGGTTGTCCGGTCAGAGTGCAGAGCTGTTGGACCACGGACCAGCCGTGGCCACTTAAGGGACGAGACCCAAGGGCTGAAACCCACTCTGCATCTACCGACCGGTCACATCAGAAAGTCAACATTCTTGGAAATATTATGTACGATATACTCAAATTGGTTGCAAGTATCGCCACCAAGATTCTTTGTAGAATTACCATTCGTTAGCAGTCATGTTAGTATACATATAAAAATTCCAAAAAATGCGGAATCGTTGATGCGGTTTTTTCAAACCAGAGCTAAGATGATCAATTTTTCCTTGTTCTTATCATAGGTCTCAGTGTGCGCTATTGGCATCAGAAATATGTTCTTAGATGCCATCTGCAGAGTGAAAATGAAACGATCAGGGCAGATAAGTTTAACGCTGACAGCTCGTTCTGTGACCTTGGACCATACAAGACAAAGGCAAAGAAAAATCAACCATCTTGGCGTTGCTTTGATAAAATAAAACACGCAAAAAATCGGTGTCGCATATTTTCTGAATTTTTATATTTATACTAAAATAATAATAATAATAATAATAATAATAATAATAATAATAATAATAATAATAATAATAATCGTATGGCCTCAGCTACCGTGTGCAGACATTTCAAGTTGACGATATCTGGCTGTCTGCTCGTCAATTTCGACGTTCCGTTTTACTCTAGGTCCACTAGATGGCAGACCGAGTAAACCGAAACTCTCTTGGGCGCCTGTGGCTGAGATTTAATTAATTTTGTCGGGTAAACACCAAATGTGTCACCAGAGATCTTTTACATGCCGACATCGTACGACATGGAGTGTCGAATGGACTCTTTTCCGCCCTTCAAAAATCCGACTACCTCTTCCAGGTTGGAACCCGCTATCTTGGGATCCGGAGGCCGACACTCTACCACTGATCCACAGAGGCAGCTATATACTAAAATGGCTCCCTCCTATTGCTAATACTACACAGAAATTTTGGTGGTAATACTTGTAACCTATTAGAGTTTACAGTACATTATATCACCCATTTTTTAGTTTTGGTGTGAACTTCCAAGAGTTAACAATTTATAGCTTCTATAGTATTTGGACTAACTCAATGAAATCAGGTGACATATATCCTATCAGATGTGAGAGCTCGGGAGGAAAATTATGGAGGTCTAGAGGCACCATTTTAGGTTCTAGATGACATTTCGTGATTTCTTTATGTGACCCTAAATTTTGACCGGTACTGTATATTGCAAATATTTATGACCATGAAGTTGTGTGTTAAATCAGGGATAATTTAGTGGGACGTAGATCTTGCGACATGTCATTGGAATGTTATGTGCTGGACCAGCTGCCATATTGTTGGTCGTAGATCGTGATGCTACATATTTATTTCTATTTATTGGAACTCTTTATCTCGCCTGTGGATGTCGTAAGGGACTACTAAGAAGGAAACAACCAAAGAATCTATACTCGCTGTTTCGGGTTCTAAGCTCAAAGCCACGTCCATGATTCTATGTTTTACGGTGCAGTGGAGAAATTTACATGTAATGTTTTTGTTGTGAAGATGAACGGGTATTCTTCTTTTTCTTCCTCTTCTTCTTCTTCCTTGCTTTGCCATGATGCACATTGATTGATGACTTCCCTGATGTTGAGATGCTGTAGATCCTCCAGGGTCAATGGAACGTAGTTAGGTTTTCTTATTGGTACCTGACTCTGTTTCAACATCAGTGGAGCCAGAATGTTGCTGTTGTTGGCACCTCACACCTGTTCTTAGACATTCCTCTCTCATACCCCGGGTAGCAGAAAATCAAGGATGCCTTTGGCTACATAGTTCTTGACCTATTCGGTCTCTTCTCGAACCATATTAACTGAACCTTCTGCCTCCTTCACGTGTCACGTTTTCCTGCTGCGCTCATTTTGGCTGAAATATCTCTTCAAAATACTGCAGACGTTCTAAGCATTTTCGTCTCCGTGGCATGTCAACGACACTTGTAATACAACTTGTGGGGTGTACTAAGCGCTGCGGCGTCCATCCAGACAGCCGAGATTCGAATCCCAGTGGAAAATGGGGGTGGAATTCTCATTTATCTGGTCTGAAATCCCCCAATGACAACCCAAATTAAGCCAGGTTAGCTCCAGAGATTCAAATATATTGGATTCAACTTCGTCTGCGTAGAAAAGTAATTAAGTTCGTGGACTGATCGTCTAGTGTCGCTGTGGTGCACTGTAGAGGAAAGTTTGCAGTGACAGTTATTCACAGGTCCCAGCTAGAGGCAGCTGTGTGCATACAGTATCAACAGAACTATTGTCTCTGTTGTGAAGGGTAGTTTAACGTCATGACCTGAGAATGTCGTAGTTTGAGCAACGGGAAAATTTCAAGTTCTACCAAAAATTAGGGAAATCCGCCAGCGAAAATCTGAGATGATCAGTTGAAATTTCCAGGATCACCACGACGGGAAAAGGCAGGTCAAAAAACGATGTGATCATTGAACTGTCAGCGCCAGTCCACGAACATATTGACTTTAATACATGACTTCAGTACATAGTTGTAAACTGTGTGGCCTACACTGCAGGCGCCCATCTACGTACTTACTGACTGTAGTAGTACTTCGTCCGCCACTATTAAGAAAATTAAGTGCTGAACATCAATGAATAGTGTTACTTGTGTACCGGCAGTGTAATCAGTAACTATGGCTGAAAAAAATGACGATATAAAAGATCGAGCAGCACAAGCAAGGATACATTTCATCAGAGAATAAATGTTCTCCTTCAAACATAGACATCAATCAAAGAAATATGCTTTGGGCTACATTTAGTTTTTTGAAATGTGATGTTAGAGATTGGCGGTGACCTGGAAAACCTAGGGCTTAATATATGCCAAGCTAGAGTCATTGTTGTAGGTCAAAAATTTGGAGAAGCATGATTGGGGTGAAATATGAAAAATCCCAGTGACGCGTGCAGCTGCTTACGGGCTTCGGATTATATCTCGCTACCTGTTGTCAGCTAGAATAAGAAAAAGAAATGTTCCCAGTGATCGCATCCATTACATATTGCTGAGGACAGAAATAGACCAAAATATAATTGCGTCAAATTTTCCTATGGCAAAACCAAATGATCATGACTTTTTCTTTCAATAGGAACTCAAATTTATACCGATTAATTTACTTGCATCTAATGAGTTGTCTTAGAGAGACATCTGTATGGAATTTGGAGTTGATGAGTGTAGGATACAGCGCATCTAACAGGGGAAAACAGACGCAGGCCCTATGAAACTACCACGTATGAAGTAATCAGTTCTCTAGAGTTTGGTGAGATAATGCCTATTTGATAAAAGAGCCTTCTATATGTTTCTCAGTCGTGACCATCCATCATTGCTTCACATTACAGCCTGCACGGTTGCAAGGTAACATCGCATTACACGCTCTTATCACTGATTTCGTGTGTAAATTTTCAGATGACCCAAGCCATAAGACTTACTTATGTCAAAAGTGACTAAAAGAATTCCGGTAATCTATTTAAGGTTACTAACAATAGGGAAACCGAAATATTTCTTAGCTGTAATGCATGTGACATTTAGTGCAGGGCTACAAACACGCGTACGGCTTTCTCATTAATGTTCAGCTCGTGGGGGATAGAAGGGGGGATTTTATCGTTTTATTGCATCAATTCGGGCCAAGATGCCCCTTTAGCAAGAAAATTGAGGTTTACTTCTATTGTACGAGCTGTACTGAAGTTTGAATTCTCGTAGTATGGAACACCAGGGAAATAAACTTTGATTACATGGTAAAGGTCACATAGCTGTAAACTTCCATTCAGGACATGGTAGATTGGTGCCCATTCTTAGGCATCTCTGAGGAGAATGGTGTTCATTTTCATGTCGGGCAAATGTCGGCGCTTTTCCTTAATTGAGGTAATGGGCGCCATTTTCTCAATCCTAGTCTTTTCCTATCCCATGTCAACGTGTGAGTCAATGTGACGTTAAATCAGCAAGCAAGAGAGAAAATAGTCGCCCGAAGTCAATATGACAGATTGAGAGCCTTGAAGTTTTCGCCATGTTTTATCTGTATTGTATTCTGACCTAATAGTTTTTGCTTGAGCTAGTGCAGGAACAAGCATGTGTGATACGGTATTAGAAAAGTTGGGAGCGCAGTAATCATTTTACATTTCACCGTTGAGCAATGAAAGCACAGAACATCGTACCATCACCGTACTACTACAGTCAGCGAGTTCGTGGACTGGCACCTACAGTGCAGGCAACACAGTGTGCACCTATGTACTATAGTCAGTATGGTCGTGAACTGGCGCCTATAGTGTAGGCAGCACAGTGTACACCTGTGTACTACAGTCAGTATGTTAGTGGACTGGCGCTTACAGCGTAGGCAACACAGTGTGCACCAATGTACCACAGTAAATGGTCGTGGACTGCCGCTTACAGTCTAGACAACACAGTGTACATCTGTGTACTACAGTCAATATGTTTGTGGACTGTCGCCTACAGTGGAAGCAACACAGTGTACACCTGTGTACCACAGTCAATATAGTCGTGGGCTGACACCTACAGTGTAGGCAACACAGTGTACGCCTGTGTACTACAGTTCATATGTTCGTGGAATGGTGGTAACAGGTCAAGGATCGAATAGTCTTTTGTCTGTCATTTCGCGTCTTTTTCCCGTCGTGATGATCCGGGCTGTTTCGACTTGATCATCTCAAACGTTTCACTAGCGAATTTTTGGCAGAAATTGAAATTTGCCCCTTTCTCAAACTACGGCATTCCCAGATACCGCCGATGACATTCATAGAGATCGTAGTTCAGCTTATGCTGTATGCACGCAACTGTCTCTTGCTGGGACTAGCAAAGAACTGTCACGGTAACATCCTGTAGTCCAGACTCTCTGCTATAGTTCACCACAGCGACACTGGACGGCCAGTCCACAAACTAAATGAATCTGTTAAGTATATTTGATGGAGACATAAGTCTGTTTACATTGAATTCCATACAGCAAGAATATTCAGCCTAGAGAGGCCACAACGCACTCTACAGCAGCGATGACACAGGTGGAATTGCTGGGAGTTACGGCGGCAACTTGTCCGTCCACGCCGTTAAGTGGCTATGCATACGTTCCAAGTGTTCTAAATGGCATTAAGAACGGACGTTTTCCCCCACACAGCAACACTTGCAGTTCATTGCACGTATTCAGATGAAGTAGACATTTTTGAAAACACAGGGTGCAGTTTCCAATAAACTTTAAGTACTTTCTAATAAAGAGAATCATCATGAATGCTGATCGAGTTCTTCAGACGCCTTTCTGAACCGTACTTGGGGTGGTGAGCATTGCAAAAAGCTGAAAGTTGTACATTCGAAATGATTTCTGGACAGGACATGCAACGACAATGTTCAATATCTCATTTTAAAGAAAAAGGACCAGTGCATATATCAACGAGAGTGTGATGTCGGTATGATGTCTTCGGGAGAACCCACAGAGCTGCCAATTTTTGACGTGAAAGCATCTTTCTTTTCGGTCCTGTGCTAGCGCTGGAACGGCCGTCACAGAACATGGCGCTATATTGCAACGCTGATATCACCGCGTTTGTGAATGATATCGCCATTGTAATTATATAGTTGAAAAGGAGAACTTTTGTGCTAAAATTTGACGCCAAATAATGAATTCTGTGATGTCAACCTTCAAAACAAGACGGTCACTAAATGAGACACCATTTTGGCGGTACCGCCCTTGAGGGCAATAGTCATAACTTTGGAACTGCCAGTCCGATTTAAAAAAAACAATATGTCGTTTGAAAGGAAACATACTCTCGTATAAAAGTACTAAAACGCACTGTTGATGGAGCTAGTGGTAGTGGAAGTCGCATTGAAGAAAATCTTATTTTATAACATCTTGGACAAATTTTCATAATGTCCAACTTTAAACCACAACAAAGCAAGAAAAAATTCCGATTACTCCACCATTGATACGATGACTAACTTTCGAACAAGATGGAACTAAAAACATCTCTTCAGAACAAAATCGATTGTGCAGTGATCAAAAGAATTAGAGGTTTAACATTTGCTAGAAATATTCATGTAATCGCTAAACCTTTTATCTCATACTTCTTATATCATTGCCCTGCTTTAAATGTTTGTGGAAATAATGTAAGATAAATAAGGAAACATAAATAAATAAATAAATAAACATAAATAAACCTCCACATAACATAACATAAATAAAGAAATAAGGAAAATATGAATGTATGATGAAATAAAGAATAAAAGTTAATGACGAAATATTTTTATTTTAGACTTTTTACACCTTTAAAGTTAACGGTTTTTAGGCATAACATCGTCGTGCCACGCGGCTAACAACTAGTGCAGGATTGGAGTCCAGCGTTATAGCACGTCGTGTGAGGTTCAGTTTCACTAGTCTTAGTGCGTTATTCACGTGTAAAGTAAGAGCAACCAGTGACCATATGAAAAATGTGTAGTGCGAATAATCGCGAGAGATTATTTTTCTTTTATTAAACTATCACGAGAAATGGACATCAAATGGACTTAATATTATTGAAAACGGATTTAAGAGAAAAGAGCGGCTTATCAGAATTCCTAAAAAGGCCATTATGCAGAGTCTAGAAGTTACGGTGGTGAGCACGTCTATCCTCCAAGTGTTAAAAAATGATTTTTAACTCCCGTTCCTGAATATGTGTAAATATGTTTAGAGTTAAGTAATTCAGGATGGGCATGGAGAGAATGACCAGCAGAGCATTTGAGGCAACGGGTAGGACGAGAGGACATACGGAGAGCAAATGGGTTGTCGAACTCTGGAAGGGCTTGACTGAGACTGAGTAAAATGGTAGTTTAGGGGAAGGCCTGAAATTTAGTTCTCAAATATTTATGTTATGGTTCTATCGATAAATACTACATAACTAAAGTTATACAGAATTACATTTCCGATCATTTATGTCTTATACATACCAGATATAGCAGAACCAATCGTGGATTTTGGTTTTTGTTGCTAAGCCAGCCTGAATGGCTCAAACGGTTGAGGCGCTGGTCTTCTGACCCCAACTTGGCAGGTTCGATCCTGCCTCAGTCCGTTGGTATTTGAAGGTGCTCATATACGTTAGCCTCAGGTCGATAGATTTACTGGTACGTAAAGGAACTCCTGTGAGACTAAATTCTGGCACCTCGGCGTCTCCGAAAACCGCAAAAGTAGTTAGTGGGGCGTAAAGCTAATAACATTATTCTTATTTTGTTGCTAAGTCCATATCAACGCCGAAACACGAGAAAATGGGTGTGAACAGAATTTAATGAAAATCTGTATGTAAAGTGCGAGAATAAGGTTCTACAGTCTAGTCTATAAATATGTTTTATACACGCTGGATTAAATGGTAGTTTAGGGGAAGGTTCCCAAAATTTAGTTCTTTAAATGTCTATGTTATTGGTCCTATCGAAAAGTAATACATACCGTAACAAAAGTTATAGAGAATAAGATGTTCTAATATCCCAGAGTCAGAATATACTAAATGTGAAAAGTAAGGGTATATTCTGCCCGAAGGCAGGTCCGAACCTCCACAGAGGTGTATCTGAGCCAGAGTTTACGTACGGTAGGATGGCCAGTTCCTTTCTGCTCCTCCATTCCCTTAACCCCCACCACCACCACCACCACCACCACCACCACCACCACCACCACCACCACCAACAACAACAACAACAACAACAACAACAACAACAACAGCAACAACAACAACAACAACAACGCGTGGCAACCTATCCAAATCTTGACCAGGCCCAATGATGCTTAACTTCGGAAATCTCATGGGATCCGGTATTTCAATACGGCTACGGCCGTTGGCCGCTAAATGTGAAGACCTACAGGTTTGAAAGCTCATAAAACTGTTCAACACTAATATTATATTGACCATTGTTGTGATGTGATTTTTCTCTTCTGCTGCCACTCATCTCCGATAGATGGGATTAGTGCTGCATACCGAGTAAAACAGCCTGTGCAAAATAGCTGGGGAGTTAGATAACTCTGTACATGCTATATGGCTGCCCGTCAACGGCGGGTGCGGCAACTAGTCTTTTTATATAATCCGTTTACCCTCCAGCGTTGGCTTTCCCCTCCGACTCAACCGGAGATCCCACCTCCACCACCTCAATGGCAGTGTCCTGGAGCGTGAGACATTTTGTTGGTGATAAAAATGGGAAAGAGGACCCGTACCACACCCAGGTGGCCTCACCTGCTATACTGAGCAGGTCAAACCAAGGAAAACCACTTCAAGGATGGCTGAGGTGGGAATCGAATCCCCCTCTATTCAGTTGATCTCCCTAGGCTGAGTTGGCCCCATTCCAGTCCTCGTACCACTTTACAAATTTCGTGGCAGAGCCGGGAATCGAACCCGGGCCCCCGGGGGTGGCAGCTAAAAATATTAACCACTACACCATAGAGGCAAACACAGATAAATTTTACAAGAATTGTTTAAAAAACGTAACCCAATAAATATTACGTAGAATATTCAAAGTTACACAACTTTCGCCTTCTGAGGTATTTCGTAGACCCTAACCAATTTATAGAATCCAGGACACCTCCTCCGTTATATTATTACATGTGAACGGACGAAGAAACGCATGTAATTCTCCTGACCACCCACACCCCCTTCCCAGTCACGGATCACCGACCATAAGTGCGGGAGTGAGCATGCGCCCATCGCAATCGCATGCAGCTAGTCTTGTTAGTTTTAGAAAACACCAAACCTATTCAGATTAACAAACTGTCACAAAACATGATTGAACTATAATTTTTTAATACAATACCCATTCCATGAACGTTATTTCGATATCTTTGTTGAAAATTGGATAACCTTAGCCTTCTGAGTCATTTCCTGGACCTTAACGATGTTATAGAATCGAAGATTCATCCTGTTGCATATTCATACTGATGATGATGATGCTTGTTGTTTAAATGGGCCTAACATATAGGTCATCGGCCCCATATTCTTACTATATATGAGTGAACGAAGACAATGAACACTCCCCAGCTATCATGGATGACCATCAACCGCCCATCGCAATCACATCCAAATAGTTATTCCATTAATAGATGAAGCCGTGACACCCAATTCTTGCTACATTCCACTACGCGCGGAATGACTGTCGTTTGTGGAATATGCAGCAATGAAAAGGCTGACGTACTAGCCAAACGTGGTGCATCGGAAGGTCTACTTACGGTGCTGGATCTCCCATGGATGTACTTTATTCCCACTATTTGACAACAAATTCGTCACAAGGAACATCTCAACTTCACAAAGGTAGAGAGCTTATGCTCTGGAACAACCCAACATCTCTCCTAAGCCATGGTATTATAAGTTTCAACGGTCGCGAGATCTATGAGGCTAAATCATGGATTTCATATCTGCATCGCATAGGAGTTTTGGATACACCACGCTGTCGATGTCAGTATGCGGAGGATGGAGATCTCAACCACATTTTGTTTCTCGAAGCCGCTTTCTATCTGAGCTATGTCATCTACTTTGCATTGCTGTTGCAAGGTGAAAACAATTCCGTCCTCAATGCTGTGATGGACTTTTTGAGAACCGCGGATACAAGAATTTGACTTTGTGTTAATCGCATTTGATCGTTCCCCTTCTCTTCTCCCGGAAAAGAGATTCAGTGTGGTTTTATGTACTTGATGAATGTCTACAATTTGGTTTTTATTTCTTATAAGTACTTTGTGCTGACAATTCATATTTTTGTATGTGTGCTGTGAGTGTTCATTGTACATGAAGTATGACCAAATGTTGTTACAACAAACCAAACCAAACCCCATGGCGCAACAGCCCCGAAGGACCATGGCCTACCAAGCGACCGCTGCTCAGCTCGAAGGCCTACAAATTACGAGGTGTCCTATGGTCAGCACGATGGATCCTCTCGGCCGTTATTGTCAGCTTTCTAGATCGGGGCCGATATCTCACCGTCAGATAGCTCCTCAATTTCAATCACGTAGGCTGAGTGGACCTCGAACCATCCCTCAGATGCAGGTAAAAATCCCTGACCTGGCCAAGAATCGAACCCGGGGCTTCCCGGTATGAGACAGGCATGCTACTCCTACACCGTGGGGTTGGCTTTTGTTATAAAAAACGACAATTAAATAAAAATAAATAAGAAAGACTGTCGTTTGTTTTCTTCTAGCGGACTATTCACGATGCACGTGGTCGGGTGTCAACAATACTGCCAAACCATTTACTTAGTAACTAAGATCATTCTGTAGCTGAATTAATTTATCAGTTTGGCTAGTGACAAAACCAATGGACTGTGACCAAACAAAGCGGCTTTTAAGTTTCTAAAATTCTGTAGAGCGATAACAGGGCATTCTATTTCGCCTAGGACGACAGCAGAGCATTCTATTTGACACGTCCACGGGGATATTTGCTGTTCTCTATTCCAAATTGTTTCCTTTACATGTTCTGTTTATTTGTGATTTTATTCTGTTGGGGTTGGTAACACAATCTAATTCTCACATCCAAGGTTATATCAAGACAAGTCAAGAATTTGAAGTTATTAGGGGAAGCGTTTATTGTTCTTAAGCAACACGAAATCACCGATTCACCAAATGTTGTCAAACCATTCTGTGTTGTATGAAACAGCTTTCTAAATAATGGTTTTGGTTGAATTTTTTTCAATTCAAAAAAATCTGCTGTGGGACGTGAATGAAACTGACTTGTCTTATATGGTCCAGGCATTATTTTCTGATGTGGATCAGAAAAAAACACAAAGCGTGTAAGTCACATTTGTGTATTGTTAGATTTAACAGTTGTCTTTAACAGAAGAAGCCGTGTAAATCCACTGCCAATAATTCATTTACAAGACAATAATGTCAACGTCAACAATAACCACAGAAAATGTATTACACATAAGACAAACTGGTTGAATCCACTTTTATTAGCAATATTCAGAATATTAACATGATAACTCAACGGTAAAATTCCAGACCCTTTCACTCAAGTTTTATAAGGAGGTGCTGAAATAGGAAAGACGCAAAACTTACGAGGAATTCCTTTCAGAGAAGAGATGTGTTCAATGCCAATTCCAGGGACCCACCAACCCACCCCCAGAAGTGCAATCACTTTTATAACCTAATAACGAAGAGCAGTGCACACGATGTTCCAATGCTGGAATGGGTACTCGCATTGCTATTGGCTGACGTAAATATGTTGCGACGTCATTTCCATCAATGATCAGAAGTACACAGCGTTACCAAACCGCGGAGTAAAAAAGCACAGCTAATAAAGCCTGTAAGTGAAGCAATGTATAATACAGAAAAACATATCAATAGTATTACATAGGAGAGATGCACTGCTGACTCGATCTCGAGGCGCTATCTGCCGAGAACAATGTAGTAGGCTTTGCTACTGTCCGGCATTTTTAATTATGTTTTTCACAACTAGAAAGCAAAAGGTATTTCATTTTCTCACCAGTAATCCACATAGAATGCACTACAAATAGGTCATTTTGGTCCAAGGCCACTACCCTAACCAGTGCAGACCAGTGGTGTTTGCACAGGAAATTAGAGGTCTAAGGCAGCTCTAACCTAGAGGCTTACTACCCCAGACCCCTTTTGCTTGTCCCCATATCACTGATCATGTCCAGGCCATACCCTAACCAACCCAGACGTATGACCTTGTCCAAGCCATACCCTAACCTACCAAGACCAGTGGCCTTGTCCAGACCCTATCCTAACCAATCCAGACGTATGGCCTTGTCCAGACCCTATCCTAACCATCCCAGACCTATGACATTGTCCAGGCTTACCGTAATCTATCCAGACCAATGGCCTGGTCCAGGCCCTACCCTAACCAACCCAGACGTATGGCCTTGTTTAGGCCCTACCCTAACCAACCCAGACGTATGGCCTCGTTCAGACACTACCCTAAACTATCCAGACCAATGGCCTTGTACAGGCCATACCATAACAAACCCAGATCAATGGCCTTGTCCAGGCCCTACCATAACCAACCCAGACGTATGGCCTTGTCCAGGCCCTACCCTAACCTTTCCAGACCAATGGCCTTGTCCAGGCCTTACCTTAACTTATCCAGACCAATGGCCTTCTCCAGGCCCTACCCTAACCAATCCAGACCAATGGTCTAGTTCGTAAGTAGAGAGGTTGGCAGTCTTGTGCAGCGCGAGATGACGTCGTCAACGAGTCGTCTGCGAGAAATAAACATAGGACAGTCATATCGCGCGTAAATATTCGCGATACATGTGGTAACGTATGGTATTAATGTTGCGCGAACAGAACTGGAGTTATAATAACTCACCTTATCTGGTTCTTACCGGGGACTGGTTTGTATTCTTGAATGATCTGTAAGTAAAGATTGGCTATTTCTTCAATATTGTGACTAAATGACTTATTTTGTTAGTATCAAAGGATAGAGAGCATTGGCTTTAGTAGGTTACTGCCAAAATTTACAAAAACAGAAAAAAATAATCTATCTGATTTTCCTCCGGGATGGGTGACTTATCATCATTGATGGGAATGGTGTCAAATCCCAGTAGCAATGTTAGTAGCTACTTCAACAATGGAGAATGCCGTGTGCTGCTCTTTGTAATGTTATAAAGGTAAATGTACCTGTGGGGGCGGAATGGTGGGTTCCTGGACTTCGCAAAGAACCATCTCTCCTCTGTAAAGAATTCCAAGTAAGATTTGTATAATTTCTACTTCCTTATAATGTTACCAACCTTGGGAGGTAAGGTGTCAATTTTTGCCGTTATTCCAACGAACAAATTGTCACAACACTTGATTGAACTATAATTTACTCCTACAGTACCTATTCTAACTTAACGATGGCAGAATTAAGGAAGACATAAAATGCAGGCTAGCACAAGCAAGGAAGAGCTTTCTTAAGAAAAGAAATTTGCTCACTTCGAACATTGATATAGGAATTAGAAAAAATGTTTTCGAAGACTTTCATTTGGAGCGTGGCATTGTATGGAAGTGAAACATAGACAATAACTCGCTCAGAAAGAAAGCTTTTGAAATGTGGTGTTACAGAAGAATGCTGAAGGTGAGATGGATAGATCGAATCACGAATGGAGAGATATTGAATCGAATTGGTGAGAGGAGATCGTTGTGGCTAAATTTGACGAGAAGAAGAGATAGAATGGTAGGGCACATCTTAAGACACCCAGGACTTGTGCAGTTGGTTTTTGAGGGAAGAGTAGGGGGTAAGAATGGCAGGGGTAGACAAAGGTATGAATATGACAAGCAGATCAGAGCAGATGCAGGATGCAGCAGTTATGTAGAAATGAAAAGGTTAGCACAAGATTGCGTGGCATGGAGGGCTACATCAAACCAGTCTATGGACTGATGAGTCAAACAACAGCAACAACGAACGTAATTTAGACATATCTTTGGAATATAGATAACCTTAGCCTTCTGAGGTAATTCCTGGACTTTAACTATCTAGACCAGGATACCTTCTTTAACTACATAGACCTGTAAGTTTCTCTTTTGTTACTCTCTTTAGATTTATTTTTCCATATTCCTCTTAACGTAAGGTATCATAGCAACTATCAAAGCCGAAGAAGTGAAGCACGCATATCAATGACGTAAATCCCGTACAGCCCCAGGCCCGGATAAACTGGCCAACGATTTAATGAAAGGCTCATTACCAAAAATCCTTGAGGTCTGGACCACATAATTCAATGCATATATCAATGAAAGGAATTTTCCACTAAAATGGAGAGAATATGTGATGAAGGTCCTGTATAGGAGTAAAGGCCTAAGAGTTACAATAATGCGCTTCATTCAAAGTATTCTCAAAGCTTATTTTGAATCGCAAATTACCACAGATTTCTACGTGCATTCCTAATGATAAATATTGTTTCATACCTGCGAGATCCACGATTCAGGCCATTGATAAGGTGTTTATAGTCATATGGGAGGCAAGAGCGGGATACATGTACGCAACCTTGTGGACTGTACCAAAGACTTTGGTGAAGTTGACATTAATATACCGGTCGGAAATTTCGGTAACACTCTGGGAAATAAAAATTCCCTTCTGCAAGTGTTGGAAAAAGTGTTAAGCTTAAACATGCTACTGTTAATTGTAGAGTGAATCAATCTGGAATGACAGGTGTGACGTGTGGTATTTTTCGTAGATGGTCCGAAGAGAAGGACAGTTACTTTTACGCTACGCAATAGAGAGCGCCAACACAGTGTTAAGATACGAGCAATACACACAAAGTTCAAACATGGCCACTGGAAGCAAAATGCGGAGTGCTAGACAAGTAAAGACAAAGAGTGGATGGTGCATGGATAGGAAGACTAAGAAAGATGTGACAGCGTACACTTTGGTGAAAAATTGAAGGGCAACATCGTGAGGGCAGGTCCATAAGAGGATTAACAAGTATACCAAATATCAGTTGGACTTAAATAGATGTATTCTGACACAATAATCAGTAAGTAAACAATTTTTTGAGACTGTAAAGCAACAAATATAACATAATTATTTCAAGATACACCTAATGCAGAACATGATGAAGACGACACATACGATTAAATAAAAGTAAATTAAAAAGACTGTCATTTGTTTATTACTCGCGGCCTTCTCATGGAGGACATGGTCGAGCAGGCAACAATGCTGCCAACCTGTTTACTTAGGAACTAAGATCGTTCTGTACCTGAATTAATGTCTAGTGACAAAACCATTGGACTGAGACCACAAAAACGGCCTTTAGGTCTCTAGAATTCAGTAGAGCGATAACAGCGCATTCTATTTCGCCTAGGACGACAGCAGAGGATTATATTTGGGCGAGTGCAGTGCATTCGATTTGACACGTCCACGGGAATATTTGCTGTTCTCTATTCCAGATTGTTTCCTTTACATGTTCTATTTATTTGTACTTTTATTCTGTCGGGGTTGGTAACACAATCTAATTCGCCCATCCCAGGTAATGTCAAGACAAGTCAAAAATTGAAGTTATTAGAGGAAGCATTTATTGTTTGTAAACAACCCGAGATCACCGATTCACCAAATGTTGTCAAACCGTTCTGTGTTATATGAAACAAAGAGAGGTATACACCTAATGCATACCCTTGAATGCGCTTCATTCAAGGTATTCTCAAAGATGATTTTAAATCGCATATTGCCATAGATCTCTACGTACATTCCTAAACGAAAAATATTGTTTCTTACCTGCTAGATCTACAACAGAAAATACATTTTCATAGAACGTTTGTTCCAGTTTATGCGTGCGGGAGTTGAATTGCCTACATTACTCCACAGAGAGATTTCAGACTTCATACTGGACGTACTTTTCCCAACAAATTAGGACAATTACGAAGAAAGCCTGTAGCAAACCTTTGGACTAGACAATAATAGATCCAAGTGGAACAATAATAAAGGGGACTCAAAATATCCATAATTAAAAAAATATCCTCATATTACAAGGAAATGTCAACACAATCAACCCAAAGTATTGGAATGAGTCTGACTTGGAAACACTGTGTGCTTCTTTTACAAGAAGTTCCTAAACTAAATTCTGGAGAACAGTTTTTTTTTTCTTTCAGAGATACATTTAGCCCGATAAGAATCGAAGATCTAGAGTCTTCATTTTTGTACAAACTTATTTCCACTTTAATGAAATCATGAACTGCGTTAAAATTCAAGGTTTCATAATATTTTTAAAAAATTCAAATTCCCATTCGAAAGGAAGTAGAAGTCCGCTATCTTTTACATCGAGAGTGAGATTGATTTTCAATAACGCGAGAACATTTAATTACCTAAATTAGAATATTTCTTTTCCATACTTACTGTTCCTCATGGTGCATTCGCTGACTCCGATACTGATGTGGCAACGTCCCAAATTGAATAGAGATTTAAACCAGAGTAATTGTTCTCCCTGTTCAACAGCCGAAACACGTCTCAATTTAGAGGTCGATTCGGCCATTTTTATTTGGGCAATTTGGAGAGAAGGGAGGCAAAGGTGAGGTTATGACACACACTTGCACTGCACAAATAGACGGTTGGTCGAACATAATGGAACATGCGAGAAGTAGAGACGGCAATAACCTCAGCAGGAGGTAGATGTATGATATCCAGGTTCTGAATTTGGTTATCGTCGCCGGTGTTGAGTGTGAGATGATGCAGAGAAATTGGCTGGTATTTGGTAAGTTCGTTACACATTTCAGACGAACAGCGTGCTTCAGAGTGACCCTATGAGTTCAGTATTATTTCATCTGTTGACCCGCAACGTCGTAGAGGAGCTCATAGCGGAAAGCAAATTAGTTCTTCAGGTTGGACCAGATAGACTTTACAAATGGTCGCAAAGGAACAGATTATAGAAACAATAAGGTGACGAAATTCAGAAGAGGAGACAACGTACCCAACGCAGACATCGCCTCATGCGGCTATGATCAGCTGGAATTTGTAAACTCCTATCGTTACTTACGACCAACTTTACAGGTAACTGGGAGAACCTTTACCATTCACACTGAAGATAGATGGACAGTATCAACTAAGGCCATTTTTGAGATCAACAACCTAGAAGAACTCTCCGTATGAAGAGCTCAACGCCTCTTTGTTTTAAAGATTGCTCCAATAGCTTGCTATGCGGTTAGAACAATTTGGACCAATCTTTCTCCTGCAAACTTGAAGAGATTGGAATTTGGAAAAGCGACCTACAAAGAAAAAATCCACACGAACCAGGCTGGTATATGCACTAGAAGAGACCGATTTCTTTATTAATGAACTGCTGTTAAGAGACAACCTGTATATCAAACGTTCATACGAACCTCATAGCCGAGAAAGAGATGAAAAATAAGCGGCTATTGATCCATACTCTTATCAGACATCTGCCATAAATAATGAGGAATGGAAAAAGACTAATTTCGCGCTCCGGCACGTACACATCGAAACTGAAGTCCACGTGTTTCATCACTAGAGCCCGGATTTCCATGCACTATCAAATCTCAAAATATGCATGCATTCATGCACTATCATAAGGCAAAACATGCACCATAAACTGGAAAATATGCACTATCAAAACTCATTTCCTTTTGAAACATGAACAAAAACTATCCTAATTTCTCCAAATTGTCTTGATTTAAGCTCATCCGTTTATCATTCAGCACATACTTAAGCAGAGAAAATTATCTTTTTACGTCACGAGAAGTGATAGATGCATAATTCAATGAAGACATTTTGACAAAGTGAGGTCAAATTGTACGTCTTTTGGATTTTCACCACAATACGTCTTTTATAAGCTGTGACGAATTCAAAATCAGGATTTGAACGAATTAGTTTGTTCAACTTATCTCTATCTGCGGCAGCTGCTTCTCCATGCGATGATTGCAGACACATTTGAATGTCCTCAATAAGTGGTAACGATTGCTTGCTGCGATAACACAGACGTGTGATGATTGAGAGTTCCGGGTAGGACATTCCAGGATAACAACGGTAGAGGGTTCAATGGAAAACCAGAATTTGTAAGCTGCTATCCCAGTAACGCGGCGCCACAGAAGTGCGATACAAGGTTTCTTTTGTTCGTCTAACAGACGAAAAATGAGCCGTCAATGATTAATGCACAATTTACGGTTCAATTTATAGCAATGTACAACTGTAAAACTGGGACACCTTATTCCTAAGAATTAGATTTCGACGCGGGGCCTTCCGACTTACGTCATTGTTTACTGAAGCAACATATAAGAAAGTGTTTGGTTAATTGCATTATGCTATAGGACCTGTACCGTATGTAGGCTACTAACTATGGTTGTCACATAGGATGCCAGGAATACATTCTCTCCGTCTCTCAGTAATAGACATACTGTAGCCTACAACGTGAAAAATTGTCCCAAATTCTGCAAACTAACATTCAGAAAGTGCACTATGATGCAAGTTAACAATATATATGCGTCAAAGTCAGAATAAAAGTCATATTATGCAATATTAAACGTCCAAATATGCGCTATTAATAAAAAATATTCCAAATATGCATTATGCATGAATTTTCTCCGAAAAATGCCAAAACATGCAAACATGCACGAAAAAAGAACGTTTATTTGGAATTGTTAAGCCGTAAAACGAATATTTGCAAAGTTTGAGAAGTGTAGCTAGCTTATTTAAAAACATGCATTTGCATGGAAATCCGGGCTCTATTCATCACCGATCCCGCGGCCAAAGAGAATATCAGCAGGAATTGACTCAGTGCTTTTGTATGATCTGCGAAGAGTGTTGTCAACAGTGCAACATAATTATCTGCGAAGTGAGGACGAACTCACTGATGTTCTATGTAGACAAAAACTTTGTGTGATCTATGTGTTATATCGTAATTCTCTGCACAGTGCGTTTAACATTAGGAGGAAGCTGCGTTGCTGGAGAAGAATGCTTCGCATTCCTTAGTCAGCATTTCGTGCCAGGGAGTCCATCCTGAAGGAACTCAGCGTCAATACCAGTGTGCCAACAAAGAATTCTCCAATTTTTTGGTCAGACCATGCGACGCAGAGAATGTAGCCTTGAAAAGCGCATGATTTAAGGAAGTGTGACAGGGAATAGGAAGCGTAGACTAGTTCCTATACGCTGATGAGGGAGCATGAAACGTGCGACCAAGACATCCCTCATATAAGGAACCCGTTTGGCTGAAGAATGCGAAGGATGCACACAGATACAAAGATCACGATCTTCAGAATATAGGGAACTAGAAGAGGAAGAAGAAGAAGAAGACTGGATAGCCAGAGAAAACTGAAGAGGTGTGGCACTTGAAAGAATGAAGGTATCGGCAAAAGAAAGTGAAAGACTCCGTACGCCTCGCAAATCTAATACCGTTGAGATCGTAAAAGAACAAGATATATCTCAATTTGTCCGCTGCACGAAAAAGCTCACAGTAGAACAGGGCCTCTCAAACGCCCAAAATCTAACGCGTGCAAACCGAGGCGAAGGGGCTCCGTGCACTGTGCATCGGTCCGACTCGGCTCAACTCGGGTTCACTCGGATGGTGTAGTGTGCTGAGAGCTTCGTCGATTGTTTATCAGTGAAATAGACAAGCGAAAGACAAACCATAATAATAAGGGAGCAACCTGTTTCGAAGGAAGCAAAGACTTCCGAAAATCCATTTCAATCGAACTGGGAACTTCCGTATTTTTTGTCAGTCATGAGGATAAAGCCAAATGCTTAATCGATGGGACAATAATTACATGATCATCAAAAAGATCAATATTTTCAATACAAAGGCCTTGTTCGATTTCTACGAAAATTTGTCGAAGGAATATTTTCCTAAGCTACATCGAGAAACACCTAAGATTACCTGTATGTTCGGTTCCATATGCATATGAGAAAGCGCTTTATTTTTCTCTTTTGACTTGTACGAAAACTAGAGTGTGTGCGAGTACTTCTGATTGTAATTTAAAGAACGCTCTCAGAATTGCTTGTTCCAGACATTACTGGTATAATTGCAAAAAGAAAAAAAGAAAGACAAGCTAGAGATGATCAATTGTCTGCCCGAACCAAACTAAAAGAAGAGTTTTAACACCTGTAACCTTGTCCCATACAACAGAGTGTCTCCGCTCATCGCACATAAACATTTCGCAGTGAAGGAAGAATCAATGAGGAAGGTGAAAAAGGCGGAGGCAGGCCGAAAGGGTGAAACAGATGTAGGGAAAGAGGAGTGGGGGTTTGTACTCGGGTCAACCTAGTGAATTCGTCTCCTGCACCTTGCGCCGTGCAGTGCACTGGCGCATGCACCCTGAGAGACCCTGCAGTAGAATCATAGATATTTTCCTGGACTTAGAAGACGAGAAAGCGAGTAGAGATTGTTTAGCTGTTCCACTCGTAGGAGCCTCTTACGACATGCAGGGGGTACAAATAATGCATCAATCAATCAGTCAATCAATCAATCATCAATAATCTGCATTTAGGACAGTCGCCCAGGTGGCAGATTCCCTGTCAATTGTTTACCTAGCATTTTCTTAAATATTTTTCACAGAAGTAGTATATTTTCCGAACGCGTCTCTTTATAAATTATTCCAATTCCTTACCGTTCGTCCTATAAACGAATATCTGTCCCAGTTTGTCTTCTTGAATTCGAACTTTATCTTCATATTATATCTCCTACTTTTCAAATCCCCACTCAAGCTTATTCGTATAGTAAAGTCATTCCACGCCATCTCTCCACTGACAACATACCATATAGTCGAGCATCTCGTCTCCTTACTCCTGAGTCTTCCCCGCAAAAAGTTTGCAACATTTTCGTAACACTTCCCTTTTGTCGGCAATCACCCTAAAAATCCTGCTGCTTTCATTTGTACCTTTTTCAATTTTCGTATCAAGTAGTCTTGGTGAGGGTTCCATACATTGGAACCATACTATAATTATTGGGGTCTTATCAGAGACCTACATGCCCTCTCCTTTAAATCCTTAATTATTCCTTTTCTCCTACCGGTTTGCCTCACACCTGTGCGGTCGTGGAACGAACTGTGTCGCACATTTTAAATCCTTACTACAACCCCAATACCCTCATCGTCATGTGAAGAGATCTGTATCCTTTCTTTACAACATCGTTAATGTGATTAAACCCCATTATCGGCAGCCCTGGAAATGGTATTCCATCGTTTCCCATTCTCACGCCAGTAAAATACTGAAACTGTTCTTAATTAAGGCCATGGCCGCTTTCTTCCTACTTCTAGCCTTTCCCTATCCAATCGTCGCCATATGACATATCTGTGTCAGTACGACGTAAAGAAAACTATTTAAAACAATTTAAGTGATGAAGATCATTCTTTATTTTAAAGTGACCTCCATGGGAAACTATCACCCCACCAATACAATTAATTAAAACTGAGAAGACTTTTCCTCTCATGAAACTTACAACGTGACTCTTTATCCCATTTACCATCATAACATTGTCTGCCGTCCATTCACGACATTGTCTATGTCCCCCTGAAGTTTATCACAATCCTGGAACTTATTTTCTACTCTATACAGTTTAACAGCATACGCAAATAGCCTTATCTGTGGTTCCAATTATTTATCCGTATCAATTATATAAATGAAATATTTTCAGAATCAGATAACACTTCACCTACTCTAATTTCCTGAGTTATGTTTTCTAGAAATGTAGCCACCCATTCAACCCTTATTTTGTGTAGTCCAATCCTTCCACTCTACCCACAGAGGAGATAAACAGTTCCGAGTAATCGAAAGAAATATGTAGCATCACGATCTACGTCCAACAATATGGCAGCTGATCCAGCCCACAACATTACCATGTCCTCTCACAAGATAGCTCCACCTATCAAGATCTACGTCCAAAAATATGGCAGCTGATCCAACATACAACATTACCATGACATGTCACAAGATAGCTCCACCTATCAAGATCTACGTCCAACAATATGGAAGCTGATCCAGCTCACAACATTACCATGACATGTCACAAGATAGCTCCACCTATCAAGATCTACGTCCAACAATATGGTAGCTGATCCAGCCCACAACATTACCATGACATGTCACAAGATAGCTCCACCTATCAAGATCTACGTCCAAAAATATGGCAGCTGATCCAGCCCACAACATTACCATGACATGTCACAAGATAGCTCCACCTATCAAGATCTACGTCCAACAATATGGCAGCTGATCCAGCCCACAACATTGCCATGTCACAAGATAGCTCCACCTATCAAGATCTACGTCCAACAATATGGCAGCTGATCCAACATACAACATTACCATGTCACAAGATATCTCCACCTATCAAGATCTGCGTCCAACAATATGGCAGCTGATCCAGCCTACAACATTACCATGCCACAAGATAGCTCCACCTATCAAGATCTGCGTCCAACAGTATGGCACCTGATCCAGCCCACAACATTACCATGCCATGTCACAACGTCCAACAATATGTCAGCTGATACAACACACAATATTGCCATTCCATGTCACAAAATAGCCCCACCTATCAACATCTACATCCAACAATATGGCAGCTGATCGAACACACAACATTGCCATTCCATGTCACAAAATAGCCCCACCTATCAACATCTACATCCAACAATATGGCAGCTGATCGAACACACAACATTGCCATTCCGGCAGCTGATACAACACACAATATTGCCATTCCATGTCACAAAATAGCCCCGCCTATCAAGATCTACGTCCAACTATATGGCAGCTGATCCAACACACAATATTACCATGCCAAGTTACAAAATAGCCCCGCCTATCAAGATCTACGTCCAACTATATGGCAGCTGATCCAACACACAACATTACCATGCCAAGTCACAAAATAGCCCCACCTATCAAGATCTACGTCCAACAATATGACAGCTGATCCAACACACATTACTATGCCATGTCACAAGATAGCTCCACCTATCAAGATCTACGTCCAACAATATGGCAGCTGATCCAACACACAACATTACCATGCCAAGTCACAAAATAGCCCCACCTATCAAGATCTACGTCCAACAATATGACAGCTGATCCAACACACATTACTATGCCATGTCACAAGATAGCTCCACCTATCAAGATCTACGTCCAACAATATGGCAGCTGATCCAACACACATTACTATGCCATGTCACAAGATAGCTCCACCTATCAAGATCTACGTCCAACAATATGGCAGCTGATCCAACACACATTACTATGCCATGTCACAAGATAGCTCCACCTATCAAGATCTACGTCCAACAATATGGCAGCTGATCCAACACACATTACTATGCCATGTCACAAGATAGCTCCACCTATCAAGATCTATGTCTAACTATATGGCAGCTGATCCAACAGATAACATTCTCATGCCATATCACAAGATAGCCCCGCCTATCAAGATCTATGTCTAACCAAATGGTCGCTGATTTAGTACACTATTTTAATGCCATAAATATTCGCAAAATATGTATTATGAGGAAAATTCTGCTGCCTTCCGTGACGTTATCGTGTGTAAAAGGCTTTGTTCTGACGTTAGATGAAACGCCAGTCAAGGACTCGTTTAAAACACGGCGCCATTTGTACCTACTGTATATAGAGGGCAGTGTCCTGGCACACGGCAAGAAAGTGACGAAGAAGATGACGAAGACTGATTGCCTGGTTGCCACGGTGTTGGTTTTCTGTCCACGCTAAACTGATAATGCTCATTTCCTGATAGACCCGCAGCCCAAACAACTGGCGGTAGGCTTTCGTTATTGTAACGGCCGCAGGCTTTTGAGACTTTCGTAGAATTCAACAATATTAAAAATATAGGCTCCTAATCTTATGGCCATCTTTGAATGTACTTGAACCACTGGCACCCATGACACTTGAAGGCAAAATGTATGCTTATTTCCTATAAATCTGCCATAGAAAGGATCTGGGGAAGTTGTTGTGTGATGGTGTACGGTCTTTGAGAAGGCGTGCAAGGTTAAACTAAATGAATAAATAAATAAATAAATAAATAAATAAATAAATAAATAAATAAATAAATAAATGTAGGCTATGAATTCAGTGGAACGAATTCAGGCGAGGGGTGACCAAGAGAAGTCAGATAGAAATATTAAAAGCGGCGAAGCTGGTAGAAAACCACATGTTGAAGGAATGCTACACTCAGCCAGGGTTCCGCTAATTTCAAGTTTAGAATCTGGAGTTACCCCGTTTAGTGACCCCTTACGACAGGCCGAGGATGCCGTATATATATTGTGCGCCGCAACCAACGGACGTATGTGCTGCTGGTTGCACAGAAGTTCTCATAAAACCCAACAACCTAGACCAAGGAGCAAAATTCAAAAATTATACCAAAATGACACTGAAGGCAGTAGTGTCTTTCTCTACGCGTGTGGATTTCCCAAAGAACTGCTGTGCGTATAACATGTCGCTCTGTAGTGAATAACTTTATTGTTAGTGTATGATGCCGAATAATCGATCCCTCTACATACGTAATACTTCTTTTAACCACGCAAATGCCTACCATATTCACTGCGCTTATTTCATTACAACATTAAGAGTGTATGGAAATGCCGTGCTTATCAAATTTTGATTTGCAATAATACATAATCTCGTATCAAGGCCAAGAAGTGGCAGCGACCATGACAGTTACAGGTAAAAGTTAGTTCGCTGTTCTTCAACCAGGGGTGCTGTAACGAGTATGTTTAGCGGTCTATATCTTTCATGTCATTGGTAGACTTACCATTAAATTGTTTTCACTGTTTCAGCTACCTCCAACTGAGCGCGCGACTCAACACAGCGCCATCTTATAACAAGGTATGCGTGTGACAAATTTAGCACGAATTTTGTCGCACATTGAAGTGCTATTATACGAAAAATACGTTTCAGATTTTCATTTTTTTTGGAGCAGGTAGCCTCGTCTTTTATCTGCCCATTGAGACATTAATCAGCGATATATGGGTTCTTGTATAGAATAACAAATTTAATAATGGAAAAGATCACAAAAATTGGCTAAAAGAAATCTGTGAAGATTTAAATGAAATTGGCATTAATGTAGGAACCTTTTTTTTTTTTGCTAGGGGCTTTACGTCGCACCGACACAGATAGGTCTTATGGCGACGATGGGACAGGAAAGGCTTAGGAGTTGGAAGGAAGTGGCCGTGGCCTTAATTAAGGTACAGCCCCAGCATTTGCCTGGTGTGAAATTGGGAAACCACGGAAAACCATTTTCAGGGCTGCCGATAGTGGGATTCGAACCTACTATCTCCCGGATGCAAGCTCACAGCCACGCGCCTCTACGCGCACGGCCAACTCGCCCGGTGGCATTAATGTAGGAACCATTCAAGATATAATAAAATTCAGAAACTTATTTCAGAAACACAAATTTTCCTTAAAGCCCACCCGAGTAAATAGAGGATACACTAAACAACGTAAAAAAGGAACACAATGAGAGGAAGAAGGGGTATTGGGAAGAGAAGAAGGCAAACCAAGAAAAGTGCTAGTAAGTTCAAACGTGCTCCTTACTTGAACATAACGAATCAAGAAGAATAATGGAAAAGAAAAATTGATTAGTATTCAGAAAAAACGTGTAAAAGAAAGAGTTGAAACGATAAAAACGAATTACGAATGAATAAAAGAAATGAAACAAAAAGAGCGTAATAGGCGTTACCATGATTAATAGAAACATGCAAAAGCGAAGTCACCTCCGTACAGGCCATGAAGGCCCTTGGAGGAGTGGAAGGTAAAGATTTCCACCATTGTTAACCTCGGCACGTGATGGAGTAGAGTCGTTAGCTCTACGCTCGGCCACCTTTTCCCCCAGGAATTAACCTGGTACTCATTTTTGGTGTAGGCTGAGTGAACCTCAGGGCCATATGCACCTCCGGAAGTGGAAATCTCAATTCTTAAATTTTACGACTTTCTGATGGTGATTCGAACCCTCGTCCTTCCGGGCGAACCGAGCATACCTTTACCGCCTCGGTCAGGCAGCCCCTGAGTAATTCAAACAGCGAGAACAATTTACAATTAGTTGCTCTTAAATTATGTCTCGTATTTCTCATATCTTAGCGTGATTAGCTGCCACCCCCGGAGGCCCGGGTTCGATTCCCGGCTCTGCCACGAAATTTGAAAAGTGGTACGAGGGCTGGAACGGGGTCCACTCAGTCTCGGGAGGTCAACTGAGTAGAGGTGGGTTCGATTCCCACCTCAGCCATCCTGGAAGTGGTTTTCCGTGGTTTCCCACTTCTCCTCCAGGCAAATGCCGGGATGGTACCTAACTTAAGGCCACGGCCGCTTCCTTCCCTCTTCCTTGCCTATCCCTTCCAATCTTCTCATCCCTCCACAAGGCCCCTGTTCAGCATAGCAGGTGAGGCCGCCTGGGCGAGGTACTGATCATCCTCCCCAGTTGTATCCCCCGACCAAGAGTCTGAAGCTCCAGGACACTGCCCTTGAGGCGGTAGAGGTGGGATCCCTCGCTAAGTCCGAGGGAAAAACCGAACCTGGAGGGTAAACAGATGATGATGATGATGATGATTTCTCATATCACAGATCCATACTACACCGAGTTATTACCCACATTCCAAGTGTACCATGTTCTATTGAATAACATGTATTGTCCACATAATATTTGTCTTTTATTCCTAATAAGAAAGTTTAAGAAACCATAAAAACCTGCACGCGTTACAATAGTGACAATCTACCGCCATTTAAAAGAAAATTAAATTATGAAATCGCAATACTTGAATATGCATTGTGTAAGTTAAAAATGACCCTCTCCATCTTGTCAGCCAGACGTATAGCTGCGCTATACACACACATACAATATTATCAGCATGCCAAATTGAGTTGGCTGGCTTCTTTTTTTTTAAGATGATTCAAACAGAGAGAAAGTTACGTCTGATAACCAGCGCCAAATTTCTCGTCGCCAGAGAAGTTGTGGGCGCGTGGGCCGAACTGCAGGAATGACGTCATCCAGCATATGGGGGGGGGGGTGCTCTGCACGAGAAAATAGCTGACAAACCAATGCCAATTCTCTCGGCGTCGCCAGGCAGCGAGCGTGGGCAGAGCGCCGCTGTGACGTCACTGGTGCTCATGGCCTGCTGTACTCTGTGGGGGTAGCGTCAACAACAAGAGAAACACACGTGGTTTACAGCATCTAGTTTAAAGTCTTTCGGTTACATCACAAGGGAATCGTCAATATCTTCTACTAATAATGTTAAAGTCAAGAGTAAATCGACCAGAACAGGAAATATACTCCTCACTCGCCATTAACATCACAAGGAATGTTCCCTTTGGGATCTGTGGTATTGTACCCTCTAAATTACACGATTTGTAGTTTCAAAAACGACAGAAATACTTTGAAATTTTAAGGAGGGTAGACGGGTGTAAGAGTACTGTCAGCACAAAAGAAATAGGTATTCTCCCAACCAAATTTTTCGAAACCCAACCGCAGGTCACCCAATTGTTGTAGATCCCTCCCATCCGGGAGAGTGAAACGGAAAATCAAAATTGATTCGTAAGCAGCACAGATGGTGTCAAATTCAAATTCTACATACGTTGGCCGATTCATTATTATTATTATTATTATTATTATTATTATTATTATTATTATTATTATTATTATTATTATTATTATTATTTCTTTCTTTCTTTCTTTCTTTCTTTCTTTCTTTCTTCGTTATGCCCGTTTACAGAGCGCGTTGGAACTTGTTAGTTTGATGATGGTTTTCCTTTCTTCTTCTCCTCCTATAGTCTCTCCATGAATTCGCTATGCTGTGTCTTGCGTTCTTCCGTCCATTGCTTCCCTGTGGTTCTTTTAGCCTTTTCCATGAACGTTTGCTTTGCAACCAGATTCCCAAAAGCCTTGCGATCCCTGATGACATCTTCTTTGATATTCATTTCTTTTAAGTCCTGCTTTATTTCCTCTAACCAGCTTATTTTGACCTTCTTTGAATTAATTAAACCAAGCAGTTTTTTTTTTGCATATCTAGTGTCGTCCATTCTATAGATGTGGCCATAGAATTTCAATCGTCTCCTGCGTACGGTATCGGTGAACTTGTCGATTGCTTTGTACAAATCTACAGTTTTCCTTTTGATCCATATGCCATTTATATGAACGGGGCCATATATTTTCCTAAGAATTTTTCGTTCTTGTTTTTCAATTTCATCAATTTTAGAGTGGCCTCCTAGAGATGTGGTTTCTGAGGCATACAAGGCTTCCGGAAGAACAACAGTCTTGTAATGCCGAAGTTTTGCATTTCGTGACATCACTCTTTTATTGTAGTGGTTCCATGTTTTCGGTATGCTTTCAGGAGTTTGGTGGCTCTTTCTAAATTAGATTTCCTGTCCAATCCGGACGGTACAATGATTTCTCCTAGATATTTGAAGGAAGGGACCTGTGTGATTATTCCATAATTTGTCTGTAGTGGGGATCCTTGGATATTCCGGTGTCCATTAACCATGATATGAGTCTTCCCATACGATATTTGGAGGCCTGTCTTTGATGCTATATCATGTAACTTCTCTATGGCATACCTGGTTTCTTCACTAGTTTTGGTAAAGATAGCTAGATCATCAGCAAAAGCTAGGCACTTCACGTTAATTCTTTGTCCCCGAGTACCAATGTTTATGCCTTCAATTTCTTTTCCCCATTCCCTGATGACTTTCTCTAACACTAAAAAGGATTGGGGAGAGGCCATCTCCTTGTCGAACTCCTGTATGCACTTCAAAAGGCTCCGATAGTTCACCTAGAAACTTCAGTTGAGATGTTGTGTCTGTGAGAGTCTGGCGGATTAATTCTGTGGTCTTCTTGTCCACACTGAGCTCTGCTAGGATATCCACAACAGTTTGTCTGTCGATAAAGTCATACGCCTTCTTAAAGTCCACAAAGGTGACAAATGTAATGGTACTGCGGCGTGTCCTTAATATCGTCTTCAGACTCCAAATTTGCTCAGAACACGATCTACCTTTTCTGAAGCCTGCTTGATATTCACCAATCAAATGATATGTTTGTTGTTCTACTCTGTTTAATTGGGCTTTAAATAGAACCTTGTAAATAACTGGTAAAAAAAATTTTTTTTTTGCTAGTTGCTTTACGTCGCACCGACTCAGATAGGTCTTATGGCGACGATGGGACAGGGAAGGGCTAGGAAGTGGAAGGAAGCGGCCGTGGCCTTAATTAAGGTACAGCCCCAGCATTTGCCTGGTGTGAAAATGGGAAACCACGGAAAACCATCTTCAGGGCTGCCGACAGTGGGGTTCGAACCTACTATCTCTCGAATACTGGATACTGGCCGCACTTAAGCGACTGCAGCTATCGAGCTCGGTAACTGGTAAAATGGATATGCCTCTGTAGTTGTTGGGGTCCTCTCGATCGCCTTTCTTATGTAACGGATGGATAATGGCATTCTTCCAGTCCTTCGGAATCATCATGGTCCCCCATATTTCTGTTAAGAGTATATGATTCTTCTGATGAGGTCATCTACTCCTATTTTCAACATCTGTGCAGTTATGCCATCGTTCCCAGGGCCTTTATCATTTTTGAGCAATTCGATTATCTCTTTTATTTCTTGAGTCATCGGGGGCTGTGAATCTGGGTTTGGTGGAGGTTTTTCAAACTGCAGTCTTCCAATGGTTGATCGCAGTTCAGTAGATTTTGAAAATAGTCAGCCAGTATCTTACTGTTCTCTTTACTCTTTGTCTCTAGTGATCCGTTAGGTCGGCGAGAACTTAATGTTGGTGGTTTATACCCTGGTAAGTTATTATTATTCTTTCGTTTCGGACAGGTATGGACAACGTTATTTCAATCTTTTTCTATGTTGAGCCTTAATACTTGCGCAGTACTCCTGCATCCCCCTTCGGTAAGCTTCCTTCCGTTCCGGAACGACCTTCTGTAAGAGACATAAGACTGTTAATATTCAACGAGGTGAAGTACCTAGAAATAACACTGCAGACAATAGAAACTTCATTTTGGACACACACAAGTGTAAGGGCAACAGCAGATACTCCGTAAAGAACTTGAGCGGACTTTCAATCAAAACAGCCATGGTTCTATTCCAAGCACGAGCATGTCTAGTTGCTACCTATGCGTTAGAACTAATTTGGGGAAGATTAATCATATTAGACCTCAATTGCTTAGAAAAATTAAAATCAAGGTTTATTAATAGGATGCTAGGAGTCACTATCACAGCGCCAAGTCGGATCGTCTGTGAATTGGCAAAGGAACCGTTTCTTTCATTTGAGAGCTTCGAACAAGATTATATTTTCCATCAACCTAAGCGAAACATAATCTTCTTGACATCAGGAGAGATAACAGGAATAAAATATGCACAGATTTTTACACGACGGATGTCCTGATGGATAGGACTTTGGAAAATGAAAATAAAAAATTAAGACACATATGTACGAGATTGATCATCCATTGTTTTCATCATAAAATATGCAGGAGCAGAAATTACCATGACCCAAATGAAAATTGCGTGTGCCAGTTGTGCGGAAGATATCACATTGATGAGTGCACAAAAAGAAGGAGGTCCTTGAGGGACTACAGCAAATACTAAGCAATTATAGTTTTCTAATTAAGGTTTTTGCACATTTGCGCACTGCACCTTCTTAATTAATTGTAATGTTAATGGTATACCTATATTATAGTAATTACTTTACATCGCAGCAACATCAGTTTGTCGGTTTGTCACCAGGCAATCTCTCATTACTGCTCACTGTGGTTTTCACAAAGCAGGAGTTTACGCAAACCAAAGCTGCAGTGGAGAACCAAACCATTTCGAAAGAAGGGGATGGATGACAGAAGAAAGATGCAGTGAAGCTCATGTAGTTGTGGTAATAAGACTCACTTGAGAAAACCCACGCTCAGTCTGTCATGGGCACGGGGACACTCTTCGCTGTTTTCACAAGGGGAAGAAAAGACCTGGAAATGTTATTGTCCGTAAGATAATTCTGGAAGTGTCGAATGATTTCTCTACGAGGAAGCCCATATTGACTACATAACCTTTGTATATCTGTCTCATCATAAATAATTTATAAGTCAGGTTCTTGGTGGGCCAGCCTGGTCGAGGCGGTAAAAGTCGTTCTCGCTTCACTCGGAAGGACTGGGTTCGATTCCCCGTCAGGAAGTGGTAAAGTTAAGAAACGAGATTTTCACTTCCGGAATGAATACCAGGTTAATACCTGGGGGCAAAGGCGGCCGAACTTACAGGTAACCACTCCACCCCACTAAGTGCCGAGGTTACGGATAGTGGAAGCCTTTACCTTCCACCACTCCAAGGGCCTTCGTGGCCTGTACGGAGATGACTTTGCTTTGCTTTTTAGGTTCTTCAGTCTTCCGAAATTAATTTAGAATAATAAATTGGGTAGCAAAAGAAAACATATGGTAACAGTATTATACGTATTAAGTTGTTTATACATTCCTTTCTTTCTTTCTTTCTTTCTTTCTTTCTTTCTTTCTTTCTTTCTTTCTTTCTTTCCTTCTTTCTTTCTTAATCCGTTTACCGTCCAGGGTCGTTTTCTTCCTCGATCTCAGCGAGAGATCCCACCCCTTCCGCCTAAAGGGTAGTGTCCTGGAGCATGAGACTTTGGGTTTGGGTTACAAATTGAAAAGATGACTAGTACCTCGCCCAGGCGGCCTCACCTGCTATGCTGAACAGGGCCCTTTAAGGGGGGATTGGATGGTCTGAAGGGATAGACAAGGAAGAGGCCGTGGCTTTAAGTTAGGTACCATCCCGGAATTTGCATGGAGGAGAAGAGGGAAACCACGGAAAACCACTTCGAGAATGGTTGAGGTGGGAATCGAACACCCCCCTTCTACTCAGTTGACTGCCTGAGGCTGAGTGAACCCAGTTCCGGCCCTCCTACCACTTTTCAAATTTCGCAGCAGAGCAGGGAAACAAACCCGGTCCTTCGAGGGTGGCAGCTAATGGCACTAGCCACTACATCACAAAGGCGGCCAGCTTATAAATTTATTATTTATAATTAGTTTCAGTAGACTGAAGAACGTAACTATTATAAAGTAACTAAGTCGAAAAGCGGAAAGAGATTGCTTTAGACATCACCAATCATCACCAACAGTCCAACACCCTTGCACATTCGGGAATATAAATATAATTATGTTCTTTCAGGTAAAAACATTTCGAAAACACTAGTCTTTTTTCTTCTTCTTCCTCCAATTTTCCCACATCTGTGGGGTCGCGGGTTCGGACTGTGTCGCACTTGTGGGTTTGGCTATGATGTACGACTGGATGCCCTTCCTGACGCCAACCCTATATGGAGGGATGTAATTACTATTGTGTGTTTCTGTTATGGTTGGTAGTGTAGTGTGTCATCTGAATTTGAAGAGGAAAGTGTTGGGACAACACCAACACCCAGTCCCCGGGCCAGAGGAATTAATCCTCGATCCAGCCTGGAATTGAACCCGGGACCCTCTGAACCGAAGGCCTCAACGCTGACGATTCAGCCAATGATTCGGACTTCTAAAACACTAGTAACCGAAAACAAACACTACGATTCAATAACACCATTACAGATATGGAGCTGGGGCTGTACCGTAATTAAGGCCACAGCCGCTTCCTCCCCACTCCTAGGCGTTTCCTATCCCATCGTTGCCATAAGACCAATTTGTGTCGGTGTGACGTAAAACAAATAGCAAAAAAAGAGATATGGCAATATATATACTGTTAATAAAAATTCGATAAGGCCTGTTCGTCTTTTTGCTTGTCTGTTTGTTTGTTCCGGAATTACCCGAAAACTGCTGGACTGATTGAGGTGACATTTTGTAAGGATATAGCTCAAAATCCCGATTCACGCAAGGGATAGTTTTGATTTTATACATTTCATCGTTTCGAAGCAGTGGGCGAGTTTCCAGATGTATGTCGAAAATTTGGGCCATTTTGCTCTTCATCAGTAAAATAAGGTGGTAAACGATTGGCCCTATCAAAAAATGATGTGAATCTTGTGGCCCTGAAATTACATTTTCTGCAAGATATGCATTTTCTTCCTATTAAACAAAATCAAATGAGCGCCATTCTTCTTGTCTTGTGAAAAGAAACTTAAACTTCTGCATTCCTTTGAACTTTACATGAAGTGACTAAAGATTTGTATTTATTAATGTTTCAGATATTCTTCTAGGTTCATCACGATAACAGATTAAATTGGAAATCAACCAAATAATCCTACTATAAATTCCACTATATCTTCAAAAAAGATCCTTTCCTATCATGACAACAGTTCCTATCTAATTAGTTTTGCTACAGTAACGGTCAAAGGTTTAGGACCACGTTAGACATCACGAAATGTCATCTACATCCTAATATTGTGCCACTAGACGTCTGTAATATTTATCTGAGCTTTCACATTTAGTAGGATATATGTGGTCTGATTTCATCGAGATAGTCCAAGTACTGTAGACGTTATGAATTTTTAATTTTTGGAAAGTCACACCAAAAAATAAAATTAGTAATATAATATACTGTATACTATAATCGGTTGCAAGTATCACCACCAAGTTTTTTCGTAGACTTATCAATAGGTGGGGGCCATTTTAGTATAAATATAAACATTCCAAAAATCTGCAGCGCCAAAATGGTTGATTTTCTTAGGTTTTTTTTCATGAATGGCCCGTGGCCTCGGAGCAAGCTATCGGCGTCAGACTTATCTGCCCTGATAGTATGATATGTACTCTGAAGGTGGCATCCAAGAACACATCTCTCAGGCCAATACTTCACACTGAGACTATGAGAGAAACAAGGAAAAATTGACCATCTTACCGCTATCTCTAAATCTACAAAATAATCTTGTTTGTGAAACATGCAACCAATTAGAGTATATAGTCTTCTTATAAATAAAGTTGTTCGTGTCTGTTTGTCTGTTTGTTTGTTCCACCATCACGTCAAAACGGCTGGATAGATCTCAACCAAATTTCATATTTAGAGTATACTCATCCCGGGGAAGGGAAGGCCCTACGGGCCCGAAAACCATGTTTTAATGCCCTAAAATCAACCGTTACGGAGATATTGGCGCCACACTACCCCTGCTCTAGGAATCGGATAAAGAAATGAACTGTCATAACCATGGCAACGTCAACTCCAGGATTCTAGAGCAGTGAGATTATGTATGGACGTTCGGGCATAGCTGCCAACCAAAATTGGTACAAATAAGACTTAATATCTGGAAAAAATATACTGTTGTGTAAGACACTCATAGGACTCCTATGGGCGGGGATGGAAAGGGGGTGAAGTACGAGTATAAAAAATCTTACTATATACAGAAATGGAAGTGTGTGTGTAAATGACACATCTCCTCCTAAACCACTGGAGCAATTTCAACCAAACTTGGTACACGTATTACTTACTATCGGGAGACGATCACTGTGGGGGGTAAGCCATCCCTAGCGCCCTTAAGGGAGAGGGTGAGGGGGGGTAGTTACAATTATAATCGAGATTAGTGTCGAATTCATAGTTTTCGGGGTCGTTGAGTTGAAAAGTAATACTCTAGAATTTTTTAAAGTCCACCCCCCTTTTAGGTGGGGAGCAAAGGGGGAGTGAGATATAGATATAATTAAAAACAGTTTCGAATCCATAGATTTCAGGGTCTCTGAGATGAATAGTATTACTCCGGATTTTTTGAAAGTCCAAGTGGGGAACGAAGGGGGTGAGATATAAAATTAATCGAAAAAAACATATAAAAATATCATCTTCTTCTTACTATATATAAATTTATGTATGTGTGTGCGTGGGTGTGTGTGTGTGTGTGTGTGTGTGTGTGTGTGTGTGTGTGTGTGTGTGTGTGTGTGTGTGTGTGTGTGTGTGTGTGTGTGTGTGTGTGTGTAAATGACACATCTCCTCCTAAACGACTGGAGCAATTTCACCAAACTTGGTACACTTATCAATTAGTATCAGGAGACAAACCGCGTGAGGGTAAGACACCCCTAGCACCCTTATGGGCAGGGGGCGAGGGGGATGGTATAAAAATAATCTACAATATTATCGAATCCATAGTTTTCGTGGTAGCTGAAATAATTAGTGACACTCCGAATTTTTTAAAATTCATGTTCAGCCCCCTTTTGGGTGTGGGTGAGGGGGAGTGAGATATAAAAATAATCGAAAACAGTGTCGAATCTACAGTTTTCTGGGTCACTGAGATGAATGGTGACAATCCAGATTTTATATCTCTTAGTGGTGGAGGGCGGGAGGGGGACAGTCTCATTGACAGTTGAAATCCTGTACATCGTATCTATAATGCGACGGCTAAATACATATAGTTATCACTTATTAATTTTTGACAGGATCAAATACTTCCCAGTCGATTCGAGCTTCCATAAGGACGAAGTTTTACTCGAAAATTAAATAATCTAAAACTTGAAATCAAACACATCTCAATAATTTTAAAACTACATAATAGATCATAACATATCAATCTGCAAGTCAAAAAGGAATTCTATAAAAATTCACATCACACATAACTAACTGGTAATGCAAATCTTAAAGGTAAATATTCAGAAACTATCCGGGCAACGCCGGGTACTACAGCTAGTACGTAATATTTCCCAACATTTTCACTTTCTGATGTGACCTTCCAACAGTTAAGAGTTTATATAACTACTGCAATATTTAGCGTAACCAAATGAAATCAAGTGACGTATACCATATTAAATAAGAGAGCTCAGGGAAAAGAATACAAAGGTCTAGTAGCAAAATTTTAGGTTCTAGGTGACATTTCATTTATTTTTATGTGGTGCTAAACTTTTGACCGGTACTGTAAATTCCACTTTTTCAACTCATTCTTACTTCTTTAACGTTTTTGATAAAAGTCAACATTCTTGTGTTTATGGCTGTGGCTGCTTTCACTAATGAATTAACACGAATGTGGGGATCACACGAAATCACGTTCATAATAATTCGTGTAAAGCTGCTATTCGCTTTAGGTAACAGACCAGATGAAGAATGAGCGCCCCATTTTGTGGTAACCGTTTGTAAGCTACAGTTGTACTGTTGAGAGTGCTAAGCGAGCTCATCCATATTTGAGAAATGCTGTGGGATACTGTTTATTTGTTCAGCTATTTTAGTCATAATCTTTATCGTATTATCATGACGAATATAATACCAAACATTGTCGTTGGTGGCCCCGTCGGAGTGTGGCGCCACAGTCGCAACGCACCAGCTGCAATAACAAGTGCGTCACATTGTCGACGAAGGCAATAGCGTGCGTGCGTAAAGCGATGGTGATAATTTTAAAGCTTATCGCGGGGATTTTATTGTTTTAATGTTTTCCGAAAGTCTGTGTTAGAATCTGTGCAGTGCTTTGTGTGCACTATCAACTAGTTTTCTATTATTTCCAGAAAATGTCATACTGTTTCATTCCTGATTGTAAATCGGCTGACGGAAGAAAGTTTGGTGTTAGACGATTTTTTACACCACAAAAAGAAAATAAAGTATGTGAAGTGGGCGAGACTTATTCCGCGGAAAGGTAAGCAATTGTCGGCCAAAAGCAGAATATGTGACCAGAATTTTTTCTGAAAATTTATTTATAAAGATTACGGATCCGGCAGTGGCACGAGGTTTCTAACACGCCCATCTATAAATGTGTGTGACATTCTTTTGAAGACTGAAAGGAAAATTAATGAAAATCTGAGCTCGTTGTTTTTTGGTCGATGTGGAGCGATATCTTTTTACGAGTGTCATGACACGATTGAGGCGATTTCAGTTTTGCCATAAGGAGCTGGCTGTTGTATTGAACATGCTTTGTACATTGTTCCTAAGTTTTTCTACCACTATTTAAAGTGCCGATTCTTCTTCAGAGCGAGAGAAATCCGCAGAGATCTTCAAGCTCGACAATCTCTTAAGTCTACTCGTAAACTATTAAATCATTAAGGCCACGGCCGCTCCCAACCCATTCCTAGGCCTTTCCTGTCCCATCGTCGCCATAAGACCTATCTGTGTCGGTGCGACGTAAAGCAAATAGCAAAAAACTATTAGATGTGGCCTGAGACTAGTTTTAGTTGATAATTTAAGTTATTTGCTTTATTTGAGGAAGGTGTTAGTGTTAATTGCAATCTGGTGTATGTTTAATGCTTTATGTGCTCTGTTTAAAAGGTCTTCTTTTTAAATATATAATGCAACATACTGCTTTCACTTTTCGTGATGTTCCATTTTATCTAGTGTGTTCTCTTATAAGAATCCAAATATATTTCTTTCGTGGGGACTAGGAATAGTATTTACAACTCTCTGACAGTATTGTTCATAAGTGTAAGGAATTGATTGTTGTGTTTGGTTATTTCTGTATTAGTGTAAAACAGCTGACCGTGTAGCGTTGGTGTTAGGCTCCACTAGCGCCGCTCTGCGGGAGCACGCTTCAACTCAGTGAGTGATCTCACTAGGTATTCTATTCGTCATGGTATTATATTTATAGTATTCCGTGTTTCTATGTTTTTAATATTTTATATGTTTAGGATTTATGTATAGTGTATTTGTAATTCGCCTTTTATTTCGCGTGTCAGTTACCACTTAATCGTTGCTCAATAATTCTTACGAAGAACGGACACTGTAGCTATTCTTCTTCTTCTGACACCGTCTCCCTACGAAAATTGGCGATCCAGTTGATTATGATAACTCGTGAAAAAGGGGTTCGAATGTTTCAATAGACATTCTTCCCATACAAGCAGCTCAGTTATTTAAGACAGAAGACCGCGCGAGTTGGCCGTGTGGTTAGGAGCGCGCAGATGTGAGCTTGCATCCGGTAGATAGTGGGTTCGAACCCCACTGTCGGCAGCCTTGAAGATGGTTTTCCGTGGTTTACCATTTTCACACTAGGTAAATGCTGGGGCTGTACCCTAATTAAGGACACGACCGCTTCCTTCCCCTTCCTAGCTCTTTCCTATCCCATCGTCGCCATAAAACCTATCTGTGCCGTGTGACGTAAAGTAAAGAGTAACAAATTAAAACAGAAATGTATTCGTTTTCTTTCAATTTTCCCCTCGGTGATGAGTTAGAGAAAGCTATATCGTTCACCTCTCGTCATGAGCCCGATAGACCTGCGCTTTCGTTCCTCGGCGGTAGCTATAGTTAGAAGAGTTTTTCCCTTATTTAACAATTTGAGGACTTCCACATTGATATTCCACTATATCCAGGATATTCGAAGCACTCTTCTTGATAAGTGCATTTTGAAAGATTCAATCCGTCTTTCCACTGCAGCTCTTATCACAATAAAAATAATGGACATTTTTAAAAAATTATTTTGAGTAATTTTTACTTTCTTTAGGACGCTAAAATTTTGGGAAACGCGTCCCCCGGCCCTGGTCCGAACTTTAGTTTCCCAGCTCCTTCAGAGATTATTAGACCTGCACTGCAGTGACTTATGTCAAGACGACCATCTGGCGCACTGCAGATATGCTGGAGAAGTTACATTTTTTCCATCTCTAACGTTTGACAGCAGTATGTCCACTTAATCAACATCTTGGCAAGTTAACTCACGTAAGGCCAGCTAAATTCCATATACCCTGACACCAGTGGAGGATCATGAACTGTATGAGAATTTACCAAAGAATGTGTTCATATTCTTCATAAAATCGCATGACTGACTTCACTAAGCTGTGTCTACACACCAGACCATTCACACTGAGGACACTTACTGACTCCAACGAGATTTCTGTGGTTCCCTGATAAACATTCACATTGGAAAATACGAGGCAGTGCAATAGATTGTAAGACTTGATCTGGAGATCTGCAATTCAGTTTGGTCAAATACTTCAGTCGAGATGGTTAGAAGCAAAGGGGGATGTAAGTGGCAAAACTATACTTCTGAGAAAAAGAACTGCAAATTTTGGATCCTATTGTAGATTCTCATGGACGCTAATCTAAACATTATTAACTGATGTTTATTCTGTGTAGTGTTGTGCATTTTATATGAATTTTTAAGCAATTATTATTGTTACGGAGATATCCGTGGTAGTTATGCGTGAAAGAAGGTGCGGGGTGGTGAACGGGTCTCAAGCTACTAAAGTAAAATTAATTAAAATTTAACCAGGTTATATTTTCTTTTCAAAAACAAAGAAATAACAAGCATGGCAGTTACAAAGTAGCAAGTTCAAAAGGGTAGTTACAATATTTACAGGATTTGGGCTTCGCGCCCTGAAAACACAATTCTTGAGCAACTAGCCCAACTTTACGATATACAAATTTCAACAACGGGGCAGAAGACCCCAATCGAACCCTGGAGCACTTGCTCCAAATTGCACAGTAAAGCCTCCTCGAGGCATACAACACTCAGTTCTCAAAAGAGCCACTCGCTCTCAAATTTAAGCCTCTCCCAGGCCACACCAAACTCCACCTTCAAGCTGTCCTCAACGGACATAAACACAGGGGTAAAATACCCAATCTACTGAGGTCTATTAAATGAAAAGCAGGTTAATAAAACGACCTCTAAAATAACAATTTGAGAGGAGGCGAACTTGCACTCCTAATACACTTTGATTAAGACCTACTTGGCACTAGGCCGTTAATACAAGGGCTAATCCCATGCTAAAGAGGTGACTTAAGAAAAGAACAATTAGTTTTACGTTATGGAAGAATAGGTTGAGAAAAATAAGTTCACCTCAAAACAATAAGAGTGGGAGCTCGAGAGGGTTAGCACTCTCTATCCCAGTATGTAGCCTTAAAAGAGAATATATGAAAAGAGTAGTTACATTTAGGAAAAGGTTACATGGTGGAACGCTTAGAACCCGCCCCGAGAGTTAAACTGCTGAGCAAGCAAAGAAAGAAGTTATTAATCGGCCATTACCTTGTTGTTGACCGCTGCCGAGGAAAGAGGCGCTTCCCGCCTCCTGCTATGTACTAAATACACTGAAAGATGGAACAGAAGTGGCCCGGAGACCCTAAAATCAGCAGTTTATATCCTCTCGCAGAAGGTTCTAGGCGTTAGGGGAATGAAAACACCCTCCCACAAACTTTTTATTGGCTCGGGTACAGAAACATATCCAAGTTGGGGGAAGATACATCGGATTGGTCGGAAATAACTCAAAGAAATTCAGGATTGGTTAAATGCAAAACAAGGGGAAAGAGAGGGGTATACAGCCAACTTAACCAAAGACTAAAAAATTTTTAGCAAAGAACAAACATTTGAAATAAAATTTTCTCCAACAAAATAGTTCTTTGACTCCGCACTAGGTTGCACTATTGTTGATCTTCAGTAGTGTCCTCTAGAAGAGAAAGTTCACACTGCTTACTTCAAGCGAAACAAAACCACATCAAAAATGACACAGTTCAAAAACTCAAAATTTTCCACGTGGTGACATCTTCTGAGAAAGTAGAGAATTAATAGCGTAGATAAAGTTCAGACTTCCTCCAGCAGAGGAGTTTCAACTGGCGCACATTTTAAATTAGCGGAGTGGAGGTGTACCGCCCGGTACAGACCTCCCCTCCCCCAAAAGTTCCTCCCGGGGTGACACATGAAATTGTTTGAAAACAAGGTCCAAGTTTTGATGTAGATATGGAGATTAATTGCCAAAAAAAATATTTATAAGATTTTCTTAATTTGGTTTGATTCAGTTTCAAAAATTTTGTTGTTGCAGGTGAAGTATAGTCTTTAAGTTTGTAGAAGTAGAATTCTGAAGATCAATTTTTTAATACTTAAAAGTGATGAAAATTTTGCAATGTCCACCAAATATTGCTGTTGAATTCCCGAGTGTAGTCATTGCTTATCGTAACTGTCCATGTAGTTGATGTTGATTAAGTTGAATGGCCAGCCCGGCCGTTGCAGCTTGCGTCCAAAGGGAGGCCGCTCGGACCCCTCAAGTACCCTGAGATACCGCTCGCCCGCACTATGAGGGGAGCCGTGGCGTTGAAACACGCCGCGCCCGCGGTGAAGGTATACAGGCTGCAGGCAAGTAGCAGGTCGTGCGCCGCACATCAGCCTTGGCCGGGAGGAGAGCTCCGGCTCGCCGTGCACATGTCGTCCTCGCTGGGGCCGAGGGGGCCCGTCCTCGAACCCAGCCGCGGCACAGCGCCGCGCGGCTGCGGGGGCACTGAAACATTAAAGCTAGGCGGCAGAATTGTGTTGGACCATCATCTTTTTGAGGGCACAGGCTTGGTGAAGAGGTTGAGGGGTCAGCGGCGTGCAGATGTCCATGGCATTTAATATAATACAGCCACAGTGTGTATTGGAGCAGGAGACGGGAGCGTGGTAATGGCCGAGGCAAGGACAGAATGGCAGTTTAACGGATCGGGGAAGGTTTTACAAAAGGCTTACATATAAGACAAAATATTATAGAAGGGGCAGAAAGCCTTAAAGGTTGAACTCAAAAAAAAATATAACCTTCATATTCCTTTCAAATTATATGAAGCAAGTTGACACAAAATTTACACTGGTTTCACCTGTGACAGGCGAACTCTAAATATCCTCTCGGTGGCTGGATTGCTTACTAACAATGTAACCGGAGTAAGAAAATCGAGAATGATGCATGGCCCATGAAATCTGGGGGCAAGCTTGCCCGCGGGAACAAAATTCTTGACCATCACCTGGTCACCTACCTTCAAAGTGGTGGGTCTCCGTCCACGATCATACTTTTCCCTAACCTTTTCATGAGATACCTTAAGATTGGCTTTAGCCTTCTTCCAAAGATCTTTAATATTATCCGGATCTATTGTCTCGGGTAGAATGTCACTCAGAGACCAAAGGTTAGAGAGCGGCGTGTTGGGAACAAACTTGAACATCAAGGAAGCTGGAGTGAACTTATGAGATTCATGAACCGCCGAATTCAAGGCAAAAGCTAACCAATGCAGGGACGTGTCCCACCTGGAATGATCTTCATGATGATAGGCAATAAGTGCGGACCTGAGATTACGATTAACCCGTTCAGCCAGAGATGGTTGAGGGTAATAAGCAGAAGTAGTTACATGAGAGATGGATAAGTCAAAACAGAATTTACGAAATAAGTTAGATGTAAAAGCCTTAGCATTATCAGATACAATATATTGGCACGGACCAAAAGAAGCAAAAATAGAATTTAAGCAAGTAATGGTAGACTGAGCGGTAGCCAGCTTAGTCGGAAATAACCAAGAAAATCTGGTAAAACCATCTACACACACAAGGATGAACTTGTTGGCATTACCCTTTGACTGGGGGAATGGTCCTACATAATCAATATACAGGCGTTCCATGGGGCGCGACGTTTGCTGAGAAGACAAGAGGCCTACCTTGGTGGACATGGTCGGTTTACTAAGCAAACAGGATTTACAAGCCTTTACTAGTTCACGGATTTCACCGTCCATACCTTTCCAGATGAACATTTCACGAATCTTTTCACGAGTTTTAAAGATACCAAGATGCCCTCCTAATGGGGTCTCATGATAATACTTGAAGATCATAGGTACAAGAACCGCTGGAACAACAACTTTCATCATCTTATCATGCCTCGAAGGGCAACATAGAACACCATTCCTCAGAACATAAGGGACAACATGTTCCCCAGAAGAAAGGGTTTCCATTATCGGAGCCAGCGTCGGATCTTCACGTTGGTATTTCTCGATATCCCTAAAGAGCATGGGAGCATCTGTTAGGATGGCATTAACCTCAGATAGTATGGACTCGGAAGGTGATGAACTGTCGACCGGTTCATGGGTCTCGACGTCGTTAGAAAACATACGGCTGAGTCCATCAGCAACAACATTTTCGGTACCTCTGATATGTCTAACATCAAACTGGAAGGCAGAAATACGGATGGCCCAGCGGGCTATACGACCAGTACGACGCGGCCTACCTAAGACCCAGCTTAAGGCTTGATTATCTGTCTCCAGGTCGAATTTGACATGTTCCAGATAGAGACGGAACTTCTCTAAGGCGAATAAGACTGCCAAACCTTCGAGCTCATAGATGGAATACTTGGCTTCTTGAGCCGATAATGTCCTAGACGCATAGGCGATGGGGCGCCTCCCTAGTTCAGTCTCTTGAAGAAGGACTGCAGCTACTGCTGACGACGATGCGTCGGTTTGGACAATGAATTTCTTCGAGAAATCAGGCATAGCAAGAACAGGGGCATTACAGAGAGCTAATTTAAGGTCTTCAAAAGCGGCTTGTTGAGAAGGTCCCCACTCGAATTTGATGCCTTTCCTACGAAGAAGGTTTAAGGGCGCCGCTCTATTAGCGAAGTTAGGAATAAACTTCCTGAAGAAATTCACCATACCAATGAACCTGGCGATACCTTTAATGTCCTCGGGAGGTTTAAAATCACGAATGGCCTGTGTTCTAGAATGATCGACTGCTACACCATCAGGTGACACAATATGCCCTAGGAAAGACATAGAGGGCTTAGCAAAGGCAACCTTGGACAACTTAACCGTTAACCCAGCCTTACGAAGGCGATCGAGAACTTCTCGCAGATGATCTAGATGTTCTTCAAAAGTCTCTGAAAATACGACGACATCGTCCAAGTAGTGATATAAGTACTCAAATTTGATGTCGGAGAAGACCCTATCTAGTAGCCTAGTGAGTACAGCTGCTCCCGTGGGGAGCCCGAAAGGCACGCGGTTGTATTCGTATAAATTCCAGTCCGTGGCAAACGCTGTAAGATGTTTAGACTCTTCGGCAAGGGGAATTTGATTATAGGCCTGATTCAAGTCCAAGATAGTAAAGAACTTGGCCTTACGAAACCATGAAAAACAAGAATGAAGGTCGGGAAGGGGCACAGATTGTAACACCACCTTCCGATTGAGAGCCCTGTAATCAATGACAGGCCTGAAGCCTCCTTGGGGTTTCGGGACTAAAAAAATAGGCGAAGAATACGCTGACTTAGAGGGCCTAATAATACCGTCCTTCAACATCTGATCGATGATTTCTTTTAGAGCCTTCATTTTAGGTGGAGATAGCCTATAAGGTGGAAAACGGACAGGAATCGAATCCGTGGCCTCAATTTTGTATTCAATAAGGTCAGTAACACCAAGAGTATCAGAGAACACCTCGGGAAATGACTGACACAATTTGCGAATACTATCAGCCTGCTCCTCAGGTAGATGTCTAAGGTCTAACAACATCTCATCCTGGGTAGGCGAAATAGAAGAACATGATGCAGAATTACAATTTAATAGAGGGATATTACAATTAGAGGCAAATTTGAAAGTGCAAGACCTACTCTGAAGATCGAGCACAAGACCAGTGTGAGAAATAAAGTCCGCTCCCAACATAATGGGGCAAGACAAATGCTTCGCCACAAACAATTTAACTTTCCATGTGAATTGAAAAATACGAATTTTGACATATAAGGAACCGAGAATTTCTAATGGAGAGGAATTAGCCGAAACGTATTGGATCGTCGACAAACAATAGTTAGGAAGCTTACAAACAGATTTCAATTTTGAATACCAATCAGCCGAAATAATAGAACAAACACTACCTGAATATAAGAGAGCTGTTATAGGCTCGTTATTTAACTCAATTTTGAGAAAGGGGACCGGTGCGGGGGAATCCGCCGCAATCCTAAAACACTCTTTGGGACCTTCAAAAGATGAATTTAAAAATTGCTCGTTCCCTGAATTTACAACCTGTTTACCCGGGGCTGAGTCTCGGGAAGGTGGATTAGACGACTCAGCCGAAGCCACTAGTCACTTTTTATTATTGGCATAGTTGGAATTTGCGCCAGAAGTTGAGCATGAGGGGGTGCTATTCGAATTGGGACAATTCTTGGCGATATGTGAGAAAGCCCCACATTTAAAACAACCTTGTGATGACCCGGCTCCATTCCTTGTCCCACTTGACTTGATCAGTGGACACTTGTTGCGCAGATGGTCAGGCGACCCGCAAGCATAACATTTACGGGGATTGACTGGTCGGCGAGGTGGAGGCCGAGTATTACTAAAGGAAGGCGGGGGTTCTTTCGCGACACGCAAAGAATCGGCGTATCTAACTCCTTCCGCTGAGACGGCCAATGCTTCAAGTTCAGAGAAAGTTTGCGGGCACGCCGCGAAACACAAATATGACCTGTAGGGTGGTGAAATCCCTTCCACGATAGCTTGTACAATCTGATCCTCAGGGAAATGAAGAGCAAACACCCTAGTATAAAACTTAATGTCCTGTATGAAATCTGCCAAGTTTTCATCCAAGCGTTGTACACGGTAATAGTACTTCTGAATAAGGGAGGACCTGGCCCTAGCCGGGATGAAGTTAGCTAGCAAATGGGCATGGAAATCCTCAATAGATGATTGCTCGGCAATGGCTCTTACGATTTTATCTGAGAGAATACCAATAGCATACGGATAGATAATTTGCAAAATTTGACATGGAGAAAGAGAAAACACAAGGGCATGATCCTGAAATTCAACTAGAAATCTTAAAAAAGAAATTACATCACTGGTGGTATTAACGGAAAACTTAGAGATACCTCTGAGCAACATTGCCAATGGATGAGGCAAGCTGCTAAACCCGGGTGACATAGTAGGTAAAGGTTTCAATGGCAAGGAAGTTAATTCAGAACGGATGTTACTCAATGATGCACGACGTTCAGATTCGTTGTCCAATGGGGCAGGGATAGTTTGAGCAGCATCGGTTATCCTATTAACTTCTCCCTTGGGAGGCGCTTCCTCACTACCTGCATTCACTGTGGTGGGTAGATCGCTTTTGGGAGGAACCTCCCCTGTTAACAATTGAGTGACCTTGCTAGATAATTCAGACATATTTTCAAGCAGCGTACTAGCTTCCTTCTTCTGAACGTCATTCAACTTTAGAGACAACAGATCGTTAACCCTATTTGAAAAATGATATAGCCTAGCTTGCACACGCTTAATTTGATTAGGAGAAGGATCATTTTCATCAAAAAAACTAACTACAGAAGCTAGCCCAGTAATATTCTCCGTGATCGTGGAAAGAGAGTCGTCAATTTCTTTCTCTCCCAAATTGGGGATGGAAATGGGCAAATCTAGGGACTCTCTAAGCTTGTTTGTGTCTACTGCAACCGTGCCTCCAGATTGTACATTTCTAATAGTCAATTCATAGATCAACTCCTCCTTGCGCAAATAGTTAAGATGGAGAACATCGCGAGGGCCGGGCATGGTGACAGAACAATATTGAAAAACTCAAAAAATTCCAGCAACTGGGAAAATAGTTAGAGTTCGGAACAAACAATGTTTAGCCGTCAAAAGGGGCTAAATTGAGACCCATTCAACCACGCTCTGCTACCACTTGTTACGGAGATATCCGTGGTAGTTATGCGTGAAAGAAGGTGCGGGGTGGTGAACGGGTCTCAAGCTACTAAAGTAAAATTAATTAAAATTTAACCAGGTTATATTTTCTTTTCAAAAACAAAGAAATAACAAGCATGGCAGTTACAAAGTAGCAAGTTCAAAAGGGTAGTTACAATATTTACAGGATTTGGGCTTCGCGCCCTGAAAACACAATTCTTGAGCAACTAGCCCAACTTTACGATATACAAATTTCAACAACGGGGCAGAAGACCCCAATCGAACCCTGGAGCACTTGCTCCAAATTGCACAGTAAAGCCTCCTCGAGGCATACAACACTCAGTTCTCAAAAGAGCCACTCGCTCTCAAATTTAAGCCTCTCCCAGGCCACACCAAACTCCACCTTCAAGCTGTCCTCAACGGACATAAACACAGGGGTAAAATACCCAATCTACTGAGGTCTATTAAATGAAAAGCAGGTTAATAAAACGACCTCTAAAATAACAATTTGAGAGGAGGCGAACTTGCACTCCTAATACACTTTGATTAAGACCTACTTGGCACTAGGCCGTTAATACAAGGGCTAATCCCATGCTAAAGAGGTGACTTAAGAAAAGAACAATTAGTTTTACGTTATGGAAGAATAGGTTGAGAAAAATAAGTTCACCTCAAAACAATAAGAGTGGGAGCTCGAGAGGGTTAGCACTCTCTATCCCAGTATGTAGCCTTAAAAGAGAATATATGAAAAGAGTAGTTACATTTAGGAAAAGGTTACATGGTGGAACGCTTAGAACCCGCCCCGAGAGTTAAACTGCTGAGCAAGCAAAGAAAGAAGTTATTAATCGGCCATTACCTTGTTGTTGACCGCTGCCGAGGAAAGAGGCGCTTCCCGCCTCCTGCTATGTACTAAATACACTGAAAGATGGAACAGAAGTGGCCCGGAGACCCTAAAATCAGCAGTTTATATCCTCTCGCGGAAGGTTCTAGGCGTTAGGGGAATGAAAACACCCTCCCACAAACCTTTTATTGGCTCGGGTACAGAAACATATCCAAGTTGGGGGAAGATACATCGGATTGGTCGGAAATAACTCAAAGAAATTCAGGATTGGTTAAATGCAAAACAAGGGGAAAGAGAGGGGTATACAGCCAACTTAACCAAAGACTAAAAAAAATTTAGCAAAGAACAAACATTTGAAATAAAATTTTCTCCAACAAAATAGTTCTTTGACTCCGCACTAGGTTGCACTATTGTTGATCTTCAGTAGTGTCCTCTAGAAGAGAAAGTTCACACTGCTTACTTCAAGCGAAACAAAACCACATCAAAAATGACACAGTTCAAAAACTCAAAATTTTCCACGTGGTGACATCTTCTGAGAAAGTAGAGAATTAATAGCGTAGATAAAGTTCAGACTTCCTCCAGCAGAGGAGTTTCAACTGGCGCACATTTTAAATTAGCGGAGTGGAGGTGTACCGCCCGGTACAATTATTATTATTATTATTATTATTATTATTATTATTATTATTATTATTATTATTATTATTATTATTATTATTATTATTATTATCTTTGGCACAATATTTTATTTCCTGCAAGTCTGCAATCACTTGCACCCCTTCTCGCTTCAAATAATTACAGTTTTGGTTAAAGTTGTGAATAAGAAAAAAATAACTTTTTATGAATAATATTTTAATCACAGAATTATCAAATTTATTATTTAAAAGTTTAAGTATCAATAATAAGTATGATACTTTAAATATTAGGTACGAATGGTTATTAATTTGAATCCCAAAAGTATTCCATGACGTCATCACCTTTGTCCTCTGATATTGTCGAAGAAGACGCCTCTACAGCAGAGTTATTTTTCCTTCTGTCAGCCATGCTTGAGTGTTTTGTAAAATTCATGGCGAATTGGCTACAAATATTGTAGAAGGGACTATAAATCATAGTACTTTACAGTGCTGATTTCTGGAGGCACTTCATACAAAGGGGTTAAAATTAATGCACTGATGTTTGTTCGCGTCATAAGTTTAAAGCTCCAGATTTTCATTAAGCGAACACTTGTAGTAAAGTGTGAACGGGTAATCCTTACGTAAACGGAACCATTGAAATTTTATGATCCCCACAACACTAAGTTCTAGGGACTCGTTCATGTCTTCAGTCGAATGGAAATCTTCAGTAGTCATTTTGACTACTTAAAACTTTGCAACTGTATACACACAATCCTCAGGTTTACTGTAACTGGTTTATTGTAAGTAGTTTGGAGGCAAGGAGGTATACGTGTACTTATGCCTCTAGAAAAAATAACAGTTTGGTGAAACGGTTTTGAATCAACATGCTGGATTGCAGCACCTATCAATGATAGCAATTGCTCTGCTTTACCACCAAACCGATTGGTTCTTCCCTTACACTTACCGCGTACTAATTCATTTTTAAAATATGTTGGCATTTGTATCCCTTTGCTTCTAACCCCCTCAGTTGTTTGGCGCAAAATTTATCAGGTGCTTCGGAAACGTATATTGTTAATCCAAGTATCCGATGTGTCGGCAACCCTTCTGCTTTACTTCTGCAGCAGGTGGTCTACTCTTACGAAAGGCGATGCTGCAAATTCATATCTGAAGAAAACCCAGTAGACGGGAGTTGTAGCACTGTGCACGAGGGGAGGGGTATTTGTTGCCGCTATGGCTTCGCTCACCAGTAGAGCATTAGTCAACTTTCTGTTATGAATGGAGCAGGGGTTGCTGATGATGTTGGTGTGTGGGGAAATTCGAAGCAATTAATTTCTCCCTGTGCTTGAAATTATTTACGCAACACGGATGACCTTGTGGGAAGGATTAAGGTAGTTAAGTGAATGTGTCACGCCTTCATGTTGTCGATGGTGCAAGAAAGTGGTATGAGGTGCATAATGCATTGTGAGGAACATATGTTGCAAATTAAATGGTTCTACACAGTAACGAAATTGCACTATTTATGTTCGTCTTTCTTCATTCCATTACTCGAGGTTTTCTTCTTGAGAGTAGGCCGTCCCGCTGTACAGATAAAAAAGAGAGGTTGCCTGAACTTAAACTGAAACTTCATGCCACCGAAATCGTATTCCTTCATTACACTACTCGAGATTTTCGCCTTTAGAGTAGATCATCCCGCTGTATACATACATCAGAGAGGTTGCCTATACACCGGGAGTTTGAAATAAAAGTTCAGGTCACTGAACTTAGGTACTGTGCTGTGTGTACCTGAAGTACAGCTTTCGATCTGTTCTTGTTATCAGACTATTCGGTGGGGCATAATAGGCTAAATAAAATGAATTAATTACAGTAATATTATTATTATCGCAAGACAAAGCTGGTATTTCACATCTTGCCTTAAATAATATTTTCAATCATTGTTTGGTTTTGAAGCAGTACAAGGCAAAACCCGAGCTGTCATCATATGTTAAATTCTGGCAATATAGAGCTTTGTTAAATCTCACGTTCTATTTATGAGAAGTATAAAGAATGTTTACTATGGAGAACAAGTGTACTTCCCAAAAATGAATTATATGTCGATGTGTTTAGAAGCCATACATTCCTGCATATTACAACTAGAAGTTCTAAATAACTTGAACCATTTTAACATTTATGCAATATCACAGCAATGACACAGTTCTTTTTTATTTCCCAATTCGGTATCCAGACAAAGCTATGGGACACGCGGTTGCCAATCCACACTCGCAAGTTGACAGCCCCTGGAGGTTACGCCTTCAAGTAACCATTTACGACAGACAGGGGGTATCATTCACACCCACAGGGGAGAAATGGAGAATGGAAGTGAACCAACACTTCGAAGAAGAGCGTATAGGAAGAGGATAGTGAGAAGATTTGCAGAAGTGGGAAAATACCAGGCTCAGCTATGACCCTCGTAGTCGCCATTTCTTCCTCCAAAGGTGAAAAACCACTTGGGGATCCTGACTGGATACCGTGGAGTAGTATCCCTCTCTCTCACAGGAGATGTTAAGTAGTCTTACAAGTGGCCACGGCTGGTCCATGTTTCGACAGCTCTGCGATCCAACCGACCAGCCGAGCAGAGGGGTGGCCACGGCTCTACCGTGGCTCTATGCCTCTGTATTCGGGAGACGGAGAGGGACTGGTTCCCATAGTCGGATGTTCTGAGAATGGTCTTCCTTTGTTTTACATTCTCCTGCACTAAAGCGAATGCTGGGATAGTTCCTAGTTTACGCCACGGCCACCAACCTCCTCACCTTCTCCGCACATCTCTTTCAGCGAAATAAATCTCTCTGGCCTGAGAGACGGCGTTACCATCTAGGAGGCCCGCCGTCCCCTTCAGGGGCGGAATGAAAACATGGATAGATAGATAGATAGATAGATAGATAGATAGATAGATAGATAGATAGATAGATAGATAGATAGATAGATAGATAGATAGATAGATAGATAGATAGATAGATAGATAGATAGATAGATAGATAGATAGATAGATAGATAGATAGATAGATAGATAGATAGATAGATAGATAGATAGATAGATAGATAGATAGATAGATAGATAGATAGATAGATAGATAGATAGATAGATAGATAGATAGATAGATAGATAGATGTTGAGTAGACAAGAAGGATGTGATGCTGAGTTTTGCTCGCATGAGTGAACTCATGATCCAGCTGAGGTCAGGAACATCTGATTGATTGTGAGCCCCTGTGACGTGCAATATTATTGGTCGCAGGACTATGCCATTCTTCCTGGGCACAGCAGCCTCACTTTACTTAAGACTAGAAGTTGTAGAAGAGAGACCGCATGTTAGGTTCAGGCATCGATCCCGGAACTTCGTATAGCATTACGTGGTTCCGCAAGTAGCCACAGGAGCGCTACAAGGGGCCGGTGACTAGAGTAACCTAGACCTCGCAACAACAGTTACTATGCTGACGCCATTCTCATCACGTGGTATCACGTTAAAAGAGGGGGATTTGCATATAAATAATTTCTCTAGAAATATTTAGAGGGCTTAGTTTTACTTCTTACTTCAATATTTAACTTCTAGGCGATAGGAGACAGGCTTCTTGACATTCGGAGGAGATTCTTAAAAAGAGATTGTATTAAATACTCCCGACGGGGAATGAACTAGGTGGTAGTATTAACTGCTGATTTAAGGAAGAAAACCATGTGTTCATCAGCCACATAGACTAACTCAGTTTGTGCTGAAACTCATTTACGGCAATACGAGAGAAATTTACTTCTAACGAGGAAACGTTTCCATAGAAAGACAAAGTTTTTCAACATTCCCCTTGAAATATTGGAGAGTCCAGCAGAGGTGTTACGAAACAAAATTGATGAAAGTTTGAATAACAATATTTGAACTTCTCTTACAAAAATCTATTTTACCGAATATGATTGTTGTAGTCTACTTTGCACTTTCATACTGTGGGTCGTAAGTATGAAAATATAATTCACGTCACATGAGTAATTTCTGAGTTTGCCTTTCCGACAGCTTGGAGTGAATTTGCAGTCTGATAAACATGAACTGTCATAAAAAAAGACTATGAAATGTAACCAGTAACTAATAAACTAATAACAAGTTAAAATGTTCATTCATTACATATAATAATTTTAAATAATCGCGAGGTTTTTATTATTATTATTATTATTATTATTACTATTATTATTATTATTATCAATAAGAAAGAGAATAAACCGATGGCATTAGATCCTATCACCCTCTTTGAAAGGTACCTGAAACAGGCTCAGGATATTAATCTGAAGAAACAAGCAATTCATACTCCATGTCTGCCATATCTATCAGCCAAGAATAATATTTCTCATGGTCAATGGGTTTTTGAGAGGTCTCATGTTTGGATCCAGAAGTACCCTGCCAAAGAACACAGTCTGTATCCTCCAAGATTTAAAAATTCCCCTTTTATGACGTCAAAAAATCTTGATACAAACCTTAAGAGACTCTACAAATGATACAATTTCATCTATACCTGCGATCGTAATATCTGGCTAGCGACGAACTTTACAGCAAAAAATATTAAGTACAATTTCATTATTATTATTACATAGGCTACTATTTTTCCTTTTATTGCATGTAATAGTTTCTTGAATATTTTGTGGCGCATTTTCCACGAGTAAACTGTGGTTGACTACAGCAGTGTGAAAAATGCCATTGTTCTGTCATTAATGGTTACAGAGATATTCAACTTACTTTTTTTAAACTTTGAATTAATCTCCTGTAAACAATTTTTTAGAATATTTATTTTAATATCTCTGTAAACATTGATAGTAGACCAATGAAACTCATGAAAAATATTCGTCTAAAACATGAAAATTTCAGTATCGATATTTGAACTTTTCGTACAATTTTTTTCACCAAATATCATGATTATAGTCTGCTTTAAATCTACATGATGTGTGCAGTAGCTGTATAAATGTCACTCATGTAACATGAGTAGTTTCCAAGTTTACCCTTGTGACAGCTTGAGGTGAATTTGCAATCTTGCAATGTATTCGCAAATAATAAACTGCCATAGAAATGAACCATGAAGTGAAACCAGTAACTAATAATAAGCTAATAAAAATATACAATGTTTATTCATTGACCATGATTATTTTCGTCAACCTAAAATAAGTATTTCTGCCGAAATTATAATGACAAAGTTGAGATTTTCTACTAATTTAATGTAATCTTCACAGACAGCTGCTAGAGGAAAGTACTCGATGCATGCGCCCTCAATGGCACTATTTACAATCTACAGCCGGTCTAAATGCATACCTTTGCCCTTCACCTTTCGAACTGCTATTTTTGTAAATTACTGCTTTGTTTAATATTGTATTTATTGGAGAATCAACCAAAAGTTTTCAGGAGCAAGAAAGGCTACCTAAATTAAGAGGTAATTGAATTCCACGAAGATGTCTTTGAAATAAATATTCAAAAAGTTTACCATCCCCATATCTTATGAACGGTTTGGAATTAAATATCCAGAGTTTAAGAAATTTGTTACGAAGTTAGCTACGTATGTTTTTTGATTCATCTTATTTTTATAATCTGCATTAAAGGTGAATTGCATAAATAACAAATATAGATCACAATCAAGTAACGATGTTTAAAACACTTTCTGCTTGCACTAATTTAGATCCAGATATAAAACAAATTATTACATCGAAAAAGTCAATCATTATACAAAATGAACTATTGAGCTCATAAGTAATATTACTTTGAAATGTATACATTACAGCGAGTAACTTTGTACTTCTAACTTTCATTAGTTAAAATGTGTGTTTTTTAAATTTGTGCAATTCATGCAATTAAACCGAATGTTTTTATCACTAATAATCATGGAAGCTTATTAACGAAAGTGAAGGCTATTGGAATAGGTAACAGAGTGGCTGAATGGGTGGATACATTTCTAGGAAATAGAACTCAAACATTTAGAGATTATGATTAATATAGGGGTCCCGCAAGGTAGTGTTATTGGGCCTCTGTATTTTCCTATATATTTCGGTAAGAAATTAGAATCCCAGGAAAGGCTTTTTGCGAATTATGTTATACTGTATGGAGTAATAAATAAGTTAAAGGATAGTGATGATAAACGATGTGAAAAGTCAGGTTGTAACGTTCACCAAGAGGAAAATTTATCTCAGTTTTAATTGTAATAATAGGATGAGGGTAAATCATGGGGATCACTGTAAGTACCTAGGTGTTAATATAAGGAGGGATATTCATTGGGGTAATAACATTAACGGGATTGAAAATAAAGGTTACAGCTCTCTTCATATGGTTATGAGGGTATTTAGGGTTTGTGGTAATGATGTAAAATCTCCGGTAAGAGGAGAGATAGCGTGGAATGGTATTAGTAAACGAATGAGTTTGAGTGGAGCTTTTAAAAGTAGGAAAGTTCATAGTATGAAGTCGGAATTTAATAGGAAAAATTGGTTTAAATACTCCTGTACAATACCTATAGGAAGAGAAGTTAGGGACTGGAATAATTAATGAAGGGAGATGTTTGAAATAATTATCTGGCTCCAAGGCTAAATGGTTAGCCCGCTGGTCTTTGGTCACAAGGGTACAGGGTTTGATTCCCAGCAGGGTCGGGAATTTTAAGCATCATTGGTTAATTTCGCTGGCACGGGGGCTGGGTGTATGTGTTGTCTTTATCATTTCATCCTCATCACGAAGCGCAGGTCGCCTACGGGAGTTAAATCAAAAGACCTGCATTTAGCGAGCCGGACTTGTCCTCGGACACTCTCGGCACCAGAAGTCATACACCATTTCCATTTTTTTTGAAATAATTTAAGAGAACATTAGGTAAACAACTGGTAGGGATCCTGCTACCGTAGTGACAACCCTAAATACAGATCATTGATTGATTGATTGATTGATTGATTGATTGATTGATTGATTGATTGATTGATTGATTGATTGATTGATTGATTGATTGATTGATTGATTGATTGATTGATTGATTGATTGATTGATTGATTGATTGATTGATTGATTGATTGATTGATTGATTGATTGATTGATTGATTGATTGATTGATTGATTGATTGATTGATTGATTGATTGATTGATTGATTGATTGATTGATTGATTGAACTTAAAGAATACGTATTAAATAAGCCACATATCTCTAATAACCTCATATTTTTATTGGTACTGGATCACCATCTTCATCCAGTACATTAAAAATGGACCTCCACAAAATCTGCCACTTGAATGCCACAAGTCATGGCGAGGAGCATCTCGGGGATCTCACCTAACAGCAGAATACCGAACAAGGAGATCCAGTGAAGTAGCAGGGCGACCGATATGATTCAATACAAAACCACACCGATGAGGAAATTAATAGGACATGGATTGGAAACGGATGGCTTATGGCTTGCGGAGAGGCTTGGTGCACTTTTTCGGGTTGACTCCCATGGGCGACTTGTGCATCTATGAGGAAGTGGTCCCACCTAAGATGAACAGTAATTTTAAAGACCGAGCCGGAGCCTGAAGCAGGGGAATTAAACAATGGAAGTTAGATATCCTCAATCCAGCAGAGAATCGAATCCGGGACTCCTTAGATGAAAAACCAGCGTGCTAACGAGTTAGCCATGGGTCCGAGCAGTGCTGAGATGAGAACTCATACATCACGATGCAGTGTCGGAAGATTGCAATTACTGTGGACAGTTGAAGGGAGGAATTTTTCTCCAGACTGCAGCAGATCAATCTACATGGAGGAATTTGCAAGAGTAGCAGACGACAACAAGCTAAAAGAAGTAGAAGACGATGAAGAAATGAGGTAGGGAAGTAAATGAACTAAAATCTATATTTACCAAACAGGTTGTGTGTATGGTACGGGTGGTATAACTGCAAGCTTGCCTGAACCTTAGTTAAGTCTACGGCTGCTAAGTTTCCGGTTGTAGCCTTTTGCTTGCAATGTCCGAAAATCTGTAAATATTAGCTAGACGTTGAATCACAAGAAAAATAAAATAACCTCTAACTTACTTCCCGAACATTAAATTACTGAAATATACTATTTTCGAATTTGTGTAGAAAAAAATTAATCTTGTAGGGAGAGATCCATTTAGGTTGAAATATAATAAGCAGTTTGTCCTATGCTGACGACTTAGTGTTAATGGTAGATTGTGCTGAAAGCCTGCAATCTAAAATCATGGAAACTGGTGCAATGAATATGGTATGAAAATTAACCTCTCCAAGACTAATTTGATGTCAGTAGGTAAGAAATCCAAGAAAATTGGTGATAAAAAGCTGGAACAGGTAGATAATTTCGGGTATTTAGGATGTGTATTCTCCCAGGATGGTAAGTGAGTGAAATTGGATCACGGTGCAGTGAGCTCGCAGTTGCGATCATCAGTGTTCTGTAAGAAGAAAGTCAGCTCTGGACGAAACTATCTTTACAACGTTCTGTTTTCAAACCAACTTTGCTGTACGGGAGTGAAATCTGGGTGGACTCAGGATATGTTATTCGTAAGTTAGAAGTAACATACATGAAAGTAGCGAGAATGATCGCTGGTACAAACAGGTGGGCACAATGGCAGGAGGGTACTCGAAACGAGGAGATAAAGGCTAAGTTAGGAATGAACTCGATGGATGAAGCTGTAAGCACAAAACCGGCTTCGGTGGTGGGGTCATGTGAGGCGATTGGTGGAGTATTGGTTACCTAAGAGTATAATATACTTGGGCATGGAGGGTAAGAAAAGTAGAGGGAGACCAAGAAGACGACGGTTAGACTCAGTTTCTAATAATTTAAAGATATTAAGTACAGAACTAGTTACAAGTAGGCGGCCGTTAGTAAATTCACAGAGGCTTGCAGATTGAATGCATGACAGTGTATAAGGGAGATGTACTAAGTATGTAACACATACATATAGTAAGCACGTAGTTGCACATAACTTTTGGTAACGTATTCAGTTCTAGTTTTGTGTGGAATTCTGACAACAGGTGGTGGTGGTGGCGGAGGTGGTGCTGATGGTGGTGATTATTGTTATAATAGGAAGTAAAACTAGGTAACCATACTCTATTAACGGTAATCAGAGTGAAAAGAAGCGAAAGGGATCCGACTCTTCGAAACATGAAGGTATCGGCCAAATAAAACAAGAACCACGAAGGGCGTGAAAATGAAAGGCTCCCTACGCCTCGAATGCTCTAATACCGTGGGGGTCGAACAAGAGTTGACCGAGGGTAGCCGGATAGGATAGATAAATGTGATGACCGTGGCACAAGTAAGTGGAAGCAAAGCCAGGATTCACATTCCAAGTTAAAAGCTCCTGGGGCCCCTTTTAGTCGCTACTTACGACAGGCAGGGGTACCGTAACTTTTAATTTCAAAATTCCCTTATGCACTGGCCGGGGCTCGAGTCGTGGCCGCCTTGGTTAGAATCCATTGACTAGGTCAGTCAGCTATGACACATCCTACCTTTATGTCATGAGTCATTATTGGATAGGCTGGTGAAAACTTATACGGTCTGTGATTCAGGAGCAGAACTATAATTTAATGTACCTGTCTTGAACATCAATGGTAACAATGTAAACTTCTTACAATAACTATTGGTCTGAACTCATGCAGTCAGGCACCAGATGTAACTTAGGAAGCAGATGGTGTTTTCCACAGGGCTGGCAAATTTAATGTTGAATATCTTCGAAACAAAATGGTTGCAGAGCGCTTTGAACTTGCTAAGGTCCTGTGTTGCGGATCTGTTAGTATTCACGAGCAACTGATGAGAGCTGAATCAGAAGGAAATTTCTCATCAGAAAATCTTTTTAAACACGGATGTGTTTAGGTCTATCTGGAATAAGCTCCATCAATTTCCCCAGAGCATTGGAACCACGACAACCACTGCTCGTCTATGTACACTAGGTCAGTAGTGTCATCTTCTCACTGTACGCTTTCTTCCTGGAACTAAGAGTTTGAGGAAATCTCGTACCTATTGAACCCATCAGTCCAGAAATAAATTCTTGAATTGGCCGGAAAACGAACCCAGGGCCTTGTGATAAGGGACAGGCAAGCTGCCTCTACACCATAAGCTTGGCTCATAATAATTATTAGTATTTTAACTTACTTACGACGTATAGATGCATTTCATTTTCTCATAATTCATGAGCGTTGCCATTCTTACGTAAATACAAACATTTTTCTTTCAATTTATCGCAACTCTTTGTTTTCCCTAAGTGTGCACCCCTGCATGTCGTAAGAGGCTACTAAGAGTGGAAGATCCCCCTGTGGGTGGGGTCGGTAGAATAACACCCAGGGGCTTTCAAGTTTGGAGCGTGGGTTGGCGACCACCGAGCCCTCAGCTGATTCCTGGCAATGCTTCCACTCACTTGTGCCAGGCTCCTCACTTTCTTCTATCCTATAGACCTCCCTTGGTCAACTCTTGTTATTTTCTGACCCCGACGCTATTAGGTTTGCGAGGGCTAGGGAGTCTTTCATTTTCACGCCCTTCTTGGCCCTTGTCTTTTTCTAGCCGGTACCTTCATTTTTCGGAGTTTCGGGCTCCTTCCATTTTTTATCTGATTAGTGTTATATAGAGGATGGCTGCCTAGTTGTACTTCCTCTTAAAAAAATAATCACCACCACCACCACTACGTGGGGAAGAACCAAACAATCTGCAGCGTACTCGCTCCCTCGTCTTCTAAGCTCAAAAATACATATCGACGATTCTATGATTATCCGTATAGCGCATAAAATTAACGAATGCGAATGTTTGCTCAGTTTTACACCCCACCGACACCGACAGGTTTTATGGGATAAGACAGATATAGGAATGGGAAAATGACGGTGGCCTTAATTAAGGTACAAACCCATCATTTACCTAATGTCAAAATAAAAAACAATAAACCACCTTCAGGGCTGCCGACAGTGGGATTCGAACCCACTAACACCTAATGCAAGCTCATTGCTACGTGACCCAAACTGCGTAGTCAGCTCACTCGCCAAAAGAGGACAAATCCCCCTATTAGAACTCATAATACAGTAGAATAAACTCACCTTTTTTGGAACCGTTGTCCAGCGTTGAACTATGGACTCATCTTCCTGTAAGAGAAATAATAATAATAATAATAATAATAATAATAATAATAATAATAATAATAATAATAATAATAATAATAATAATAATAATAATAATAATAATAATAATAATAATACATGTTTACATTTACTGAAATGACGCCCTCCAGGATCATTTGAAGGATATCTGTGTATACTTTTAAGAACATCATTGAGATAAACATGATGTATTTGAAAGTACTGGACAGGTAAGGAACTGGTGAAGCTTCTGGTTCGGCTGTAGTAGAATAGAAAACATCCTCATCATTTGTTTTTTTTTTTTTTCGTCTCTGTTTCTGTGCGATGTATCCATATATCAATTACTAGCAGGTAACGATTACAGTTTTATTTCAAGAAGCAAATTGAAGACCTCCCCAATATAAGAATGTAACCAACAAATCAATAAATTTTCAGGAGAGAGGAAAGTTATTTTTTTGGGTTTATTTCAACAATTTGCCTTACGTCGCACAGGCACGGATAGGTCATAAGGCGTCGATGGGATAGGAAAGGGATGGGAGTGTGAAGGAAGCGGTCATGGCCTTAATTAAGGTACAGCCCTCCAGCATTTGCCTGGTGTGAAAATGCGAAACCACAGAAAACCATCTTCAGGCCTGCCGACAGAAAACTCAGAGTAGCGTGCCCCTAACCGTACAGCCAACTTGCCCGGTGGGTTTATTGTATAGTATACACCACTTGAACCAACTGCATATGCAAGTGCACAAATGAGTTCAGCTATTAAAAACAGTATTTTATTATAACTTAAGGGTCTTAAAAATAATTTACGAAATTTATCAGCCCCTTCTAATATCGTTTAATGCAGCCCAACTAACGTGCACATGGTTATAGGGGTGCTATTCCCCTGCAGGCGTACTGCATGGTACTAATGTTCAGTGAGCACATTTTGCACACGGTTCTGAACCCTAGCGAAATGTTACTTCATCCGTTCGCAAAACATGACGCCTTGAAATCATGTAGCAACTTTCTTTTACCATGTAACTATGTTAATGTGTCGTGCCTCGTGACCGGGTGTAACGAAGAGGGGACTCAGTACATAAAACTAGGTAACAGTGCAGTGATTAATATCTGAAACGCCGAACCGGATGGCGTATGTACTCTGCTCTCGTCGTACTACCGGCATGTTTCCTGCAGTGTAGCGTAGTGGAAGTCGTTAGGCGTTCGCCTAGCAATTGACTGAATGTGCCAGCGGCTGTTCGAATCCTGCATCGTTCGAGTATTTTTGCAATGGCGATGTTTGGATACGTAAACATAGGCCCACGTTTGCCACATTCAAACAGTTGAATGACCCTGATATGCATCGTGTGACCTGCGTATACTCCGCTTGCTAGTGCCTAATGTACTATAATCGCTGCTGTCATTCGGCATGTTTTCCCCAGAGCAATACGTTGACATGCTCCTCATTTATGCCGAAGCAAGACAAAACGCGTGCGAGCCACTACGTCTGTATCAGGAACGGTATCCCGATAGGCGACAACCGGCTTCTACGAAGTTCCGCCGTGTTGAAAGACGCCTAAGGACAACAGGCGTGATTCCAAACCAGCCACCAGCCCGCGATAGGCCCGTTACATCGGGTGAAACAGAAAGGCCGTTCTGGAGGCAGCTCGCAATAATGCACAGGTAAGTACAAGGGCGATTGCACGACAGGTGAACACCAGCCAGCCGGCGAATACTGCATGAACATAAATTTCACCCGTACCATCTTGAGCTACATTAAGAGCTCCATGGGCGGGATTTCAAAGCTCGAACGGAGTTCTGTCGTTGGCTATTAGGCAGGCTGGACAATGATGTAGCATTCGTATCGCATATCTTGTTCTCGGACGAACCGCGCTTCCACAATAATGGGAACGTCAATCGTCACAACATGCACTATTGGAGTCCGGTCAATCCTCACTAGGTGCGTCAGACGGCCCATCAGCTACGATGGAGAGTGAAGGTTTGGTGTGGAATCTTGGAGGATCGCCTGATTGGACCTGATTTATTTGAGGGCCATTGGACGGGGCCACGCGACCTGCACTTTCTGCGTCAGGAACTCCCACTGCTCCTGGAGTATGTGCCCTTACACGATCGTTTGACAATGTGGCTGCAACAGGATGGAGCTCCACCACATTCGACTTTGCCCGTTCGTAACCATCTCAACGAGGAATGGATAGGGAAATGGATAGGACGAGGGCACCCTGTTTCTTGGCCCACCAGATCACCGGATTTAACGCCGTTAGACTTCTTCTTGCGGGGACATTTGAAGAACATCGTTTACACTCAAGCGCCGGAAAAACCCGTCCAGCTCCGGTAACTCATCACGGACACCTGCCGCGCAATTACTCCTGGAATACTTCAGCGCGCAAAACGATCTTTTGGACACAGGGGCCGAATGAGCATAAACCAAAACAGTCATCACATCGAGCGTTTGCCGTGATAAAACTTTGTCAGGGCAGTTGTGCTCCTATTATTTCCGGTCTGTATGTGTCCGGCCTGCTAACTAATCAGCCCTTCTTAGGGCCACAAGCACATTCCTTCGCACACAATTTGCAGGAAAGCGGGTATTGAACTTATATTGCGTGCGGTACGTATTAAACAAATATTTCAAAACTCGTAATTTTCTCCCGGACTCGAACCTCCCACCTGACATGCAAGCCCAATCCACCACGCCTTTACAAACTACACTACGGTTCTGTGCGGCATACTGGACAGCTTGTACCTAGTATTAGGTTTACTGTGGTGACAATATCAACTTAGTGTTTCGCCGGTGTGTCAGGCTCATGAAGGCACACGCATTTCTTCCAGTGTTTCATACGAGTATAATATTACGACGTCCTATCATGGCTAGGCGGTAAATACCATGATATCCGGTTGTGTTGTCTGAGCATACCGGTAGGGCATATGTTTACAGGACGGAATGAATATTGTGGGTTGCATAAAACTACATTGGAAGGGGCGACTGAATCACGCTCTATAATAGAAGAGTGATCCTGTACATTTCTTTCTTTCTTTTTCTTTCTTTCTTTCTTTCTTTCTTTCTTTCTTTCTTTCTTTCTTTCTTTCTTTCTTTCTTTCTTTCTTAATCTGCTTACCCTCCAGGGTTGGTTTTCCCTCGGACTCAGCGAGGGATCCCACCTATACCGCCTCAAAGGCAGTGTCCTGGAGCTTCAGACTCTGGGTCGGCGATACAACTGGGAAGGATTACCAGTACCTCGCCCAGGCGGCCTCACCTGTTATGCTGAACAGGGGCCTTGCGGGGGGATGGGAAGATTGGAAGGGATAGACAAGGAAGAGGGAAGGAAGCAGCCGTGGCCTTAAGTTAGGTAACATCCCGGCATTTGCCTAGAGGAAATGTGGGAAATCACGGAAAAGCACTTCCAGGATGGCTGAGGTGAGAATCGAACCCACCTCTACTCAGTTAACCTCCCGAGGCTGAGTGGAGCGCATTCCAGCCCTCATACCACTTTTCAAATTTCGTGGCCTCCGGGGGTCGCAGCTAATCACACTAACCACTACACCACAGATTTGTCGGTTACATCCTAATTTCGGGGAGGTCTTCAGTTGCGCGTAAATATTCCTTTTTGTGAATAGTAACAATTACAAGTAAAAATTACTAAGAATATAATCGTTACAAGTATTGCGATTACTTTTTGCTCAATTACTTCTCAACTTTAGTTGTTACAAATGTCCCTTTCAACCCATTTTTATTGCCACATCTCCATGACATACCTGTTTTGATTTTCCTGCGCTTTACGAACATAAAATTCTTACATATAATATTCTGACCCATCTAAAGGTCTAAATAAATCATATAACGTCATCCATTATTTAGGAGGTGAGCTCAATAAACCTACTCAGAAAACATACAACGCTCAAATCGTGTGAAATTACTTGAGAAACATACAAATATCTTTTCAGTGTGTCAAAACTAACGACATATTTATTTTTCCTAACAAAATGTCTCAGTGACATATTTATTTTGTGTGTGTGAATAAAGGTCCGTGGTGTGAGTTTCCAGGTACGAAGAGTCCGGATACGGATAGTTCACCACACTACTTGCAAGACACACTCCATGAACATAGACACAAACGTAGACATCTTCAATTAAAGGTAAAGGATATACACACTTAAAACATTCTAGAGGAATATGAATTCTTTATACAAAAATGATCTCAATGACAGATCCAATTTAAATTTTAAATTTACATTTTAAATTTAACTCTAGCCGAAATATTACCAGTGAACATGGAACGTGAGAATTTGAGAATTTGGCATCACTAGCTGATGACTCAGAAGCATGATAACACAGAGAAGAAATAATGGAAGGGAAAAAGAATAGAGAACAATGAAATAAATAAACGGAGAAAGAATGGCATAGTGGAGAATATATACAGAAACTCGAGGGGAAAGAAATAATAGATAAGAAACAGTAGAAAAGAATAGAGAATGAAATATTTGATTTTAAAAATGCAACAGAGAAGAAAGTGAAATAATGGAGAAATGATGAAAGAGAAGCAATTAAGGTTTAGCAAACATAATGTATGAAAGGAGTGAATGGAACAGACAAAACATGAGATAGTTAATAAAAAATAAGGGGACAGATAAGGGAAAGAAATAGTGGAAAAGAAATATTGGAAGAGAGGTGAGAAATTAAATAATAGAAAGAGACTGGAAAGAATGAAATAATAGGGAAAATAATCAAAAAGAAAGAATGGAATAGTGAAGAAATGCTGGAATAGGGGACAGAATAAAGTGCCGTAATGGAGTACAATGACGTAATAGAAAATGGAATACAGTAATGGAGAATGAGATGATACATTATTCAAAAGGAAGTAAAGGAATCTCTTAAAGGAAATTAATTTCCTATTTTAAGAACATTGCGTACTAGATTACACCAGTTATCAGTTATTCTTAAAATTGTTATTCAAACCCCAACAGTCACTAGAATGGTCTAGAAGTGATTCACTAAAAGTTTTGGATTATCCTCTCCCGCGAAGATCTTCCAAATTCAAAATAGATTTACAAAGTTACGTAAAACGTTTGTAGGTTATAAGACCTAAGTGTGGCGGTGCGACTTAAAGCGCATTACTGAAAAAAATAATTTTCCACTAACTGGGGCTGTAAATGTGCTCAGCTGGGACTAGAGTAGTGTGAAAATCGCCTGATATCGCTCGTCCGCCTTTTAAATCAGTCACCACTGACTTAATCTGCACATGTCATACATAACTGCCACAATGTTTTCTCAGCTCTACATTCTTTCATCATCCTCCTTTCCCCTTATCCAACTTCTGCCGGGTTGGGACATCTTTCGCACTTCTCCACCTTCCTCCTTTTTCCACTCCTCTTCATAATTTTGTCCCATTCCAGGTTTCTTCATCTTCCACTCCTCTTTACTGTATCGATCCACCTTGTTCTAGGTCTTTTTTTTAATTCATCGCCATCATCTGTTTTGCTACTCTTTTCTCCTCCATCCTCTTTACATGCCCAAACTATATTAGTTCACACCTGTTAATTTTCTCATTTAGACTTTCCATTCCGGCCTCCTTTCTCATATCTTCGTTTCTCAATCTGTCTTTCCTTGCCTTTCCTATCACACTTCTCAGGTATTTCATTGAATTCTACTCTCCTCCTACTTGCCATTGTCCAGGTCTCAGCGCATAGGTCAATATGGGTGCATAATACATTTCGTACATTATCTCTTTACACTTACTTGTTCCAGACAAGGTTTCATACACTCTGGTAGAATGCATTGCCCTGTTACACCCTCTTGCTAATCTCCATGTCTGCATTAATTCACTCCCTAGGTACTTGAAACTGTCAACAATTTCAAGGCTTTAATCACCAATTTTCACACCGCTTTTCCCTTGTGTTTCTCCTCTTGATATCACCACGGTCTTGCTTTTCTCTGCGCTGATTTTCTTACCATACTTTACAATTTTCAGGCCAGAATCATCCTCCTACCGTATGTGACAGTAGAGGTACTGTCTGGCCGAGAGTCAGGCTGACATTACCAAACTTAACACCCAAAGGAGAGCACCGACGGCTACGAACGGAGGCGTTCTCCCTTTGTAAGCTAGGCGAAGCATTTTTGGAGGATGTGACACATAAATTCACCAGAAAGTAGAACATGTTCAAAGGAATAAATAGCGGAAGAGGAGCTAAGTCATCACGGCAAATAAAACGAAATAACTTTTCCTGTCAGCAACTTCAGTGAAGCGGTTGCAAAATGCGTCTGTACTCCTGAGGAGCGACCTAAAGTAGGTATATAAAATGCCTCTGGGAGTGACGACCTCACCTACATTATATGATATGGTACTTCTAAACCACCTCGGAAAAGGTTAAGGCGTACCCTGAAAGTAACATTCTTTATACAAATAAAAACACATCTTCCCAATAAAAGTTAAAAAGAAATTAATCGAAGCTCTTGCAATGCCACATTTTGACAAAGGCGATATTATTTTCCCTCAGGCTGCAGTGCACTCAAAATGCATCTGTGAGATATACATGTGATTTAAGAAAATATGTCCCCATGTCAACATCGTTCCTAGAACTAGAGTGGTCGCGACTCCATGCTCGTCGTAACCATCATACTTTGTCTCTCCTCTACCGAGTTGTTTCTACATTTTCTCCATCTTACCTACCTTCGCGCTTCCATTACTTATCGAATGTTATAACAGAGATACGAGGACTCAAACATCAAACCTCATATTCTGTGCCTGGATGACGTCAGAGGAAAACCAATCACAGTGTCATTTACAAGAGGGTTAAGGCCCTGTGAAGAGGAAGAAAACTGTCCATTTCTGGTCTTTCATTGGCCGTGCTATTACATTATTATTATTATTATTATTATTATTATTATTATTATTATTATTATTATTATTATTATTATTATTATTATCATCATCATCATCATCTGTTTACCCTCCAGGTTCGGTTTTTCCCTCGGACTTAGCGAGGGATCCCGCCTCTACCGCCTCAAGGGCAATGTCCTGGAGCTTCAGACTCTGGGTCGCGGGATACAACTGGGGAGTATGACCAGTACCTCGCCCAGGCGGCCTCACCTGCTATGCTGAACAGGGGCCTTGTGGAGGGATGGGAAGATTGGAAGGGATAGGCAAGGAAGAGGGAAGGAAGCGGCCGTGGCCTTAAGTTAGGTACCATCCCGGCATTCGCCTGGAGGAGAAGTGGGAAACCATGGAAAACCACTTCCAGGATGGCTGAGGTGGGAATCGAACCCACCTCTACTCAGTTGACCTCCCGAGGCTGAGTGGACCCCGTTCCAGCTCTCGTACCACTTTTCAAATTTCGTGGCAGAGCCGGGAATCGAACCCGGGCCTCCGGGGGTGGCAGCCAATCACGCTAACCACTACACCACAGAGGCGGACATTATTATTATTATTATTATTATTATTATTATTATTATTATTATTATTATTATTATTATTATTATTATTATTATTATTATTATTATTATTATTATTATTATACAATTTACTATCCTTAGAGCACATCAGAGTTTAACAACTTTTTGTAAAACAAAATGCATGCATTTGTATTAATCCAAGGTGTTGAAAGTTAACAATTACTACTTGCTTATAAAAAACAACGGCTGCACTTGCAGTTATTGTTTAATTTACTCATTAGCTCTTAAGCTGTGTCACCTGTGTTGCTTTTAATTTAGAATGCTTTTCATATTTGAAAGCTTGTGACTTATAAATGACAGTAGAAGTAATATATATATAATTTTCAACATTTTACTGTGAATTTGAAAAATGTTATGTTTAAACTCTTCATCCCCCCCCCCTCTCCAAAAAGAGTAAAAGAGAAGAATAAAAGGTACATGGTTCAGAATTCGGTAATTCTCTGACACTTACTGGGTTAGTGTGATGGGCGAGCTTGAATTTGTGATGAAAGTAAATCCAGTTTTGGCTGCTGGCAGGATATATTGGTCAGTTCTTGTGTAATAAGACAGCACAAGTGCGAGTTTATATGTCTTTAATGGCGGTGGAAGAGCTTCCTGCCTAGGTTAATGGATGTGAGAATCTGAGGATAGCAATATTTGTTACAGAATATGAAATCTAAATATTTCAATTAGTGTCGGCGCCCCCCTTATCACTTTCTGAGACCCCGAGAGGGGCGCGCCCCCCACCTTGAGGACCACTGATCTAGAGAACCAGTGCTTCAGTCATAGCCATCTTAACGTGGCGTGTTTACTTATGTACCCGATGAGAAGATCGTAAATATTTTGAACAAGACACACGTATACCTGCGGGCCACCATAATTTAAACACTTCAATCCTCGTCCATAAATCCGTCCGAAGAACGGCTTATTAAAACCCGTAGAGAGCCAGACAACGATATATCGTTGTTTCGTATATACGCGTAAAGTGCCAACCACGATATATCGTTGTTTGGATAGCGCGCAATTCTATACGAGTTAGTACAACTTGGGCCGTTAGATTGCAACATCTTTTGTGTGTCGAGTCCATTGAGAAACGTTATTAGATTTTAACTACGCCGTTAGATAGTGCGTAAGTTCATTCGTTATCATGCATTGAATTTCTAAAGTCCGTGTTCATCTACGACGTATGATCTCCATGCCGCGCGAGTAAAATGGCGACTACCAGGAGAAGTTATTTTCTTAACGATGACGAACTGGCTGTATAACTTAATAATTTTTAGTGAAGAAGAGGATGATGAAGACTCGGATGAGGAAGTCATTCCTCCAACAAGTGAGGAAGAGGACAGTGTAAGTGTTATTGGGACTGATACGGCGAGTTTTCTGTAAACACTCAATCACGTGCTCATTGTCCGAGTGTAAACATTGAAAGTGGTAATGACCGTCTGAGTGACAGTACTGATGATGATGACGGCTGTAACAATATCCAACAGCAACAATTTCCTGTTTTACGTGAAATTCAATTCGGTCAAGATGCAAAATACCAACCCTCACCTGATTGTTATGATACTCCTGGCCCGAGACATGCCCCTTTGTCAGACGCAAACCTATAGCGTATTTTTATTTTATTTTTCACGGCTCAATTATTGAATCTCATAACTACAGAGACAAGCGGATATGAGAAATCATGTCTTGTCACCATATGCCAGAGCACAACAGTGGCACCCGGTTACATTGACTGAAATGAAGGCTTTCATTGCTGTTTTCTTGGAAATGGGTATAACTAGAAGGCCGAGCATATTATCTTATTGGGTCAAAAACTCCCGTTATATTCCACGGTCTGGAAATATGTGCTCAAGAAACAGATTCCAATTGATTCTGAGATTCTTTCATCTTGTGAACAATGATAATCTATCACCATCTGGTCACTCTGACTACAACCCATATGCCAGGTTCGATCCCGTTGTTGAACATGCCAGTTGTATATTACGATACCATTGTACACAACTCTTAAAATACTGGACATAAAAATATGAAACTTTACATGTTTATTCATCTGAAATAGGACATTTCAAAGAAGTCACCAGTTCTGATTTTTTTTTCTGTTTTGATTCTGATTTTTAATTTTTGGTGTTTTAAAATCGTTTGGAAAATATTTTTTTCAAAATAGCCAAGAGCATTTTATTGTTGTAATTTAGTTCAGCAGTAAGACTGTATTCTTATTAACATTTAATAAAAATTTCAAGTCATAGTTATGATATTTGTGAACCATATAGTCCAGAGAGTGAGAACCTGCAAAATTCTCTAAATCTGCCTGGCACTCTTGGCATACTGTGAGCACACGGGTTAACTGTTATTTTTTGAGCCATAGACTGGTTTGATGGAGCACTCTATGCCACCTTATCCTCTGCTATTGTTTTCATTTTTACGTAACTACTGCATCCTACATCTGCTTTAATGCGTTGTCATATTCATACCTTCGTCTACCCCTACAGTTCTTACCGCCTACACTTCTCTCAAAAACCAACCGAACAAGTCGTAGGTGTCTTAAGATGTATCTTATCATACTGTCTCGTCTTCTCGTCAGATTGAGCCAAATCGTTCCCCTCTCACCAATTCCATTCAGTATCTCTTCATTCGTGACTCTATCTGCCAACCTCACTTTCAGCATTCTTCTGTAACACCACATTTCAAAAACTTATATTCTCCTTCTGAGCTAGTTATCATCCATGTTTTACTTCCATATAATTCCATACTCCAGACGAAAGTCTTGAAAAAAGTCTTTGTAATTGCTATACCAATGTTCGAAGGGGGCAAATTTCTTTTCTTAAGGAATCTCTTCCTTGCTTGTGCTAGTCTGCATTTTATGTCCTCCTTACTTCTGTCATCATTAATTATTTTACAACCCAAGTACAATATTCATCTACTTCATTTAAGACTTCATTTCCTACTCTAATATTTCCTGCATCACCAGACTTTGTTCGGCTACACTCCATTACTTTTGCTTTGGACTTATTTATTTTCATCTTGTGCTCCTTCCACAAGACTCTGTCCTTAACGTTCAGCAATTTATCCAGATCTTCTCCAGACTCAGATAAAATAACAATGTCATCGGCAAATCTCAGAGGTTGGATTTTCCATCCCTCTTTGATTTCCTTTACCGCCTGTTCTATATAAGAACTGAAAAGGAGAGGGTACAAACTGCAGCCTTGCCTCACTCCTTTCTGGATTACTGCTCCGTTTTCAAAGCCCTCGATTCTGATTTTTATACAGATTGTAGATAATTGATCTTTCTCGGTATCTGATGTCGATCACCTCCAGAATTCAAATAGCTTGGTCCAATCAACATTTCGAATGCCTGTTCTAGTTCTACGAACACCATGTTTGTGGACTTGTCCTACATAACGAGGTCCTCTAAGATCAGAATCAGACGTAAAGTCAGGATTGCTTCACGTGTTCTGAAAGCTAAACTGATCTTCTCTCTACTCAGTTTCAATTTCTCTTTCCATTCTTATGCAAATAATGCGTGTTAAAGTTAAGATAATGTGTGATATTGCTTTGATTTTAGGATGTTAGGCATTTTCATATCACAAAGAACACCTAGGATATACGTGGATTGCACCCATATCGCTTTACTCGCGTGACGTCATTTATACTATTATCATTAACGTTGAGGCCATAGGTAGCGCAAATTATCTACTTCATTGATCTGTCTCTGTCTTATCCTTGACTTCGACAATATGAAAGTGACTGCGGAATGGGCGATGCTAGTAATGCCATTCCTTCTGCAGCCAGTCCCTGCTATGAATGGTGTGAAAATGTTGCTCATAGGGTCGGTTGGTGCATGCATTTCAGTGGCCTTGGCAGACTGATTGTAATAGCAACTTCTGGGTCGGTGAGGAAAGCAACGGGAAACTACCTCACTCCTCATTTCCCTAGTACGCCTCTTCAGTGATGCCTAGGCCATCTATGACAGCTGATGGCAGAGCTGTTGAGGATCCAACCAGCCTTAGGGCTGAAGACTGAACATACACACAGATAGATAGATAGATAGATAGATAGATAGATAGATAGATAGATAGATAGATAGATAGATAGATAGATAGATAGATAGATAGATAGATAGATAGATAGATAGATAAATGTCTTTATCGGCGTAGTTAAGGTCATTAGACCTTCTCTTACACTAAAGAAATCAGTATGCATTAGAATCATAATTAATACTAGCATAATTAGTACTAAATAAAGCGAAGTTAAACACAATAGAGATGTTTTATAACAAATAAAGTTCCAACCTGGAGAGAAATTCATATTTAAATAATAATAATAATAATAATAATAATAATAATAATAATAATAATAATAATAATGAGTTAGATCAGCCATTCATCGACAAACAAGCGTCGTATGAGTGGCTGACACACTCACATATATACCCAAAAAGAGAGGGATTCATGTTCGCCATACAAGATCAAGTCATTGCCAGAAAGAACTACAGAAAGCATATACTGCATGATCCATCTGTCTATACAGATCAGTGCCGACGATGTAATACATCTCCAGAAACCATTCACCGCATAACCTCAGGTTGTCGATTAACGGCAGATACAGACTACAAGTATAGACATGGCCAAATTTCAAGATTTATTTATCAGAAATTAGCCCGACAAAATAACCTAATCCGTTGTACTGCAGTATATTGCAAGTACAACCCCCAAACAGTCTTGGTAAGAGAAAAATAGAAAACTAACTGGGATAGAAGTATCTTCACTGATTAAAATATTACCTGCAATAGACCAGATAAAACTTTTGTAGATAAAAACAAGAAAATCTGCTTCATAATAGACATAGCCTGCCCTAATCCTCACAATCTCCAATCAACACATACAGAGAAGATACCCGAGTACACAGATCTGGCCACATAAATAAAAACCTTGTGGAAACTCAATGATGTTATAATCATTCCAATTGTGATGGGATGTAATGGTATTATACCAAAGACACTACACAGAAACATTGAAGCAATTAATCTCCACCCTCTCACTTACAGAGAATTACAAAAAGCAGCAATCCTGGCCACTTGCCAAATAGTAAGGAAGTTTATTGGCATGAACCATCCTCCATATATAGAGGACTAATGAAAATCGTCTACTAATACTTTTGACTATTTATGTATAGTAAATATCTATCAAACTTATTTTTGAAAGTTGTAAGTATATATGTATTCACTAAATAGCAGCTCTTCCATATACACTGTACCGAAGAAGCATATAAACCCAACTATAAAATTGTGAATTATATAATAATAATAATAATAATAATAATAATAATAATAATAATAATAATAATAATAATAATAATAATAATAATAATAAATGTTCAGTTCACTCGTATCCCGCTGTACATCTTAACGCTCTTTTAAATGACATCTTGTTGGTATTCCTCTGGCGTCATCAAGCAAACACAGAGAATGAGTTGTTATATGTGGCAGTTCGATGGCGAAGAATGACGAGCATGTTTGATGTTTGAGCCCTTGTATCTCTGTTATGAACATTTGAGAAGTAATGGAAACGCGAAGAAAGGTAAGATGGAGAAAATGTGGTAAGAGGGACTCGATTATTTTATTTTTTTTGACGCAGTGGATGGTATCGTTTTTTTTTTCGATGTTCAAACGAGGGTGAAATCATTTCAGACGATCAAATCAGAGGACAGATCCAATAATAAATTCAGATACCGTCAGAAAGTTAACTTGTTACGTGTTATGCAATAGTGGCTAAAACACAAACAAACAAACAAACAAACAAGCAAACGGACAAACGCAAACGGCTGATGTTAAGGATTTTGAAGTTATAGTTTATACGTGTCCGTGTCTTGAAAGGGGTTCGCGCCTCACCAGTATGGAACCGCGACTGGGCTGGGGATTGAACCTTGACCTTTGGAGAGCGAGCGGGACTGATATTGTCCGACGGACGCATCTTGGCTCCAGCCTCGTTGAACCAATACAGCTTGCATTTGTGTTTCCGCTCAATGAGGTACACAGCACTTTTTATCAGCACCTGAGGACCAAATAACGGAGAAATCCGTAAACTTGCGTATTTTAGGTAATGCATATCTCCTTTTTGTTTGCTACTTGCTGGGTAATGTGCTGACACAGGCATATTTCCGGTAATTCCAGCGTAGAAGTGCCCTAGGGCTAGTAAGTGAGGTACGTCCTCGACATATGCCTGGTCTGAAGGTGGGAAACGGTGAGATGACATCTTCACGGTTTTCAACGGTGGGGAGTTTCAAACTCACAATCTCTCAAATGCAAGCTTGCAGCTCGATAGTTCCTGCCTGAGAGTGGAAAAGTGGAAAATAATGAAAACCAGATGTGGTCATTCATGAGTGCATACCTTTATCAAATGTACATCGATTAATACTAATAAATCATGATGATGATGTCACCCATTCGCTCGAATCCAACCATCGGCGATTCTATGAATCAGCGCTTTCCAAGTTGTCCTGTTCCACACTGCCTCCTTTAGTTGTTTCAGGGTGAGGGTGGTGTCTGTTTTAATGGTGTCTAACCAACGAGTTCTCTGGCGACCTGGTCCTCTTGTACCGCTGATAATTCCTAGTATGACTGCTTTTTCCAATGCATTTGATTGCATAACGCGGCCAAAATATGCTAGTCTCAGCTTTATACTAACCAATGACATATGGGGCTCTAAAACTGCCTTATTGGTAATAATAATAATGATAATAATAATAATAATAATAATAATAATAATAATAATAATAGTATTCATTTTTGCTAGTGACTTTACGTCGCACCGACACAGTTAGGTCTTATGGCAACGATGGGATATGAAAGGCCTAGGAGTTGGAAGGAAGCCCCAGCATTTGCCTGGTGTGAGAATGGGAAACCACGGTAAACCATATACAGGGCTGCCGACAGTGGGATTCGAACCCACTATGTTCCGGATGAAAGCTCACAACCGCGCGCCCCTAACCGCGCGGCCAACTCCCCGGTAGTAGAAATAATAATAATAATAATAATAATAATAATAATAATAATAATAATAATAATAATAATAATAATAACAAGGAAGAGAAGGTTGCAGTTCTACGGACACTTGTCGAGGAAGAACCATACCAGAGTAAAGAAGAGAATCTTTGAATTCTTCCGGAAGAGGAAGACAAACCTGAAATGGTTTCCAGAAGTGAGGTTGGACTTGAAAAAAGATGAGGGTTCCGGAACATTATATCATGGACAGAAATCAATTTCGACAACTCGTCAAAAAGATCTGCGGTTTCCCGGATACTGTGGAAACTCTAGTGAGAAAATGGAGGCCCTATACACAAGAACAGAAGAAGGAAGTAGGAGGAATGATGAAAACATACTGAGAGAGAGTGAAGGCAGAGAAGGCTAAAAATACAGCAAAGATTGGCAAACATCGTCCATAGACGTCCGAAACTAAAATTTAAAATAATAATAATAATAACCCCGGGCTGAATAGCTCAGACGCTAGAGCGCAGGCCTTCTGACCCCAACTTGGCACGTTCGATCCTGGCTCAGTCCTGTAGTATTTGAAGGTGCTCAAATATGTCAGCCTCGTGTTGGTATATTTACTGGCACGCTAAAGAACTCCTTGGGGACAAAATTCCGGAACCTCGGCGTCTCCTCAAGCCATAAAAATAGTTAGTGGGACGTAAAATCAATAACATAGTAATTTGTTTAAATTCCGTTTACCCTCCAGGTTGGTTTTTTCCTCCGTCTCAGCGAGGGATCCCACCTCTACCGCTTCGGGTGAGACTTTGGGTCGAAGATACAACTGGGGAGGAAGACCAGCACTTCACTTCTGTCTTTACCGACGAGCTACTTGTGTAATCATGGCCGACACTGAGATATATTGTACACACAAACTTAACCAAGGAGATCACAGATGTCGCCTTTGTCGTCCTGTGACTTTACGACGTTTGTTCCCGATCTTGTCTATCTGGTTTTTTCTCCATGGCTCTTCTTCAAAGTCTTCATTCTTGGTGAAGGGTTATGGTGGACGACACAATGTTCGCAAACGCGTATTTTTACAAGTGTTATTATAAAGGCTTTAAGGATATTCATATTGTCTTTGAGTTTTCCAACGTGCCTTTGCACATAATATATGTTTGGCCTGATTAAGGTAATGTAACTATCTTTCATTTTAGTTTCTCATTCAGTAATAGGTGTGATATTTATTTATTTATTTATTTATTTATTTATTTATTTATTTATTTATTTATTTATTTATTTATTTATTTATTTATTTATTTATTTATTTATGTGTTTATTTATTTATTTATGTTTTTGCCTATATTATGTTAGTTATATCAGCTATATTTTTCTTTGTGTCACAACTGCGTACTTTGATCTGCGTCTGACTACAATGAGTGCCTGTATTGCGTGAATGAGCTCTGTTGTACTTTGGATATGTTTTCTGTCGATTTTGTTCTACGGTTGATGTGTGGAAGTCTCTTTAATTTTATTATTCATGTACCAAATTGCTCTCCGATGTCCCCCACTATGTTGTCGTGTATCGAAAGGGCCTGTACATGGATGGTTTGTGCTGTTTTGGCATTAGAATTGTATATGGAAGACGTATTGATGATGTGCATTGGCCCTCCGATCTTGTGTTGTTTTGGCCTTGAATATCCGCATGAGACGTTGTTTAAGAACCGTACTTCTGCATTTCGTTCCTACTGATCATTGTTGTCTTTTATGCGTTCCCTGTTCCTTGGGTATTTTTAACCTATTGTGCGTGTGTTCGAATGTGAGGTGTGTAGGATGCATATCATTTGCCTAGTTGTATCGTTTATTCTTATTTTGCTTTTGGGGCCAGTGGCATTTATTTGGTGTGTATACATTTCCTTTGGTCACGTTTTGTTTATCTCTGATATCGAGCTCCATGCCTGCGCGCACCTCCTTCTCTTGATCTTGGTCCGGCCATATTTTATTTTTCTTCCTTTGTGTTCGTTGGAAAACCATTGTTGAGGGACATCCCACTGAATGGCCGTGTATCGCGACCATTAAAGACTCATCCTGTTGATATGGAGATAAGTAATAATTTATTACTTTGAGCTGAGCTGTGCGTCATACATTCTTTGTATAATTGTTTCTAGGTAACAATTTCTATTATTATATTCTGATTGATTGTATTCTGCGTGTGATTGAACCTGTTGGTTGATTCAGGTTACCGGGCAAGTTGGCCATGCGATTAGGGGCGCGCAACTGTGAGCTTGCATCCGAGGTTCGAACTCCATTGTCGGCAGCCCTGAAGGTGGCTTTCCGTAGTTTCCCATTTTCACACCAGGCAAATGCTGGTGCTGTACCTTAATTAAGGCCACGGCCGGTTCCTTTCCATTCCTACCGAGCTCGATAGCTGCAGTCGCTTAAGTGCGACCAGTATCCAGTATTCGGGAGATAGTAGGTTCGAACCCCACTGTCGGCAGCCCTGAAAATGGTTTTCCGTGGTTTCCCATTTTCACACCAGGCAAATGCTGGGGTTGTACCTTAATTAAGGCCACGGCCGCTTCCTTCCCACTCCTAGCCCTTTCCTGTTCCATCGTCGCCGTAAGACCTATCTGTGTCGGTGCGACGTAAAACAACTAGCTTTCCATTCCTAGACCTTTCCTATCCCATCGTCGCCATAAGACCTATCTGTGTCGGTGTGACGTAAAGCAAATAGCAAAAATACATATATATTCAAGTTATAAGGAGGCGCCATGCTATGAGGAAAGTGAATTGTATAGCGAGCTCATGTTTTGTTTCTATCTAGGCTTATTTATCATTTTTTGGTGTTATTCTATCTGCTTTGATTTATGTGTGGCCATCTATTATTTTTGTTTTTAATCGGCGTTATTATTTTCGGAATAGGAGGGGTAGCCTTTTAAATTTTATCCTTTTAATGTAATAGGCTCGAGTTCAGTTCATGACTTCGTCTCTAGTCATTTTCGACCCGATCTACGTGAACATCGTAGGTAATTATTTATGTATCACCCCGTTACCTCTGGTTGATTTGAGTTTCCACCGATTGTTTATTGTTTCCATTTTTTATTATCTTTATGCCTGTGTATGTGTTGTGTTTCTCCGGCTATTTATTCCTCGGTGCTGATCGTGCCCAGATCTGCCGTGGGCATGCTAGAAGAATAACATGAGGCTGGTCTAACATAATAACATACAGTAATTTATTCGTCGTGGAAATTTCAGGTTCGTTTCGCATTGCTTTGGTATAGGGGTGGGGGCAGTACCATCCCGGCATTTGCCTGAAAAAGAAGGAAGAAACTATGTAAAACTACTTCGAAGATGGCTGAGGTGAGAATTGAACAACCCCTTCTACTCAGCTGACCTTCCGAGACTAAGTGAACCCCGTTCCAGTTCTCGTACCACTTTTCAAATTCCGTGGTAGAGCCGGAAATCGAATCTGGTCCCCAGGGGGGTGGCAGATAATCACACTATCCACTACACCACAGAGGCAGTTAATAACAATATACTGTCTTCAGGTATTCCTGGGGTCGTTGGAGCTACCGTGGCTCATCTTGATTTTGACCGGAGGTTTAACACTAGTTCTCCTTTCTAATGACACATGATTTTTTATTAATGGAATTAACTTGTAAGTAAACATTGTAATCATTTAGGCTTCGAAAACTTCAGAACTACCTGCATAACATTTTGGGAAAGGAATAGTAAGTAATCGTAATGTTTGCTACCAGAGTTTGAATCAGAGTAATAACGCCTTGAATTGTGATAAACACATTGCGGTACTGTTGTAGGACTTTTAGAAGCATTCGGTACGATTAACCGTGATCTACTTTTGAAAAATCTTTACAACCTCGGAATAAGAGGTACTGCACGTAGAGGTCTGTAAAATACAGGAATATCAGTAAAAGCTGATGACACGTCTAGTGATACATTATAATGGCGTTTGGCCTCCGGAGAGGCCTGGTGCGGGTCTTTTTCTCGTAGACCGCCCATTGGGTGACCCGCATGTCTATGAAGGTGAGGGCCATACCTAGGATGATTTCTAATGCTGAATAAGCCACACACACCCAGCCCCCGAGCCATTAGAATCAACCAATTAAGGTTAAAACTCCCGTACCGGCCGGGAATCGAACCCTGCGCCCTCTGGACCAAAGGCCGGCATGCTAACCATTTAGCCATGGAGCCTGACGAGTGATACATTAAAAGCAACTCAATGAATCCCAAGGAGTAGTATATTACCACCCCCTGTACATTATTTTCGTATATAAACGACATCAATGAACCGCTAGAATATAGCGCAAGGTACATCTGTGGAGATCATACTTCTTTCAGGGTGGGTGGGAAACAGGGGCGTAGCCAAGGGGCTGTTAGTCGGTGCTAAAATCCCTCTCCTCCATGGACTTTTTAAACAGAAGCTGACAATAAAAACGTTAAAGTCGACTCAAAATGTTTGAACATTCACAGAGATGTAATTGTAAGACCTACAGATCTCTTGAATCTATTTTCTAAGAAGCCTCGAAAGTTGAATTTTAGGTTGAAATCTGAACAAACCACTCGCTGTAAACTGTTGACCTTGGTCATATTATTCTTGTTATTTGTTTTAATGTAAGATTCTGCAGTGTACTGCAATCTGAATGTAACATAATTCACTTGTATCAGTGTTGTTATAACGACATTCATTCATGTGCGACCACACAAGCACAACCACCTTCATTATGAACCATCATCATTTTTTAAAGTATACCACATCCGCCCCACCCCACTCCAACCATCTATCGATCCTGGCTACGCTACTGGTGAAAAATAACTCCCTATTTAAATTGTATATAATGTTTGTATACAGGATGTATCCGTGATGATGTTACAAAGTTTCAGGGATGGTGGAGGACGGGATCGATTTGAGATAAGGAACTGTAGCCCGGAGACGTTCGAATCGAAAGTTATTAATAATCCAAATTGTTTAACGTCCATCCATTCTTAACACAATGCTGTCCGCTCACGTATCAATACGTGTTTCCAAGCACGGTGCTCTGCAGCCGATCACGTATAAATACGTGTTTATGCAAGTCTGCCTTCTGATGCCATCTAACGGTTATTGAGGAACTATTTGGAGATTATCGTTGATGTGCCTAAATGGAAGAAAAACTATGCTTCTTTTAGTACTGGTTTTGCCCGTTTTAGTGCGTCAGTTGCATTTGTTTTTGCCTTCGAATATCTTCCGTGTATCCATCAATGCTAGTAAACAAAAATGGTAGCCCCGGTAAACAAAAACACTGGACTGACTCCTGGTGATATTATACATGAATTATACGCTGATAATTTGTCATATGTTTCCCGTCATTGTGAGGAGAGTGAAGATGAATTGTCTAATGATAATTCTAGAGCTAGTGTCATGCATTTATGTGGAAGTGATGCGTTGAATGACACGTTTATTGCACCATGTGAGCAATGACCTGATGCTTCAGATAGCAAAGATGGTCTAGATGAAAGTACTGTTGATAATATTCTCCCTATTTCTGGCAGTGAGTGGCCTAACAGGATATTATACTGTTTTTGGAGTCTTTCTCGTGGACGCCTGGCGTTAAAATTTCGCCGAGTGAACCTGAAAATATAGGTAGTGATGTCAAGTTGTTCATTTGTAATGATTTGTTGGCGTATATGGTCGAGGAATCAAACAGTTATCAATACCAGAATGAACCGAGATATAAAATCTCACCAAAAACTTTAAAGTGGACAGATATAACTGTGAATGAACCTGAAATTATTAAATTATGATACCCTGCAATAACTCCACGTCTCTGCCAAAACCTTCCGGCCACAAGGGCCAGTTATACATCAGATGGGCCGGACAGCAATGTGTTAACAAACGCTGGGGAGCCAACGGCATGGGGTTGTCACCTTTAAACACACTTAAAAGCCACCGACCTCAGTCGGGTTTGAACCCGTTAACTTGGGATTAGTAGACCAACGCCGTATCCACTACACCACTGTGGCCGCCAGTCAAACGTTCAAGCAAAACCCGGTCTCATACCTCCGACTATACATGCGCATGAGACACCTGTCGAGACTGAAGAAGATATCTTGTCAAGAATTCTCGCTGCCTGCGACGCTGTTCAAACGACACCGGGGATATTCGAACGGGTACGACAAAACTTCGTGCAACGATGCCATACCTGCATTGACGCAGGGGGACGCCATTTCGAACATTTGTCGTAAATGGAGCAGTTGTCAAACTTGCACAGGTAAACGGACTTAAATGAGTAAAATTTTGCTTAACTTTTGACTCGATCGTTTCCCGAATATGGTTTCTTATCTCAAATTGATCCATTTGCCATCCTCCATCATCCCTGAAAGTTAGTAACATCATCACGGATACGGCCTGTATATCGATAATTTTTTTATGAGTCTTAATGTATGTTTTCTTTCCAGTGGTAGAAATGAACTGTAATGGCGCAGGAGAGAGCTCAGGTGGCCACTCGCTACTAAGTCTGGCGGTTCCGTTGTGCAGGTGCAGAGATAGTGACAAACAGTGCACGGGCCTCGCGCTACATTGGTCCTAAACACCATCAAGAACTATCATGATAAACTGATGAGCACAGGATCTGTGACAGATACTCGAAGTGGCCGTACCTCGATATCCAGGTGAAAGGAAAATATGCAAATGGTGCAGAATATGTTCATCAGAAGCCCTCACAAATCAGCAAGACAAGTCCCTCGTGAAAATGGTCTCTCCCCTCATACCATAAGAAATTTTCTGGAAAAAATAATTAAATTTCCGACCGTGGGAGCCACATTCCCGTCAGCTATCTACGGAAGATTGTGACCACGGAATTGAGTATGGTGAGATCATGCTAGGTTGGTATGAAAACAGGTCGCAGTTGTTTGAGAACATCATTTGCAGCGACGAGTTTTTTTTTCATATTGGAGGTTTGTTAACAGACATAACTGTCACTACTGGGCAAAGCCGCCCTAAGGTCACAGTTTGTTGTGGTGACATGACATACAACCAAGTTGTGGGTCCGTTCATTCTTGAAGATACCATGAACGCAGAAAGGTACCGTACCTAGCCATGTTGGAAAATGAAGTTTGGCCAATTTTTTCACTTGGGATAATATCAATGACCTTATTTTGATGCAAGATGGAGCCCCACCTCATTTTGCACTCGACGTCCGTGAGTGGCTGGACCAACGTTTTCCAGAACGTCGGTAGGGTCGCAGTGGTCTGCATGAGTGGTCAGCACGGAGGCCCGACCTTACTCCATGTGACATCTTTCTGTGGGGTAGGGCAAAGGAAGAGGTTTATCGCACCAACCAACAATTTTAATGAACTAAAAGATCCTATTCGCCAAGTCCTCACTAAGGTCCCTCAACAATTCCGGTGAAAGTCAGTCGAAAATATCCCCCGTCGGTTACAAAGACTTCTTCAAAATTCCGGTTCATATGCGGAGTTTTAATTTTCTACTACCAAGTGTTAATCCATAGGATTTCTCCCATGTTAAACTAAACAGCAGAACTTTTTGTGGTCAAATAAAATAAATATTACGAGATTTATTAACATATTACACTAGGGAGTTACTTCCCGCTCACCCCATATATTTACTATATAAAATATTCCTGAAGACAGTAACAGGACTTTAATAATATAATTAAATGTTACCATAACTACAAAATCAATATCACTTTTCTAAAGTTAAATGCACATTTGACTTATGCGCTAGGGCGAACATAGTTACAAATTAAAATATTTTTCATAATGGTGTGTTTGCAACACCAGCAGAAATCCAGCAAATTCACAGAAATACCCTCGATAAACAATGGTAGTTTAAATATGAACTTACCCATTATATTTTATAAACTAAAATATGATGTCGGATTTATGTCACGGCTTAATCGAATCCGTTGGTGAAACCAAGGTTCAGTACTAATAACAACCTTCCAAGAGACTCAATACTGAGTATTCGAAATTGATTATACTAAACGTTTTGTGAGGATCCACGAATTCTTCATGACGTGGTGTAGGTCTTTCGAGTTGAAACATCCTTGCAACATGCTTTTCTGATATAATAGTGTTCCGTAATCGCCTGCTCTCCAGCGGGATTGGTCTAGCAACATCCTATTCCGATATAATAGTGTTCCGTAATCGCCTGCGCTCCAGCGGGATTGGTCTAGCAACATCCTATTCCGATATAATAGTGTTCCGCATCGCCTGCGCTCCAGCGGGATTGGTCTAGCAACATCCTATTCCGATATAATACAGTTCTGAATCGCCTGCGCTCCAGCGGGACTGGTCTAGCAACATCCTATTCCGATATAATAGTGTTCCGTAATCGCCTGCGCTCCAGCGGGATTGGTCTAGCAACATCCTATTCCGATATAATAGTGTTCCCCATCGCCTGCGCTCCAGCGGGATTGGTCTAGCAACATCCTATTCCGATATAATACAGTTCTGAATCGCCTGCGCTCCAGCGGGATTGGTCTAGCAACATCCTATTCCGATATAATAGTGTTCCGCATCGCCTGCGCTCCAGCGGGACTGGTCTAGCAACATCCTATTCCGATATAATAGTGTTCCGCATCACCTGCGCTCCAGCGGGATTGGTCTAGCAACATCCTATTCCGATATAATAGTGTTCCGCATCGCCTGCGCTCCAGCGGGATTGGTCTAGAACATCCTATTCCGATATAATAGTGTTCCGCATCGCCTGCGCTCCAGCGGGATTGGTCTAGCAACATCCTATTCCGATATAATACAGTTCTGAATCGCCTGCGCTCCAGCGGGACTGGTCTAGCAACATCCTATTCCGATATAATAGTGTTCCGCATCGCCTGCGCTCCAGCGGGATTGGTCTAGCAACATCCTATTCCGATATAATAGAGTTCCGCATCGCCTGCGCTCCAGCGGGATTGGTCTAGCAACATCCTATTCCGATATAATAGTGTTCCGCATCGCCTGCGCTCCAGCGGGATTGGTCTAGCAACATCCTATTCCGATATAATAGTGTTCCGCATCGCCTGCGCTCCAGCGGGACTGGTCTAGCAACATCCTATTCCGATATAATAGTGTTCCGCATCGCCTGCGCTCCAGCGGGACTGGTCTAGCAACATCCTATTCCGATATAATAGTGTTCCGCATCACCTGCGCTCCAGCGGGATTGGTCTAGCAACATCCTATTCCGATATAATAGTGTTCCGCATCGCCTGCGCTCCAGCGGGATTGGTCTAGCAACATCCTATTCCGATATAATAGTGTTCCGCATCGCCTGCGCTCCAGCGGGATTGGTCTAGCAACATCCTATTCCGATATAATAGTGTTCCGCATCGCCTGCGCTCCAGCGGGACTGGTCTAGCAACATCCTATTCCGATATAATAGTGTTCCTCATCGCCTGCGCTCCAGCGGGATTGGTCTAGCAACATCCTATTCCGATATAATAGTGTTCCGCATCGCCTGCGCTCCAGCGGGATTGGTCTAGCAACATCCTATTCCAATATAATAGTGTTCCGCATCGCCTGCGCTCCAGCGGGATTGGTCTAGCAACATCCTATTCCGATATAACAGTGTTCCGCATCGCCTGCGCTCCAGCGGGATTGGTCTAGCAACATCCTATTCCGATATAATAGTGTTCCGCATCACCTGCGCTCCAGCGGGATTGGTCTAGCAACATCCTATTCCGATATAATAGTGTTCCGCATCGCCTGCGCTCCAGCGGGACTGGTCTAGCAACATCCTATTCCGATATAATAGTGTTCCGCATCGCCTGCGCTCCAGCGGGATTGGTCTAGCAACATCCTATTCCGATATAATAGTGTTCCGCATCGCCTGCGCTCCAGCGGGATTGGTCTAGCAACATCCTATTCCGATATAATAGTGTTCCGCATCGCCTGCGCTCCAGCGGGATTGGTCTAGCAACATCCTATTCCGATATAATAGTGTTCCGCATCGCCTGCGCTCCAGCGGGATTGGTCTAGCAACATCCTATTCCGATATAATAGTGTTCCGCATCGCCTGCGCTCCAGCGGGATTGGTCTAGCAACATCCTATTCCGATATAATAGTGTTCCGCATCGCCTGCGCTCCAGCGGGATTGGTCTAGCAACATCCTATTCCGATATAATAGTGTTCCGCATCGCCTGCGCTCCAGCGGGATTGGTCTAGCAACATCCTATTCCGATATAATAGTGTTCCGCATCGCCTGCGCTCCAGCGGGATTGGTCGAGCAACATCCTATTCCGATATAATAGTGTTCCGCATCGCCTGCGCTCCAGCGGGATTGGTCTAGCAACATCCTATTCCGATATAATAGTGTTCCGCATCGCCTGCGCTCCAGCGGGATTGGTCTAGCAACATCCTATTCCGATATAATAGTGTTCCGCATCGCCTGCGCTCCAGCGGGATTGGTCGAGCAACATCCTATTCCGATATAATAGTGTTCTGCATCGCCTGCTCTTCACCGCGATCCACGTACTTGTTGTCGAGGAACGTTACGTTAACTAAGTATGAAACTCAATGAGGAAACAACTCTGGAATTAGCATACACGAACAGGAAGTTTGTTGATATTTTCTAATTCCCCCGCTTCCTAAATCCCGGACTGTTATTTTGGAACTGTTATTTGGAACAGAGTGTTTTTTTTTCAGAACAGGAACAACCGGAACTCTTCCCCAAAAGGAAAATCTTCGCCCATATATATATATATATATATATATATATATGTATATTCTCGTTTAGCGCAGCTTTTATTTCGCTTTGTGTATACATACACATACAGGTACAGGTACATACACATACATATACAAAACCTTTTTGAGAACTGTGGTTTTGCTCCTACTCTGGATTTATTCGCAATTTTGATGATGAAAATATTTTCCTGTTCTAATGCTCTTTATCACTCATTTCCTTTGATCTTGTATCCCCTCTCAGCATTGGAAATCTCGTCAATCGGGAAGGACATTAAGAGGTGTGTGGGTGTGGACCAAGGCATATCGGATTCAAATATGTAGAACGTTTCACATCATATTACATCATTATGGTGAGTTCTCAGAAGTGGATCATGTTATGAGTAGGTGGTGCCATGAACTTCCTAGAACAGTCCACAGCTCTCCTAGTAGTGGGCCCACTAAGCGCCATGGCAAGTGGAATATTTCATTAGACAAGAAATCTTAATGAAGGGGCAGTATCATTTGTTGGTGGAGAAGCTTGACAATAGTTCTCAACAGCTTTCACCATAATATAAACCAAATTGCCTTCACCAACCACGCTTTGTAAAGCAGGAGTAGTTGAGCAATTAAATGAGATCGTTGAAGATGAGAATCGTATACTGACACACAAACATAGATAACAAACGCATACTTTCCTAATGTACGGAGAAGACTGAAAATTAAATTAAACCTAAGTCATAACATGACAGCTATGACAACAGGCCACGGAAAATTAGGTGAATACTTCTTTAGGTTCAAAATAACAAATGATCCGACATGTGTGTGCGGTGAAACAAATCATCAGGCAGTTGACCATATTTTTGGGAGTGTAAATTACTCAACTCCGAGAGAGATGAACTTTGTAGGAGTGTTATAAAGTCAGTGGGCCATTGGCTAGTGGACAAAAACGCACTCGTGGACAAACACCTGAAGGATTTTTATAAATTTGTAAATAAAATATATTTTGACATTTTAAAACGAGACTAAAGTCATACACACATCATTGTATATATGATATTAATTAGTACTATGTAGCTGCCTCTCTGGATCAGCGGTAGATTGTCGGCCTCCGGATCCCAAGACAGCGGGTTCAAACCCGGCAGAGGTAGTCGGATTTTTGAAAGGCGGAAAAAAGTCCATTCGACACTCCATGTCGTACGATGTCGGCATGTAAAAGATCTCTGGTGACACATTTGGTGTTTACCCGACAAAATTCATTAAATCTCAGCCATAGACGCCCAAGAGAGTTTCGGTTTACTCGGTCTGCCATCTAGTGGGGACTTACAGTAAAATGGAACGTCCAAATTAACGAGCAGACAGCCAGATGGCGTCAAATTGAAATGTCTGCACGTGGTAGCTGAGTCCATGCGATTATTATTATTATTATTATTATTATTATTATTATTATTATTATTATTATTATTATTATTATTATTATTATTATTATTATTACGATGGTTTGTGGATTTACAGAGGTGAAAGAAGGTGCTGGCTGGAATAGGTCTCAACTACAGAATTAAAGTTAATTTAAAACTGTAACCAAGGTTATATTTTCTTTTCAAAATCAACAGATAACAACAATAGAATGGTAGCAGGAAAACAATTTAAGAAATTACAATAGTTACAAGACTTGGGCTTCGAGCCCCAAGATTAATTTCTGAGCTCTCAGCTCACCACCACAATAGCTAAAGAGCACAAGGAGCAATTGCTCCCAATTACAACGTTAAGAAAAAAAGAGCAGACCCGCTCTCAATTTGACAAGCCTCTCAAAGGCTACAACAAACTTCATTTCTATCTGCCCTTAAGGCACACCAAGAAACAGTGGTATTTGATACCCAACCTACAGGGCCTTTACATGAGGGAAATAAAACATCAGGGTAAGTTACTGGCCCATAATACAAAATAGAATGGAGGCGAAGCTTGCACTCCTAATACACTTTTGAAACCTACTTGGCACTAGGCCGCTTACGCAAGGGGTAATACCATACTAAGGAGGTGACACGATAAGAAAACTTTATTACATTACGAAAGGAAGAAAAACGGTTAAGAAAACGTAGTCACCTCAAAACAATATGAATGGGAGCTCGAGAGGGTTAGGCACTCTCTATCCCAATTGAATGGGTGAAAACCATAACGGTATAAGTGACATTTCTTTAAAAAATGAGTTAAGTGCAGGATGTAACTCCAGGAGGATGTACCCTTTCACCAACCAGGGGATACAAGTGATAGCGGTAATATTCTGCGCTCTAGTGATGGGTGGTATAACTACAAATACATTGCTTTATATGAGTGTTGAAGATGTTTAAATGTCTTTTTCTCTGAATGACTAAAATGTTACTTATACCGTTATGGTTTTCACCCATTCAATTTATAGTTAAGGAGACGAAATTTTACCAAATGTCTATTACATTTTAAAGATAGGTTACATGAGAAAAGTTTCGAACCTGCCCCGAGGGTTAAACTGCAGAGCTAGCAAGAAATAAAGTTATTAAACGGCCATTACCTTGTGGATGAACTTCTGCCCGAAGAAAGAGGCGCTTCCCGCCCCCTGCTACATAATCACACACTAAGCAAGATGTCGATGAAGTGGCACCGAGACAAGAAAATCAGCAGTTTATATACGCTCGTGGAACATTCAAGACCTTTCAAGAATGAGTACACCCCACCCCCCCTCAACTTTATTGGATAGCTTAAAGCAACATCTCCATATCGGAGAAGACATACGTTATTGATAAAAAATTAATTAGAGAAATTCGGGATTGGCTAAATTCAAAACAAGAAGAAAGAGAAGGGTTATACTGCCAACCCCAAAAATGACTGAAAGAAATTTAACAAAGAACAAACTTATGAATACCAAATTTCTTCAAAAAAACAGTTCCTTCACTTCGCACTAGGGTGCACAATTATAGTTCTTAAGTAGTGCCATCTAGAAGAGAATGTCCACACTTCTTGCTGCAGAGCAAACAAATACAAATCGAAATAGACATAGTTCATAACACTTACAGTAAAATTTACAGTAGAGACATCTTCCGAGAAACCTTTGATGTAATACAGATTTTAAAGTTCAGAGTTTCTCCTGTAGAGAGGTTTCAGCTGGCGCAATATTTGAATTCGCGGCGTGGAGGTGTACCGCCCGGTACAATTATTATTATTAGTACTGTCATTATACACTGACTGACAGAGCAAATGCAACACCAAGAAGGAGTGGTCAGAACTTTATGCCAATTGCAGGGTAGACTGACGTCACTGAGGTATGCTCATGATGTGAAATGCGCCGCTGTGCTGCGCACGTAGCGAACGATAAATGGGACACGGCGTTGGCGAATGGCCCACTTCGTACCGTGATTTCTCAGCCGACAGTCATTGTAGAACGTGTTGTCGTGTGCCACAGGACACGTGTATAGCTAAGAATGCCAGGCCGCCGTCAACGGAGGCATTTCCAGCAGACAGACGACTTTACGAGGGGTATGGTGATCGGGCTGAGAAGGGCAGGTTGGTCACTTCGTCAAATCGCAGCCGATACCCATAGGGATGTGTCCACGGTGCAGCGCCTGTGGCGAAGATGGTTGGCGCAGGGACATGTGGCACGTGCGAGGGGTCCAGGCGCAGCCCGAGTGACGTCAGCACGCGAGGATCGGCGCATCCGCCGCCAAGCGGTGGCAGCCCCGCACGCCACGTCAACCGCCATTCTTCAGCATGTGCAAGACACCCTGGCTGTTCCAATATCGACCAGAACAATTACAATTTCCCGTCGATTGGTTGAAGGAGGCCTGCACTCCCGGTGTCCGCTCAGAAGACTACCATTGACTCCACAGCATAGACGTGCACACCTGGCATGGTGCCGGGCTAGAGCGACTTGGATGAGGGAATGGCGGAACGTCGTGTTCTCCGATGAGTCACGCTTCTGTTCTGTCAGTGATAGTCACCGCAGACGAGTGTGGCGTCGGCGTGGAGAAAGGTCAAATCCGGCAGTAACTGTGGAGCGCCCTACCGCTAGACAACGCGGCATCATGGTTTGGGGTGCTATTGCGTATGATTCCACGTCACCTCTAGTGCGTATTCAAGGCACGTTAAATGCCCACCGCTACGTGCAGCATGTGCTGCGGCCGGTAGCACTCCCGTACCTTCAGGGGCTACCCAATGCTCTGTTTCAGCAGGATAATGCCCGCCCACACACTGCTCGCATCTCCCAACAGGCTCTACGAGGTGTACAGATGATTCCGTGGCCAGCGTAGTCTCCGGATCTCTCACCAATCGAACACGTGTGGGATCTCATTGGACGCCGTTTGCAAACTCTGCCCCAGCCTCGTACGGACGACCAACTGTGGCAAATGGTTCACAGAGAATGGAGAACCATCCCTCAGGACACCATCCGCACTCTTATTGACTCTGTACCTCGACGTGTTTCTGCGTGCATCGCCGCTCGCGGTGGTCCTACATCCTACTGAGTCGATGCCGTGCGCATTGTGTAACCTGCATATCGGTTTGAAATAAACATCAATTATTCGTCCGTGCCGTCTCTGTTTTTCCCCAACTTTCATCCCTTTCGAACCACTCCTTCTTGGTGTTGCATTTGCTCTGTCAGTCAGTGTATAATATACAGTATTACTTTCTGAAATGGAGCATGTTGTTATTAAATTATTTAGAAAACAAAAATCAACTCATACATACATACTGTAAGCGTTATAAGTAATTCTGATGAAAGGAAATGACGTATGGCTTTTAGTGCCGGGAGTGTCCGAGAACATGTTCAGCTCGCCAGATGCAGATCTTTTTATTTGACTCCCGTCGGCGACCTGCTCGTCGTGATGAGGATGAAGTGACGATGAAGACGACACACACACCCAGCCCCCATGCCAGCGAAATTAACCAATTATGGTTAACAATTCCCGACCTTGCCGGGAACCGTAGGCATAAACAATTATAGCGATTCTCTTGAGGCTGCAATACTTTTAATATTATCGGAATGAGGTTGTAACCTATCGTAGGTCTCTTTCGTTTTAAGGATTTACGTCATAAATACTCATTTATATCCACGGTTTTTAATGCAATGTACGATTAACCACAACCACAACAGCCAAGCATTTCCTATTCGCACGTCACTATCTGCCGATTCTACTTATCCTTTTTGAGCTACCCTACAATCAGCTGATCGTGATGGCCTCGCGCCGCTACATGGATGAAGTGGCCTTATTCTCACTATATGATTATTAATGTTCTAAGCGTTTAGCTAACAGTCTTGATTTTTGCACCAGTGGTTCTATAATGCGTATTTACAAACACGTTTCGTCATTCAAGGGCCATGTCCACTTGCTTTTGTGACCACTGAAAACATGGCGCACGTTCGTTCAATTAGCTTCAGCCAGGCAGAGCTTCCGCCACGGTAGCTCGTTGATCTAGACCTTGCTATAATGTGACTACGGTACTGCCATTTGTCAGTTATTGCAACTGATTGAAACTGATTTTTGAAGCCGAGAGGCACCTTCATCCGAATAAGGAAAAATTCATATTAAACTGTTAACTATCAACGAGAAAACGCAGTAATGTGGAATATAGAGATATGCATCTTTAATTTAAAGCAAACAACTTGAAAATGGGCCAAGTTGAAGTCGTTGACGGATTGTAGGCAGAAAGTATATTTGTCGTATAGGGTTATACGCATATCAATTTCGTAAAATAAAATACTAATAATTTCCCTGCCAGAGAGAGGGTGTTGCCCTCTGGATGGCCCGCCTCGCCCCTTCAGAGTGAGGAATGAAAGCATTAAACCATAAAAAATAAAAATACTAGTAATAGTTGAAAATATAAAGAAAATAAATAGTGTTGGCGCTTACACATGTAAGTACCTTTCATCTAAACCACATTTCATGAAAATTGGTCCAGTAGGAGGTTGGTGGATTGCAAAAGAAAACGTATTGCGTTTAAAATAATAATAATAATAATAATAATAATAATAATAATAATAATAATAATAATAATATTTCGGCGACTGCGTAAACTCTTGTTACAATTGGCAGTGAACTTCGCTTTCTTTTGAGCCAATAATTTCCTCATTATTTCTGAGTGCACCTGCTTGCGATCCTCTGTCCACGGGATACCGTGTCCACTTTTCGGTTCTTCGTCTCGGTTTAGGCCAACCGTCACTATCTTTTTGGAAAAGACTTCTGTCAAAGGCGTCGTCTGGTTTGATCTGCAGCACATGAAGGACTCCTTTGGTGTTTCTAAACCAAGGTATCGTGGTTTTAGGTTTTGAATCAAATAGGTGAAAGAACTGTTCGGTCAACCTGTTTCTGTCCATTCGTCTGAGGTGACCGGAAATTCGCACCCGTCTTTTGCGGATCGAGTCTGTTAATTTTCTCTATTTTAATATAGACATCCTTGTTGAATCTTTTTTGGTGGATGCCATTCTTGTAGTTGGATCCCGTGATTCCCTTAGTGATTCTACGGCCCTTTTCCTCCAGTTCTTCGAAGAGTCCTTTATTGGTATTTAGGGATAAAATTTCGGCTGTATACATAACTACTGGCTTCAGAATCGCTTCATAGTGACGTATCTGAGTGTTTGGGGAAAGGCATTTTTTGTTGTAGATCGTGCGTGACGTTTGGTACGTTTTTCTAGGTGTGCGTATTCGTTCCCTAAGTGCTTCCTTGTACACTCCACTTTTCATGACGATCTCACCCAGTTACTTAAGTTTTTCTACTCGCCTGATGTCCCCGTATTTTCTCCGAAGTTCTGGTGGTGCGTCTTTTATGTTAGTCATTACTTCTGTTTTTCAAACGATATCTGCAGGCCAGTTTCTTCGGCAATTTGAATGCTAGCGGTTTCTACGTCATTTAACAGAATGACGATGTCATCGACAAAAGTTAGACAGTCTACCAGGATTCCCTTGGATTTACTTCCCATTCTCAATTGGTTCTAGTCGGTTTCCGTTAATTTAGTTCGCCAGTTCCGTATGATTTTCTCAAGAATACACTTGAAATGCGTCGGGGAGAGTCCATCGCCTTCTCTGAATCCTGTTTTGACATCAAAGGAAACCAAGAGACATCCTTGGAGCTTTATCTTGGATTTTGTATCTGTTATGTGGCTTTAATTAACGCCAGCAGTTTCAGATCAACCCCGAGTTCATGAAGGTTGATTAGCAGCACTTCGCGGTCTATTGAGTCGTACGCTTTCTTGAAGTCAACAATGACTGGCATGTATTGTTTGGACCTTGGAGTACAATACCTGATAATCGTTTTGAAGTTATGTGTCTCTTGGCTGTAGAGTGATTTTTCCTGAACCCCCCTTGACATTCACCTACTTGACGCTTCTCTTGGGCTTCTAAACTCTCCAGAATATCAAGCAAGAGAATTTTGTAGGCTACCGGTAGCAGGGATATTCCTCTGCAGTTGATATTTTTCACGCTGCCTTTTTTTGTGCAATGGATGGATCAGGGCCGTTTTCCAATCTTCGGGTAGGGTTTCCTCAATCCAGATTTTTTGTACTTGTGTTTGCAAGATTTCAACTAATTCCTCAAGGACATATTTCCACAATTCTTCAACTACTGAGTCTTCTCCAGCACCTTGTTGTTTATGAGACGGGCAATGTGGAGCTCTATTATATCTTTGCCGGGTGGTCTGGATTCTGGACACCAGAGTATGGGTTCTTTGGTCTCAATGGGGCTTTGAGATTTATCGCAGTTTAGTAGATTCTTGAAGTAGTCTGCTAGAATGTTACAATTTTCTTCATTTGAAGTCACCAGTGTACCGTCTTTTCGCCGAAAACATAGTGATGGCGGCTTATAGCCAGTGAGTTTCCTTTTGAATGCTCTGTAATACTCTCTGATTTCATTTCTCTTAAAGGTTTGGTCTATCTTTTCAACAAGTGATTTTTCGTACTTAAGTTTCTCAGTTGTGGTCACTCTAGCCGTTTGGGTCTGTTGGATTTTTTAGGTTTCTCAGCCGGTTGCCCATTTCGTCGAGTAATAACGTTTCCATGCATCGAGCCTTTCCTTAAGGACTGATTCCGCAGGTATCATTCCACCAGCCATATACTTGTATTTTTTATTTCTACAACTTCTTTGGCGGCCTCAATTAGGCACCTTTTGTTGTTGTTAAAGTCACTGTGGATTGCTCTAGTCTTTTCCTGCAACTCCACTGCACGTCGTCGAAGTTTTGTCGTTGTCAAAGCGTACGATCAATTTGGGGGGAGGGGGTCTTCCTAGTGTTAGCGGAGACCGGTTTGAATTGGATTATAGACATGTAATGGTCTGAGGCCATGTTTCAGCCTTTTTTATTTTGACGTTCAAAATCTCAGGGCTGTTTCTCTGGGAGATCGCGATGTGATGTATTTGGAACTCTCCGATTGTTTGGACTAATGACACCATGTCATCTATTTTCTGGGTAGATGGCGAAAGTCGGTTGACATGACCCGCAGGTTGTGATTTTCGCAAGTGGAGACAAATCTGTCTCCGTTTTGGTTGGCTTTTTTGTGAGCAGGATAATTTCCTACAATTTTCTTGTATTATTGTTCTCGACCTAGTTGGGCATTGAAGTCACCCATAAGAAGTTTCACATGGTATTTGGGTATTTTGGCTAGGATTTCACCCGGTAGGTCACAGAAAATATCCACTACTGGGCGAGTTGGCCGTGCGGTTAGTGCCGCGCAACTGTGAGCTTGCATCCGGGAGATAGTGGGTTCAAACCCCTGAAGATAGTTTTACGTGGATTCCTGGGGATGTAGTTTAATTAAGGCCTTTCCTGTCCCATCGTTACCATAAGACCTATCTGTGTCGATGCGAAGTAAAACAACTTGTAAATAAAAATAAATAGGCCTAAGTTACCCATTTCGTCTACGTCAGCCCTATTTTTATCCATTTTAAGGGCATGGTCGATAACTAGGTTTTGTTGGCGCATTTGACTGTTAATATGGATAATCTGCCATTCACTGGTTCGAAGTTTGCATCCGATTTAAGGAGTCTGGTTCCAAGCATTACAGATCCGTTGAGGATTATCTTTGGATCTCTGCTCTTGAAGATACGGTCTCTTCATCTGGGGACTGTGTTTCTTGTAGGGCAATTACGAACTTCTAATTTTCGTGTAAGGCTTTGGTGAGGGTTTTCAGCTTGCCAGTTTTTGTAAGGGAGTTTATGTTGAATGTTAATAGAAAGGTTTTTGATTTGGCTCTCAGTTTTTGACGTTCTAACTCGTCTCTTGCGCCGCTGCTTTCACGACGAGGCATTCATCCGAAGACATACCCCCTGGGGTAACTTAATTGAACGTTTGTGCCATAATGCTTTTAGACTTCAGTTTGTTTTGGACGCGTACATCCATGTTACAACTAGGGTTGTTAGCCATAGAGGTTGCCTGAAGATGTCTTCTGGTTTAAAGGCTTTTGAAGACCCCAGCATTGTCCGGCTCGCCGACTCAGCTTCCCGCTGAGTTTGGTTATCCGATCTTCCATTGGGTTGCTCGACTTAACACGAGAATTTCTTGTAGTTTACATGCTGGAGTTGGAGTGAAAGAGGTTAGTTGGATTATCTTGCTGAATTCAATATATTAACGTTGCAGATGTTGGTAACGACGCATTTCACTCCCATTTGCCAGAGTCAACATGACTCCTCCCGGGTCAATTCCTGGAACTATTATTATTATTATTATTATTATTATTATTACTATTATTATTATTATTATTATTATTATTATTATTATTATTATTATTATTATTATTATTATTATTATTATTATTATTATTATTTTCTTAATAAATTTAATCTCTATTCGCATAAAACTATATAAAATAATAACGACTGCACCTATCGAGCTCGGTAAAACCTACTTCTAGTCGTTTACCCATGCACTGAAGTCGCCTGGTTGAACTATTCATAAAAAAAGTGAAATTGCTATGTGCTACGGATCCTGCTTCTGTAACCTTGCGTTTGGGAGATGGTAGGTTTGAACCTCCCCATATGCAGCCTTGAATATTGTTTTCCAAATTTTCCCATTTCCACAAGAGGCAATGCCTTTTCTCAAAGGTTTGTACACGGAATGTGTGGAGTATGGTCGATCATTACGGAGAGGGAGGAAACTATCGGATTATGTTCCCTTTACTTTCTCCCAGGTAGTTTCAATAGAGAAGCAGGGTCCCACAAATAGTTACGTGAATGACGTGGATCTGTAGAAAATTTTTAAAACTCTGGTGTGTTGCATCTTTATGCTGTTTGTTCCCTCTTCCAGTATTCCTTTAGCGCTGACTATTCATTGGCCCAGCCATCTACGACAGAAGGCTTATTTGTTTCACTGCGACTTCACAGATACCGTGTGCGGACTTTACCCTAATTAAGGTCACGCCTGCTACCCTCCAAGTCTTAGCCGTTCCCCATTGCAGTTTCACTGAAAATATATGTGCGTTTGTGATAAGTAAAACGCCTAGCAAAAGAATAATTTTAAAAGAATAAAAAATCTAAATCAAGCCAATATTGTTTTTATTTGTGTAAAGCGATCAAACCCAACGGACCGCGCACCGCTACGAGACTCCACCTCAATCAATCAATCAATCAATCAATCAATCAATCAATCAATCAATCAATCAATCAATCAATCAATCAATCAATCAATCAATCAATCAATCAATCAATCAATCAATCATCACTGATCTGCATTTAGGGGAGTCGCTCAGGTTGCATATTCCCTTATCTGTTGTTTACTTAGCTTTGCCTTAAATAATTGCAACGAAGTTGAAAATTTACTGAACATCAACCTTGGAAAATTATTACAATCCCCAGCTCCTCTTCCTATAAATGAATATTTTCCCCAATTTGTCCTTTTAAATTCCAACTTTATATTGTGATTTTTCCTAATTTTAAAAATACCACTCAAACTTATTCGTCTACAAATATCATTCCAGGCCATCTCACCACTTACAGTTCGAAACATACCATTTAGTCGAGCAGCTCGTCTCCTTTCTCCGAAGTCCTCCCAGCCTAAACTTTGCAACATTTTCGTAACGCTATTCTTTTGTCGGAAATCACCCAGAACACATCGAGCTGCTTTTCTTTGATTTTTTCCAGTTCTCGAATCAAGTAATCCTGGTGAGGGTCCCGTACACTGTAAACGATACTCTAGTTGGGATCTTACCAGAGACTGATATGCTCTCTCCTTTACATCCTTACTACAACCCCCAAAATCACCTTATATCCGTGTGCAGAAATATGTATCCATTATTTACAATCGCATTTAGGTGATTACCCCAATGAAAACCTCTTCTTATATTAACACCTAGGTACTTACAGTGTTCCTCGTAAGTAACTTCCACCCTATCAACGCAACTTCATCGCTGTCAATCACCACACTTCTATACCTTGCAGGTCCTCACGGAGGGGGTCGTCTTCCTTTCCCTTGACCCCAGGAGTCGACTTCTTTTGGAGATGAAATCCAAGAGCTCCCGTTGTCGCCTGCGGTCTTCCATTCCAGCCATATGTCCAGCTCACAGCAGTTGCTTGCTCTGCTATGTTGACACCTTGGTACAGTTCCTCTAACTCATGATTTTGTCTAACCCTCCATTCACACATGTTTGCGTCCAACATCGGACCGATGATCTTTCACAAAAATAATTCTTTCGAATTCGAGAGCTTTCTTTTAATGTCTTGGTTTAGGATACTGCACGTTTCACAGCCATATCGTTTCGAGAGACTTTTGAAGCAGTTAAGTTGTGTTAAGCTGTAGAAAAATCTGTTTTCTGCCTGGATCCTGACGTTGATTTCCGCCTCGCATGATGAGTCCTCAGTGAAAAGCGCTCTCAAGTATTTGAATTTGCGGACTCCCCTGTAGGACCGATCTCCCACCCACAGTGACTGTAGCTGTCAAGCAACTTGACTTTGTTCTCGAAAAACAGGAAGGTAATCCGTGTTAGCTTTGTTTATTAGGAACGAATACTAGCTAAATTTATAGGAGATTATATACGAGTACCTAAGACCATTTGGAGATAAATGAATGACCTTTTATCACACGAAGGAAATGCAAACTGTTTACATACTGTATTCTATTTTGCCAGGAGATTTACAGTCTGGCTGTCAAAAGTACTGGAAAATCGAGTGCAAGTACCTATTCAGGGGTACCACGAGTAGGAATCAGCCTCACCCCATGTGCTAGGACTCTCACCAGAATGTCCAATGGAGAAATAAATGGAGTACCAACACCAACCTTCAAGTTGGGAGTGAACATGGACTGCCCTCAATAGGATTCGAACTACCGGCAGAATCTGTTCTGAATTACTTTTTAAATGGAGTAAAATTCCTTCTCCTCGGTGTGACTGCGGTTCTCTCCCACAGTCAGTATGTGATGAATATGTTAAAAGAGCGTATCAGGGAAATCGGTCCGATTTCCTATTAGCAAGACCCGCACCCATAGAATGGACATGCAATTTAGACTTAGCCTGCCTTGTCCTGTTCCCCCTGTAAATTTGTAAATATTAATGTATATGTATGTATATAGGCTGGTCAGAAACAGCGCGAATCGGGCAATTGAGTGTTAGAGGGTTGGTTGTACTGTAAAAAGTAATTTGAAAGAAATAATTCGATATCCAGCGCCTTTATTATTTTATCAGCTGCTGAAGTTAGCCAATCAAGTCGCTTTGTGAAGCAATGTTGCTAAATGTACACGTGACTTAAAGGGGACCGATGACTGAAATTTCGTGATATCCTTACAAAAAATTATTTTTGCAATTATTTTAAAAAAAATAACACGAATTCTTCTGTTCTGGCAGATAATTTCAAGTTCAGCCAATTTTAAAAGCCATACAGACATTTCACTGGGCTGCCGTGTGGGTGTCTCTGCCACGCCCACCTCATACTGATTGCATTTTATCGCATTCTTTTGGCAGTATTTTGCCGTTTCCGTTTGAATTTGGTTCCGTTTTTCTTACCTTTCATTTGTTTCATTTTTTCAGTGCTTTGCTTCCACATGCTGCAGTTCTTCTTTGATTTACATGAAACTTACTGCAGTTACGGTAACATGCTTTTAAAGAATTTTATTCGTTGATTGGAAGCAACGTTACATGCATTTGATAGTATATTATTTTACTATAGAAATTAGCAAACCAGAAATTCAAAACGTTTAGTCTGTGACATATTTGAGGAGAAATACATATTTAAGCAGGTTATGTTTGTATATGTACGTTAACACCATTATAAAATATAGAAGTCACAGAAACCAAAATTGTGCCTCAGGGAACTTTTTTCAGTAACTCGTACCTCGGGCCCGGATGTTTATGACAGGACATATTTTATTATTTATATTATTTCAACGTAAAATTCATATTTTGGCTTTATTAACGTTTTTTGTCATTTTCCGGTAATTTTTCATATTATAGTCATATTCCCCTGTCAAATTTCGTATTTTCTCAAACCTGCTAGCAGTCGTCTCAAAGGAGGATTTTTTACATCTCCTAATTGTTGTCTGTAATTTCTTACAATTATATTTTTTTTTAGAAATATATATGTATGTGAATTAGGATGGTAAGCTGTATAGAAAGAGACAGTTGCGTAGAAAGCGACGAAAAGGTGAGTCTCAATTGAATTCTAATGATGTGAAATATTTCAAATATGCCCCAATAAAAGTCCTGGAAAGTTTAGCGGTCTTTTTCTCGTTACAAGTCAATGTTGCGGGAAAATCGAAGATTGTTCCTACTTGAAAACTTTAAAACGTATATAATTTGCTACTGTAATTCTTTATGATTGCCCATAAAAATGTAACATAAATTCACTCTGGTAGAGTCGAGAGTTACCTCTGGATTGAGTAATTAAATAAATTCGAAATATAATAATTAATATTATCACTTATTTATTATTATTACTATTGAATGTGCTAGATTTTAAAATTACTCTATATTTTCAATATAATGTTAATTTAAACAGCGGAAAGATTTTGAAGATTTCAAAAGTGTTACCAAAAAATTTTGAAGTCATATTTCTTGTCATATTTTGATACTTTTTAGGCCATAAGTGCTTGCATATTTCTAACATTTTTAGGTCATCAACGTCCGGGCCCTACTCATAACTAAATATCAAAAGATGATCCTTGAAGAAGATTGAATCAACCTACTGCTTTGAAACTTGGTATAATAGATAATACTTACTTCATGAATATGCTCACTAAATTTCATGCTGAAAAATCTGCAAAATTGTAGAAATTGAAAATTTCAGTCATCGGTCCCCTTAAGATCGGCTTGAGAGCACCAGTTGAAGAAAAACAACTCTGCGTGAACAGGATCACGCCATAACAAGTGCGCTAGAGTGACACCGGTTGAAACCCGCGGTGTGTTTGTGTTCGATGGTTCTCAAGCCGGTATTAAGATACGTGTAGATTTAGACTTCACCAACGAAGCGATCTGATTGGATAACTTCAGGAGCTGATAAAATAATAACGGTGCGAGATACTGAATTGTGTTTTTCAAATTATTTATCAGTATGACCAACCCTGCAACGCTCATGTGCACGATTCACGTTGCTTCCGACCACTCTGTATATTTATCTTGAATGACTTTGTTTATCAAGTAGCGAATATTTAAGACTAACTTAAATATTGTATTTAAGCGATCCACCCATTCAATACATACATAATTTACTCATTCTAGTACAGGTACATGTTTCTTCCCCTAAGGGACATCGTCAGCTAGAATAAATTACAACAATATATGAGAATACAAAAATTGCATTAATAGATTGGAAAGACAAATTAAAAACACTTTTATATGCAAGGACATTTAAAATATTATTATCAAAAGTTTTTATTCACAACAACGATCATCTTACGATTTTATGAATACAGCTCTTATTTCCCACGAACTTTATCATCAAGAGTTTAATGAACAATTCAACCAATTTTTTTGACTACATTTATGACATGAAACTTTAACAAAGTTTTCTGAAAGGATTTTTCGTGTTCACCTGTCTCAAGTAAAGCCTGTCTGAAGGCCTTTATCAATGTTTCTGAAAATTCACCAAGTGATTATATTGCTGAATTAATTATATTTCTTTCCTCAGCGTATTTTATTAGTATAAGTTTAAGTATTATTGGAAGTATAGATAAGAAGGCCTTATGCTCCTTTTGGTTATCAGAAATTATTTATAATAGCTAGTTATGTATGTAAACTAGTACTTATACACATGTTTAAGTTGCATCCTAAGTTTTAACTTTGTTTCTTTGTATAAAATCCCATTGTAAAAACCTTCCCTTCCCTAATTTCTACGCATTCTGCCATAAGCCGCCCCTGCCTCCGAACTTGACCAGAAACTCCGTGCTGCCCCTCCTCCAAAGACGCTAGCCTTGATTCACAGTATATATAGTCTATATCTTCGTACAACAGTTACTTTTGCCTGAAATTTGCATGTTGCAGTGCCCAACATTACATCAGAGGGCATGTGAAATCAACCTGAGAGAAATGCCGGCGCGTGGTATGGGCCCGCCTCATTCCGACTGAGAAAACTACCTCCTTTGAGCCTGTCATCGTGGGAAGATGCCCGGAGGCATGACTCAACCTCCCATTATGCTTGGGGCGGGACCTTACGATGTGGTCTCGGGCTGTCATCAGCACGGCTTCAGTCTTCACTGTATCGGAAGAATGGTATCTCAGAGTACCTAAGGGTTCCGACCGTCCCCATGCAGAGATCGGCAGCGACGGCCGCTACTGCCATCAACCCTGGGCACTACAGCCCGAACTTGAACTTCTTCGGTGCTGGTTTTAGGACAACTCGACTTCAAGAACGCACAACTAACAAACAGGCATGAATTCTTAGACAAGATATACTCCAGCTTTCCTAGGCATTCCTCTAAAGCAATGTGCTCATGTACTTCAAGATTTCAAAGCTGTTCACCCCATTGTAAAACCTTAAGGGTGGAGGTCTGTACCAGAGGTACACCTTCCCCGGATATTTAAATTTGGCGCCTTCTCTAAGGCAATTTATGCCAACGAACTTGAACTTGTATACTTCAGAAGATTTTGTCGTCTCCCGTTAGATGGCTAGACCATAGATTTGTAACTATTTGATACAGTAATGTTTATTTTTGAGTAGGTAAACCTGGGTCTGACGATTGTTTTTAATGTACCTAAGTTGTCAACACTTCAGCTGGTTCCTCCTCGATTGTAATCTACCTATCAGATACTGGGAAATACATTCTCTAGCCAATTAAAACCGGGGGTGTGTACAGGAATCCTTCCTATCAGCAAAGAGTTCTGGAAGCTTCCCCTTATGGAACTATAAAATCAGGGCACTTTCGGGCCATCTTGTCTGAATTGCTCCAGTGCTTGGGAGTGTGACTTGACCTAGGAGGCAGGGGCGAGGCCTGCGTGAGGAAGATCCAGCGGCACAAGGTAATGGCAGAATTTACCTAGACATGTGATAGATCCCGCGGATAGTTTTAGGTGAAGTTTACAACCTCTTTTCTTTTAATGTAATGCTGTAAACTGGTGGTTTCAATGTAGAAGTCTGTGGACTCTGGTTCTATTCCCTTGGGCGAAATATGAAAGGTAAGGGAAGAAAGACTAATTACCCTCGGGTTTTACCTATTCAACCTTGCGTTGGGTGATTAAAGTTTTTAAAATTCAAAATTTCGTAAATCTTGTGTCGGCATTAAATGTTTCTCCTTTACTCACACCTTATGGTATAGGATTATCCTCTGTATCATTGGGCCATAATCCCCCTTAGGGTTTTAACTATTTCTATACGGAGTGCAGGTGTTTCGTCTCCTTGCCTTTTGTTCATGACCGGTTATGCGCAAGATTTTCCTTATTATTAAGGCCACGTAGTATGGGCAATGCTGCCCCTGTTTACTCGGTATTATTCTTAGGGTATCTATTTCTCAGTTTCGGTTCCCTTTTGGAACGGTTATCAATCTTATTGTTAAGCAATGGATAAGCCCACAACGGGGCCACTATATACGAATACTTTAATGTGAGGCCAACCGATATGTTGTCTGGTGGAATTTTAGTGCGCCATAGGAACCTGATGCCTCTGCGAGGCTGGACTATGGTATATTTGGAGCGCAGACTCCTATGTAGTGTAACAGATCGGAGTAAATCCTGCTCTTGTAAAAGCTATTGTACCTGTCTTGAGCAATAATGCTCCTCCCCGTGTAAACTGACTAACTATCTTAAAATGCTGTATCTGATGTTCGGACTTCTAAGTCCCCGATATTGATAGAGCTGACGAGATCATTAATAACTTGTTCTATTGCTTGTTATCCATTCAGATTTTCTATTTAAAAATAAGGGAAAGAAATAAAATTTCCAAATTTGTTATATTAAATGTTGCTCTAAGTAATTCCTTGTCCAGTGATTCAACCCAAGCGCTTCATAATACTCTGTGAGCCACGGAATCTCCATAAGAATTATTATTACTAGTGGACCCGTGCTGTTCCGCAGCGTTCCTTACAAATATGTCAGATACCTTAAGTGGTCTTTATATGGATGTCGTAGTCATATTGTTTTTCCTGCTCTTTTCGATAGTTTTATGAACATTTAATGCCGGTACATAATAATTGATGCATTCGTAATGTAGTTTATAGCACTTCTTTCCATACGATATTAATTGGCGCTTGACCATTCGGGTGTATCTGCATCTTAATATTTTCAAACGATCTTGCCCGAGATTGGCCGTGACTAAATACTGCTTCGAGTAAGTAGACACTCACTTTTTCAAGAGTCTGTCCCTACATTTTATTAATGGTCATACAGAAGGCTAGTCGTCTTGATACCTTCCCGTCTGAATGTATGTAGACTGTTTTCTCTTAGCAGCATGTAAGTTACTAGGAACGTTCTGCCATCTGTTGAGTATATTTAGAAGCTGGCCAAGGTCAGAGAATCAAAGAGTGCCTAGCAGAGATTTGTATTCTTCCATGATCAGAGAAAGTGTATAGTCTCCGGTTAACCGAGCTCGATAGCTGCAGTCGCGTAAGTGCGGCCAGTATCCAGTATTCGGGAGATAGTAGGTTCGAACCCCACTGTCGGCAGCCCTGAAAATGGTTTTCCGTGGTTTCCCATTTTCACACCAGGCAAATGCTGGGGCTGTACCTTAATTAAGGCCACGGCCGCTTTCTTCCCACTCCTAAGCCTTTCCTGTCCCATCGTCGCCATAAGACCTATCTGTGTCGGTGCGACGTAAAGCAAGTAGCAAAAAAAAAAAAAAGTCTCCGGCTTGAAAGGTAGTAATCAAACATGGCTGCTTGGATTCACATTACTAAGGATGAAAAATCACATATATCAGAATATTGAAGAAAGTGATAATCACTTAGCAACCCGCTATGTACATAATGTGTTGCGGACTAGGGTCATTTAGAGATTTGATTTTTAGGATTAAAAAGCCAAACCAAACCCCAAGGTGCAACAGCCCCGAGGGGCCATGGCCTACCAAGCGACCGCTGCGCAGCCCTAAGGCCTGCAGATTACGAGCTGTCGTGTGGTCAGCACGACGGATCCTCTCGGCCGTTATTCTTGGCTTTCTAGACGGGGGCCACCATCTCACCGTCAGATAGCCCCTCAATTTTAATCAAGTAGGCTGAGTGAACCTCGAACCAGCCCTCAGATGCAGGTAAAAATCCCTGACCTGGCCGCTAATCGAACCCGAGGCCCCCGGGTAAGAGGCAGGCACGCTACCCCTACATCGCGGGGCCGGCTGTGATTTTTAGGATTACTCAAACTTAATTGAACTTAGAGACGTATAAATGTCTGATGATTCATCAGCAGGTAATTACGGAGAGAATGAAAAAGGAATGAAATTCAGTCCAGTAGAACGGCCGGACGGTCTGGAAAAAGCTGTTTGTAGTAAACCTTTTTTAATATATACGTAGATTATTATTATTCGGATAATTTTCCGGCAAAGGCGTGTACACACTGTCAAACGCCCCCTACATAAATTTGATGGCATCCATGAACAAACAAATCAGTAACAAAAATGAAATGGCGTATGGCTTTTAGTGCCGGGAGATCCCATGACGGTTTCGGCTTGCCAGGTGCAGGTCTCTTTTGATTTGACTCCCGTGGGCAGCCTGCGCATCGTGATGAGAATGAAATGATGATGAAGACAACACATACACCCAGTCCCCGTGCCAGGGAAATTAACCAATGATGGTTAAAATTCCCGAACCTGCCGGGAATCGAAGCCGTGACCCCTGTGATCAAAGGCCAGCACGCTAACCATTTAGCCATGGAGCCGGGCAACAAATGAGTAGCAAACTGGGTTGTGGAAGTAAAATGAGCGGGTGAAGGCCAGGTTATCACTCTGTCCTATAAACCTCTTCACCACGGCTTAGAGTAGATAGTTTGTATACTCGGTTTCTCTATTAGAAACAATGCAGTTCAATTGTCGTGCGCTGGCACACTCAAGAGCATATTATTGTCAGTTTCGGGATCACATTAAAGAGATATCAAGGAGGCTCTGGGCACGATATAATACTCTATTACATTATATCGCAGATGGCCTTGTTTCGCCGACATGCAAAGCCCTAGAGAGTGCTCCGGCAACACGAAGTTATCGTGTAATAATGGGGAGATCGAAGCTCCTGTTCTTTTCTGTTCTCAGTTCGTCAGCAACTTGATTTCAACAATCACCAGGGTGAAGTTAGAGAACCAGGTAAAGCGGTAAATATTCTGTTGTTCTTTTACCTTAAACAGAGATATAAAATAATGTCATAATTACGTATGTCGGAGTTACAACTCTAAATTATTTGTCGGGTGTTGTGAGATGGTTGCAGAAATACAAACCCAGCTCTGATGTTTTCAGGAGGAGCATTTCACCTCACTACCATAGATTAACATATAAAGGTCAAATGCGTGTAGACGAACTAAGAAAGTTTCAACTGACATTCGATACGTTATTTATATAATAATAATAATAATAATAATAATAATAATAATAATAATAATAATAATAATAATATCCGCCTCGGTGGTGTAATGGTTAGTGTGATTATCTTCCACCCTCGGAGGACAGACCGGGTTTGATTCCCAGCTCTGCCACGAAATTTGAAAAGTGGCACGAAGCCTGGAACGGGGTCCACTCAGCTTCGGGAGGTCAAATGTGTAGAGAAGTGTTCCATTCCCACCTCAGCCATCCTCGAAGTGGTTTTCCGTGGTTTCCCATTTCTCCTCCAAGCAAATGCCGGGATGGTACCAACTTAAGGTCACGGCAGCTTGCTTCCTTCCTTCCTTCCTTCCTTCTTTCCTTCATCCTACCTTCCTTCTTGTCTATCCTCTCCAATCTTCCCATTCCTCCACAAGGCCCATTTTCAGCATAGTAGGTGAGTCAGCCTGGAAAAGGTACTGGTCCTCCACTTCAGTTTTATCCCCGACCCAAAGTCTCACGCTCCAGGACACTGCCCTTGAGGCGGTAGAGGTGGGATCCCTCACTGAGTCCGAATGAAAACCAACCCTGGAGGGTAAACGGATTAAGAAAGAAAGGAATATAGTCTACAAAATAATTGAAATACGAGAATAATAATAATAATAATAATAATAATAATAATAATAATAATAATACCGAGCTCGATAGTTGCAGTCGCTTAAGTGCGGCCAGTATCCACTATTCGGGAGATAGTAGGTTCGAACCCCACTGTCGGCAGCCCTGAAAATGGTTTTCCGTGGTTTCCCATTTTCACACCAGGCAAATGCTGGGGCTGTACCTTAATTAAGGCCACGGCCGCTTCCTTCCCACTCCTAGCCCTTTCCTGCCCCATCGTCGCCATTAGACCTATCTGTGTCGGTGCGACGTAAAACAACTAGCAAATAATAATAATAATAATAATAATAATAATAATAATAATAATAATAATAATAATAATAATAATAATAATAATAATAATAATAATATGAACAAGAAAGGCCTAACAGAAAAATTGGAAATTAAAGAAAGAAATATCTTAAGGAAAATTCGTGGCACAATTAAAGACGAAGATGAATACAGACGTTGACATAACCACGAGCTGTATATACATGTCCAGAAGATCTCTGATGTCATGTGGAGAAGGAGAATTGTATTTTATGCCTACTTGCTAAAATTGAAATCAACACGCTTATCGAAACAGATCTTTACCTATTTTAAAGATAAGAAGACCCAGCCAACTTGGTTCAGAGAGCTAGAAAGGGACCTTTAGGAGATGGGGATCGCTTATGAAGATATACAAGAACGCAAATTACTCAGCAAGAAGATAAAAGACCACCATTTTCAAAAAGAAATCCAAAGTGGAAGACGGAAGAGACGTGGACGGTGGAAAGAAGAGAGCAACACCAGCAACAAATGAAGAAGCACTGGGTAAAGATCAAAGCCCAGAGAAGACAGCTGAAATAACGTGGTCCATAGTAGGCCGATATGAAATAATAATAATAATAATAATAATAATAATAATAATAATAATAATAATAATAATAATAATAATAATAATAATAATAATAATAATATAGTAATAATAATAATAATAATAATAATAATTGTACCGGGGGTACATCTTCTCCGTCCCGTTGAACTGCGCGCCTTCTAGAAGGCCATCTGTGTAGTGAATCCGGAACTGACGTAAATCAAGGTATTTGGACCTTTAACCTCTGGATGTCTCTACTATCGGCCTATATGCCCCCTGTGGCGGGATTACGGTCAATTACCATTTAGGAGAATTTTCAATGTTTGTAAACCTTAAGTTTTGTATATTGTTTTCTTCATATGCTAAGGTTGTCAACACCCCTACAGCTTCCTTCTTCCATAGTTATTAACCATTCAGGAATTGTGTGTATATTTCTCTATCCAATTAAAATTAGGGGTGAGTACAAGCATTCTGCCTACCTCAAGAGAGTTCTGGATCTTTCCCCTCTGAGATGCTATAAAAGCTGAGCGCTTTACAGCCGTATTGTCAACTTCATCACTGCGGTGTAATGTGTGTACGGCGTAATAGGAGGCAGGGACTGTAGGCCCGCATTCAGAAGGCCTAACAACTCAAGGTAATGGCAGACATCTTTTAACATGTGATAGATCCAGGCACATAACTTGAGGGGAAGGTTTCAAACATCTTTTCTTTTGATAACGTCGGACATGCGCACCTCCAGAGCACACTGGAGTCGGTCGGAGTGCCCGAAAATCTGACGAGACCGCTAATTGCTCTACAAGAGGGAAACGTAACACAGATACAGACACGAAAACAGGGAACAAAACCCATCAAAATTAATCGCGGTGTGCTTCAAGGCTCCCCTTTGTCACCGGCATTATTTAATATCGCTACCAATCATATTGTGGAAGAACTATCTGAAGATTCTTTAGCAAGGAATTACGGTTACTCGATTGCAAACGAGGAGCCTAACCTCACTATAATGTGTTTCGCCGACGATACGGTAATATTTGGGAAAAACATTGAATCTGCTGCCGAACTAGCTAGGATCGCCATAGAAAGATTTAAGGAACTCGGCCTTGACATCAGCGCTTCAAAATCAGCTTGTCTTTCTATCAAAAAAGGTCATCTAACGGAGGATAATATCATCATTAATGACGACTGTAAAATTAAATCACAGTGCAACGGAAGTGCCATTCGTTACTTAGGTGTGAATTTCATCAATGAACTTAAACTGGATCAACAAGCCGTACTTGACAAGACGCGAAACAAGATTGACACCCTTGTTAGCTCACCATTGCTGCAATCTGACCAGAAATTTTCAATTTTAAATAGTTCAGTATCACCTACTCTTATTTACCCACTCCAAGTTACTCCCCTAAACAAGATACCTCAAACTTTTCTATGAGATGCGGATAAAATACTGAAGAGTGGAACTAAAGAATTATTACAACTACCAGCAGACGTTCCGGATCACATGATATACACCGAAAGGAAGTATACAGGCCTCGGTTTGTTTCGCGCCACTTGGGAAGCCAAACTACAGCATATTAACATCTGTAATAAATTATCGCTTGCAAATAACGGCTACATTAATGCAACTAGGAACGTGGAACAAGAACGTACAATTTGTTTGCAAGATCTAGGCATAGAAATGAATGATCGAGTTATGTCCAAAAAATAGCCATCTTCCCAATGTAAGGAACTTCCGACAGATGCTAAAAGACAGAGAATTTCAGTCATGGACGAAGTTGCCGCACAAAGGAAAGGGCGTTGGACTCTTCCAGGAATACACGCCAGGGAACAAATGGATAAGAGATCACCGAGGCTTATCCTGTGTGGAATGGAGAGAGGCCATCAAGATGACAGCGAATGTGTGCGCCGTTCGCTCCGTGCCGGGAAGGTCCCAGGACAACACCCTCTGTCGGCGTTGCCACAGAGAGCACGAAACTCTTGCCCATATCCTGGGAGCCTGCCCTCACGGGGAGGTATTGAGAAATTCCCGCCATCATACAATACGACACATGATTGCGACCTCGCTGAGGGATCACGGTTTCACGGTGCACGAAGAGGTCTCTGGCCTAGCTTCCGACGGGAGTAACAGGCGTATTGACATGATAGCCTTTCAACCAGCTAGCAAGCAAGGACTAATCTTAGATCCCACAATACGCTTCGAGTCGCACGTTGGCCAGGCCGAAGAGGTGGACGCCGAAAAGAAGTCAGTTTACCAGCCAACTGTAAACTACTATAAAGATAAATATCACCTAGACAATATTTTCGTCCATGGACTCATGATCGGAGCTCGAGGCACAATCCCTAAATTTCTTGTACAGCTATGGGATTCTCTCGGCCTCAGCCGGACACGACTTCACGACATCGCCATCACCGCAATACGAGGTTCAGTGACCATACTCCGCAATCATCTATATAGCATTTGAACAACAATATTGCAAATTTATTCCTGAGCCTTGTGATTTTTCTACCTGGCACAGTAGCAAAGTCAACAGTAACTTAGAAAACAAAATACCGTGTAGTCGACATACTTTGTCCTTGTGGCAGCCTCCGCATGGGGGAAGTTTGTAATAATAATAATAATAATAATAATAATAATAATAATAATAATAATAATAATAATAATAATAATAATAATAAATGTAAATTTTCGGTCAGTCTACTCTGTTCAAATCCCTACTGGGAAATATGTAAATTTAGGGAACGATGAGTGTTCACCCTCTGTCAATTCCCATTCAACTTGGTATGGGCTGGCTAAGATTTTCTACACATCTAAATTCTTCATTCTGCTTTGGTACTGAATATTTCGCATCGAGTCACCCCTCTGTAGTATAGGCTTAGCCTCTGCAACTTCGAACCATAAGCCCATTTAGGATTGTAAGTGTCTTTCAAAACGGAGCCTTTTGTTCATGGCCGATCGTCTTAAACCTTTGATTTCTGTACATTAAGGCCATTTATAATGGGCACTTATTGCCCCTGTTTAAATTGTCATTATTTATAGACGAGTGTGTAACAGGCTGTCGATCAGAAATGACAGTAAACACAGTTTTTGAAGAGTATCTGGTGTAATTTTGTAAGAAGCTTGTGCCTCTGAGAGGCAGGATTGTAGTAAATTGTGGAGCTCAGTCTTCTAGAGTGGAGCAAATGTGCTTTTGCAAAATAGTGTACCTTTTGAGCTACAATTCTCATTCCTTGTAAACTATTGTGTCGATAATCGTGTCTATTGTTCCTGATTTTGAGACTTTAAGTCATTCTTATTGTGGGAGCTGACTAGCTCATCTTATATTATCGTTGTTCATCCATTTTCTAGCTATCAAATTTTAAAATTAAAACAAAAGGGAATGAAATAAAATTTCAAAATTTAGTGCTTTAACTTATGCTCTGGTCATTTCACTGGCCGCCCATTCACTCCAGCACCTTCTTACACCCCTGTGAACCACGGAAATCCCGAAAGAGTAATAATCGAATGGCCTCAAGTACCATGTGAAGGCACGCATTTAGGCTGCCAGCACGTCAATTTCGATGTTCCGTTTTGCTTTACATTTCTGCAGACAGCGAGTGGCTGTGGGTTTTGGGCCACGTAGCTGTTAGCTTGTATTGGGGAGTTAGTGAATTCGAATCCCACTGTCGGCATCCCTGAAGATGGTTTCCCGTCCTTTCCCATTTTCACAGCAGGAAAATACTGGGGATGGGCCTTAATTAAGGCCACAGCTGCTTCCTTTCAACTCCTAGCGCTTTCACATCCCATAGTCGCAATAAGACCTATCTCTGTCGGCGCGATTGTAAAAAAATATTCGACAGAGAAACTAGAACATTCTTGAATAAACTATTGCTGAGTTTTAATAGTTCTTTCATTATTCACCGAATGTATCACCAGAGATCTTCTTTCCATGGATTACAGAATGGAGAGTTTCCACCCTTCAAAAATCCCATTACCTTTGTTAGGTTTGAACCAGCAATCCTGCGTTATGGACGTCGAGAATCTATTCTTCACTTATAGGGGAAGCTGTGTTCTTCATTACATAATGAAAGATATCATCTCTTTAATGAAGTATTTAATAAAAGATCCATAAACTGATGATAATAATAATAGTTTTATATTTTTATGCTATTTGGTTCACGTCGCACCGACACAGATAGGTCTTATGGCGACGATGGGAGAGGAAAGGCCTAGGAATGGGAAGGAAGCGACCGTGGCCTTAATTAAGGCACAGTGCCAGAATTTGCCTGATGTGAAAATGGGAAAACACGGAAAACCATCTTTAGGGCTGCCGACAGTGTTATTCCAACCCACTATCTCCCGGATGCGAGCTCAGAGCTGCGCGCCCCTAACTGCACGGCCAACTCGCCCAGTAATAATAATAATAATAATAATAATAATAATAATAATAATAATAATAATAATAATAATGTACTTTTTATAATAAGCATTCAATTAATATACACTTTAAGATAGGCCGGTAGACATATTGTATCCTGCAAGAGTTATTTAAGGTACTTGAAGTTAGAAACATGTTGAATTGTCCCGAAATCTTTACTGGCTTACTTCTTTTGCATAATACTGCTCCTATCAGCGGTACTATGATTTTCCTGAGTGGTCTGGAATTTTTGATGCCACCTGTTCACAATTCAATCGCATTTCTTGCTAAAGGTATGTCCACTTCACACGATTTCTTCTTTAGAGAGAAAAACTCTATCCTGATTCAAAAGCATCTTTCTAATTCCTATATCAATGTTATCTATCGATGAAAATTAAATCTCGGAGGATTAAGATACAGTGACTGACAGTGACAATGCAACACCAAGGAGGAGTGGTTCGAAAGGGATGAAAGTTGGGGAAAAAACAGATACGCCACGGATGAATAATTGATGTTTATTTCAAACCGATATGCAGGTTACACAATGCGCACGGCATCGACTCAGTAGGATGTAGGACCACCGCGAGCGGCGATGCACGCAGAAACACGTCGAGGTACAGAGTCAATAAGAGTGCGGATGGTGTCCTGAAAGATGGTTCTCCATTCTCTGTCAACCATTTGCCACAGTTGGTCGTCCGTACGAGGCTGGGGCAGAGTTTGCAAACGGCGTCCAATGAGATCCCACACGTGTTCGATTGGTGAGAGATCCGGAGAGTACGCTGGCCACGGAAGCATCTGTACACCTCGTAGAGCCTGTTGGGAGATGCGAGCAGTGTGTGGGCGGGCATTATCCTGCTGAAACAGAGCATTGGGCAGCCCCTGAAGGTACGGGAGTGCCATCGGCCGCAGCACATGCTGCACGTAGCGGTGGGCATTTAACGTGCCTTGAATACGCACTAGAGGTGACGTGGAATCATACGCAATAGCGCCCCAAACTATGATGCCGCGTTGTCTAGCGGTAGGGCGCTCCACAGTTAGTGCCGGATTTGACCTTTCTCCACGCCTACGCCACACTCGTCTGCGGTGACTATCACTGACAGAACAGAAGCGTGACTCATCGGAGAACACGACGTTCCGCCATTCCCTCATCCAAGGCGCTCTAGCCCGGCACCATGCCAGGCGTGCACGTCTATGCTGTGGAGTCAATGGTAGTCTTCTGAGCGGACGCTGGGAGTGCAGGCCTCCTTCAACCAATCGACGGGAAATTGTTCTGGTCGATATTGGAACAGCCAGGGTGTCTTGCACATGCTGAAGAATGGCGGTTGACGTGGCGTGCGGGGCTGCCACCGCTTGGCGGCGAATGCGCCGATCCTCGCGTGCTGACGTCACTCGGGCTGCGCCTGGACCCCTCGCACGTGCCACATGTCCCTGCGCCAACCATCTTCGCCACAGGCGCTGCACCGTGGACACATCCCTATGGGTATCGGCTGCGATTTGACGAAGCGACCAACCTGTCCTTCTCAGCCCGATCACCATACCCCTCGTAAAGTCGTCTGTCTGCTGGAAATGCCTCCGTTGACGGCGGCCTGACATTCTTAGCTATACACGTGTCCTGTGGCACACGACAACACGTTCTACAATGACTGTCGGCTGAGAAATCACGGTACGAAGTGGGCCATTCGCCAACGCCGTGTCCCATTTATCGTTCGCTACGTGCGCAGCACAGCGGCGCATTTCACATCATGAGCATACCTCAGTGACATCAGTCTACCCTGCAATTGGCATAAAGTTCTGACCACTCCTTCTTGGTGTTGCGTTTGCTCTGTCAGTCAGTGTATTAAAGTAATATCTCAATATCCCATAGTCCCATCTTTGTGGAAAACGCTCATTAAAATTGGCGAGAAAAGTCGTCATACGCGTGTGGGTGATCTCTCCGTCAAAAACGGGTGCAACTTCCTCTCGTCCTGTACACGTTGACATTCCCAGAAATTGAGAGAAATAGACTGCGATCTCGGCACCTTCCCCTGAAAACAGCAAAGAATGTTTGTGAAAGATGGGTCCAACAAAATACGTATGCAATGAAGATATTTGTTACCGATACCTTTGTGTAATTTTAAACCCACGTAATGTATTTATGAAGTTATACATATTTTATTGTTATAATGTTATTTGTGTAAATATGTTTGTTATATTATCAAGTCATACGCTAAAAAAATAAATAACAGCTAGTGTATATTGTCGTAACTACAAAGACGCACACAGGAGATGCTGTTAATTGTGTACACTGTTTTATTTACAAATTATATACACGTTACACACACACATTAATGAACTGCTATCTGGAACAAAACACTACGAATAAGAAGAAGAAGAAGAAGAAGAAGAATGCCACATTAGCATGTCAACCAACTACCATCACAACAAAAAATCACAACATGAGTTCACACACTTGACTAAAGACTTTCACTAGCAAGACTCGCTAACAACTCTACACCGTCCTTTTATATATCGTGCCTGGCCAGGCTTCTAGAGAAATATGACAACCTGTTTTCTCGAGTCTCCAATAACCTATTTACAACTGAACAGAACATTCTATACAGCTCTAGTGACGAGATACGTTGTTCTGGACTATTACCCGGTCTTGCACAACATTACATTGGATTTATACATTATTAATTATATATTATTAATTATGTGTTCTTACATTAAATAAACTCTTATTAATATACAAACAGCAGGTGTATCGAACCATAACCTCACGTTTTGTTACACAGGACAGATCATACAACACACACCAGTAATAAATGGTACGGCCACGATTTATACAAAATAAAGTCCTTACATAACTACGGAGAGTTCGAGCCAAAAAGATTGAAAGATTTGATAGAGAAAAGCTAGCACCTAACCATGAGTTCACGCAGAAACTACAATCCGTGGATGCAGAGAACTGGGAACAACTGCGCGAGGCCCTGATCAAAACAGCTAAAGAGACGGTTCAGCTTACTAAGCCCAGGAAGCATGCTTGGTGGAACAATGAATGCGATGCAGCGATAAGGCAAAGACAGTTCGCCTGGCAGAAATGGAACTCGCTAAAGAACCAAGTCAACTGGACAAACTTCTTGAATGAGAGAAAGTGTGCAGCAAAAACCATCCGTAGCGTTAAATGTGCTTTTGATAAACATCAGCTGGCTCAAATTGAGCAGGATTTCAAGAAGAACAATATACGTGACTTTTACGAAACATTTAAATGCATCTTGAGGAAATACGACCCACCGAGCCTACAGTTCAGAGATTCCAATGGAAAACTAGCCCATAACGACAAGGAAAGCTGCCTGATCCTTGGAAAATACTTCGAATCCCTTCTTAACTGCGAGTCCCCAATACCCAGATTCACATTTGAAGATAAAACACAAGTCCACCCAGATTAAGCTCCACCTACGAAAGAGGAAGTCAGAAAGATTATCCAATCTTTGAAAAACAATAAAGCGCCGGGTGAAGATTCGATAATAGCTGAATTATGGAAGTTTGCTAGTGACAACGCAGTGGAGAAATTAACGGACATCATACATGAAATTTGGAATACTGAAGGACTGCTAAGTGAATGGACATCTGCCCTAATCCACCCACTTCATAAGAAAGGCGACACGTCGGATGTTAACAACTATCGCGGCAACTCCCTCCTACTTATAACCTACAAAATTCTCTCGAAATCTCTTCAAATCAGGGCGGAAGAACAGCTAGATCCAGAGCTGGGTGATTACCAAGGAGGTTTCAGGAAAGGAAGGTCATGTGGGGAGCAGATTATGAATCTGAAATCTGTCCTTTCATATCTTAAATTAAGGAGCAAGCCTTTCGTAGAAACGTTCATCGACTTTAAGAAGGCCTATGATTCAACTGACAGAACTCTAATTCGTGTCTTAAAGGAATTTGGCTTGGACGGTAAAACAAGAGTGATCAACCAACAGACTCTTACCAACACCATCTCAAAAGTGAAGTTCAGAGGAGAGACTACAGATGCCTTTAAAATACGGACAGGAGTTAGGCAGAGAGATGGTCTCTCACCTCTGTTGTTCAACTGCATTCTTGAGAAAGTGATCCGTGAATGGCGCAGAGAAATGAGTTATGAAGGAGTCGAAAGCGGAATCAGACTAGGCCACAAGAACAAGAACCTTTCAATTGACTGTCTAGCATTTGCGGACGATCTCGCGGTGTTTGCTGATTCCTTGGATGTGGCCACGAAGCAGATCAACCAGCTGCAAAGGCGGGCCTCCAAATCTCCTTCATTACAAACATCAAACTGGTGCCAAGTGAGTTAGAAGGGACACACGGAAAAGTCAAGCGAGTTGAAAAATTTAAGTATCTTGGTGAATGGATAGAACCTAACATGTCCGAAAAAGAAGCCTTTGCTTCACGCATGAATAAAATGGAAATGGTTTACTATCTGACTAAAAATGTCTATAACAAAAGATCTATATCTCTGAATTCAAAAATCAAACACTATTGCACCGTCATCCGGCCAGAGGCCCTATATGCAGCGGAATGTCTCGCCATGAACAAAAAAGGCATGATGGAGAAACTGGAGGCAAAGGAAAGAAAGATTTTGAGGAAAATCTTAGATCCAGTCAAAGACAATGGCGAGTTTAGGAGACGGCACAACCAGGAGTTGTACTCGCATGTAGAGAAAATAACCGACGTGATGCGGAAAAGGGGGATTACTTTTTATGGACACATGGTCCGGATGAAGTCAACACGGTTAACCAACCGCATTTTCACTTTCCTCCAAGAGAAAAAGGCAAAGGGGCATGGTTCAGTGAGGTACAGAAAGATCTGCAGGAGACTGGGATCTCATTTGAAGAAATCCAGGAGCGTGTCCCACTTAAGAAAAAACTCCAAGAACATCAGTTTCCAACCAAAGCCGAAGATGAAAACTGGAAAGGCATGGACGGAAGAGCGAAAGGAGCAACACCGTATACGAATGAAGGAGTACTGGACCAACATTAAAGCTCAAGGAAAACATATGAAATAACGTGGTCCTTAGTTGGCCGAAACGAAACAAGAATAAGAATAAGAATAAGAATAAGAATAAGAATAAGAATAAGAATAAGAATAAGAATAAGAATAAGAATAAGAATAGACATAAACAGTTTCATAACCGCGCCTCACAAGTAGTAGTAATAATAATAATAATAATAATAATAATAATAATAATAATAATAATAACAGGCGTAAACAATTCCATAACCTCACATCAATAATAATAATAATAATAATAATAATAATAATAATAATAATAATAATAATAATAATAATGAAGCACAGGGAAGAGAACTACCTATGTAAATCCTTAAATGCTGGCAACCACGTATTACTTAATTGATAGCCACTCTTCCTGTTGAAAATGTTCGGATTTTTACGTATTTACACAGCTTCCCGTATAATCCTAGACCTGTAGTTTTTAATGTGGGTAAGAGCTCGAAAACCTTGGATCATGACATCATGACCCGACAATTGGGCGTGCTCAGCTATTGCTGACTTGTCTGGCTGGTTGAGATGGATATTTATTTGGTGTTCCTTGATGCGAGTCCCACTGGACTGGCATGTTTAGCCAGTGGCGAATGTAAGTGGTGTCTGAGTATCAAAAGAGAACCCCTGAGTGCTTTCAGCCCCCAGTTGATGAACTCCTTGAAACTGATGTTGAAGGTCTTCATCAGCTCTATCGTCTTCTTAGGGACTGTCCCTCTCGCACCGATCATGAGACCCCCTCACTTTTACGACGCTCAGCGTATTTATTCATACAATACGACACTGTACGCAGGTAGATAGATTTATTTTCTCTGTCTGCTTCGTCTAGTTTATCGGACTGCGTTTCAGATGTTAATGCGGGGCCTAATATTATTTCTTCCCTTTAATGGCTATCCTGTCTATACTTCTCGTGCTGCCATTTACTCCGATGCCATGGACTTCCTCATGCACTTGAAATCCTTTCTCACGGAGCGTCTGTGCTATGGACGGCCTGATGTTGTTATGTCTGGTGTTTCGAAGAGCTTCACCGAAGGCACAGGAACCCAAGACGTGAGGTAATGTTCTAGTCTCACTGCTCCTTCTGCAGCGGTTACCATCAAGGAAACTTCCTGGTACAGCTCTTATAGGTGCAACGTTACATGTCATTTTCAGCGCGTCTCTCCACTCCTGCTTGAAAGGCCATCATGGTTTCTAACCCAGCGGTTTGCAGGAAGGAACTCCTTGTATAGACACACTCCTTGACCTTTGCTTCTCAACTGGTACCAACTCTCAAATTCAGATTCTCGTAATTTATTTCTGAGTTTTTTGGTGTCATGCTCACCGTGCCTGTTCTTCAAATCCTTAGTTTTATCATTTACGTTCAGCTCGGTTAAACATCTGTTAATTCCTTCGTCTAGATTTCAATTGACGTCAATATATTAGTTCCCTTCCCGTTTCAGAATATTGCAGCTGTTTATATGCTGAAGCAAGGCTTCCCAGCTTGCCCTGAGTATGTCATAGAACATGGAGTGTCAGTAGGAAGGAATCATCTCCATCACTGTACTCTTAACACGTTTATCAACACCTTCCAAGAACCGCTGTGGCATTTTACCTGCAGGAACGCAGAGGTACTGGTACGTCAAGGTAGGGCAAACTGAACAATTGAAAATTGAAAATTTCTGATCCGGATGAAGCCAGGGGCAGGATGATAAGGAGGTGAGTTTCTGCTGAAGGAGTGTCATTGTCTTCTTGGAATCAAATAACATAGTATCTTCATAATATACCATTAAGTATTTGACACACTTGTTCCTCGAAATGCATTTAATCTCCGTACCTTCTTCGACTGTAATGAGCCCTTCGTTTATTTCTCCTCTCTTGATATTAATAACTTTAGATTGTTCAGGGTTTACTGTTAGACCGAGTTCATGAAATCTTTGTAAAGCTAGTTTCGTCAGTTATAGTGCACAGTCTCGTTTTTTCCTACAATAACCGTTTCATCTGCGAAGCCCAATATTACTAGAGGTTGAAGTCCGCTGGCAAGAGAATAAACATAGTTCTTTTCCCCCGATTTCTCGAAAAATGTGATGTTATGCGACAATGGCGATCCTTGCATTACACCACGGCGTAATTTAATGGGATTAGTTTTCTTGAAATTGGCCTGGATCTGAGTAATATTATTCTCCCGAAGCTTGCAAATTTTCGTGACGGTGCCAAACACGGTTTTTGTATCGTGCTTGCGGAGGACCTTGGTAATTAGGTCTGTGGTATTGTGAATGTAATAAGCCCAAAATCTCATATCATGTCCACAAGTTATTGTAGGTTTTGGACCTGCACTGTCAAATATTTCAAGCCATGTAATATGTCGCATTATCTTCCTGGAAGATCCGCCTCAAGGAAGACAATCAGAGTATACGTGATGTGCGAAGATGGATTCATAATTATATGGTTCGAATGTGCCTTCCAGTGGCCGCCGCGAGGACATTATCCAGACCATAATACTGCCACCTCCAGCCTGTGCTCTTCTATCAATAGTTACAAATTGATCGTTCTCCATTGTTTCTCACCTAAAACGCTAACATCCATCCTTTCAGTGAAACAGACAACGAGACACATCGGAGAAGGCAACCTTTCTCCAGTCAACTGTACCCTAAATCTGCGTCGAACAATGCAATTTGTACATTTAGATGTGTCTGGTTCACTCAGCTTGATGTTGATTCTCACCACACTTTGAGGGGAAATATTTTACATTTCCTTTCACTTTCACAACATTTTAGTAAAGTGTTTCGAAGCATAATCTTGATTTATGTTTTTTCGAGGTAATGTCCCCATTAGACATGAATCAACTTTGAGTGAAAATCAAATTTAATTAAAATTCCTATTTCGACGGCCGGAGCACGGTCAACTATATAAGATAATAAAACAGGGATATTTTGAAATTTAGAATATAATGTATTATGTTATTCCCTAGATATCTTAACAGCCATAAATTGAAGAAGAAGAAGAAGAAGAAACAGTTCTTGGATGTACATGAGGACGTTATCCGAAGAAATAAGACTTAAAAGAGCAACATTTGTTGGACATGTGATCAGGATGGAGATGGAGAGAATGACTTGAAGCAATACTACTTAAGGGATATCTTTATCTTTGTTCATAATTTATGCTTTGAAATGAATCATCTCGTCTTTCAAAAATTCTTTCAAGTCCTATTTGTAATGTTCTGTATGTTGTGGCAGAGTTTAAGAGTTGAATGTTGTCTCATTCAGGTTGATTACTTAGGAACTCGAATTTGATATAAAACTCTTCCAATGCTTACTTCTTTTTCATCCAACCCAAAGATCAATCTGTCTTTAATAACCAGAAATGTATTCACACCAAAATATTCCTTTCCTTCAATAATAATAATAATAATAATAATAATAATAATAATAATAATAATAATCACGGAACAGTGGGGACCGCAATACTGTACTCTACGACGCGGCCGAGACGGTAACACTAGGAAGGCATGGTGTAGAGAAAATGGATAAAGAAGGGAGAAAAATTCTGAGAAAGACACTGGGACCAAAAGTAGGAGGTGAAAGATGGTAAAGAAGATCAATGAACGAACTATATCGAAACATGAGGACGTTATCCGAAAAAATAAGACTTAAAAGAGCAACATTTGTTGGACATGTGATCAGGATGGAGATGGAGAGAATGACTAGAAGAGTATGGGAGACAACGGATAGGACGAGAGGAAAGACGGGATCTAAGTCGTTTGTCGAACACCTGAGGGACTAAACTGAGATGGGGATCAAGGTGGAAGGAACAGAGAAGTGGAGAAATAAATATACACCAACCAATATGCCAGAGCTCAATAACAGAGAAAGCGACAGGAAGAGGACAGAGCTATAGGAACAGTAGGGAGATAAGAGGAAAGGATACTGGAAGTATCAGCTGAAGAACGGGAGAGAAGACGAGAGAGGATGAAGAGGTTTCTAGGACGAGAAGAAGAAAACCCAAATAATTACAAATCTGCCCGTAGTCGTATTGAGGTCGTAACGCAAGAAGAAGAAGAAGACGAAGAAGATAGGCCTATAGTTACGAGTTTAATTTATTTTAAGTATTAATACGGGAATACTACTACTACTACAATATATGTAACGGTCAGTCACAAGATTATAAAGTATTAATGTTATCAGAAGAGTTACGCATATAAGAAGCAAAGTTCTGCAAATGTGTAAACAACGTAATGAGTGAATAAATACTCCTACCACCACCACCACCCTTACTGCTACTACTGCTACAACTACTACTACTACTACTAAGTCGTGCCATACTCGGCTGTTTCGTCCAGTTTCACTTTTCTTGATTTCTTTTCATTTTTGTAGCTGTTTTGTACAGTTTACCATACCTTTCTCATTAAGGTGATTGTTATGACAAAGTATGCTTCCAATGTGTTATTCACACGCCGTGTGATATTATTCTTGTACTCTTTTGAATAGCTATGAAATATTTTTAAATATATATATAAATTTGTAGTAACAGTTCAAAAATCGCAACTTTAAATATTCAGTAAGACCGCTACAATTCGGCAGTCGAGAGTCCGGCAGACCCGATAGTCCGACACACATCGGAGATACAGTAGATTTTCCCATACAACTCACATCTCATGGAATGACGCTTCGAAGACTTTAAAGACCTTTGTGAAATTCGCAGAGAGGAGCCAACAATACGACGTTGCTGAAGTTACGAATCCCCTCATTATACTAAATATTTGTTGTCAAAAATAAAGCTCATCCGAGAAACCAGTTCGACATGTTCCACGCCCTGGATATCATCTACATCTATGCTAGGGCTATAAACAGTGACTGAGGTTGAACTGTACCACATACTTGGTATTTAACACTTTTCATTTGATTAAAATATTATTCTTGATTTTTTAAAGTCATGGGTTTTCTTTTTTCACGACCGACCTACAAAGATTATTTATACTGAACTTTACTCAAACTTTGAGCTTTAAATGATTTAACAGTGCAGGACAGTGATTTCTAATTCAGCTTTATTTATACAGTTCAGTACTATAAGTACTAATCAAGTAGCGAATATTTAAGAATAATTTAAATATATTTAAGTGGTCTGCCTATTGAATACATATATAATTTCTTAAATCTAGTACATGTTTCTTCCCCTAACGGACATGATCAGCTAGAATAAGTCATACAATATACCAGATACAAAAAATTACATGAATAGATTGGTAAGTCAAATTAAAATGCACTTTTATACACAAGGAGCTTTAAAATCAAATATCTGCAAACTTTGTTAAAGTTTCAAGTCATACAGTCAATAAAATTCATGTGAATTGTTCATTAACAAACATCTGTCAATATAACTTTTATATCTGATATATTTTGTGATTTATTCTAGCTTATGATGTCCCTTAGGGGAATAAACATGTACTTGATTTAATAAATTACATACTGTATGTATTGAATAGGTGGACCGCTTAAATATAATATTTAAGTTATTCTTAAATATTCGCTACTTGATTTTATAGTCAGTACGGGTTTTTATAAAAAATTAAGCTGTTAAAGCTTGTTATATACTATAAGTACTATGCTATAATATTTCCTGTTGTGTTAAATAAATAACAGTTAATCGGTTTTGTACATTAACACTATAGTTTTTATTTATATTCCGTTGCATGAATGAGGTTTTTAAAAATTACCTTTATAATCCGGTACATTTGATAATCCTGTATAGTTGATAATCCTGTATAGTTGATAATCCGGTATATTTAATAATCCTGTATACCTCGTATTTGATAATCCTGTATAGTTGATAATCCTATATATTTAATAATCCTGTATATTTGATAATCCGGTATATTTTATAATCCTGTATATTTGATAATCCTGTATATTTGATAATCCGGTATATTTTATAATCCTGTATATTTGATAATCGTGTATACCTCGTATTTGATAATCCTGTATATTTGATAATCCGGTACATTTAATAATCTTGTATACCTCGTATTTGATAATCCTGTATATTTGATAATCATGTATATTTGATAATCCTGTATATTTGATAATCCTGTATATTTTATAATCCTGTATATTTGATAATCCGGTACATTTAATAATCCTGTATATTTGATAATCCTGTACATTTGATAATCCTGTATATTTGATAATCCTGTATATTTGATAATCCTGTATATTTTATAATCCTGTATATTTGATAATCCGGTACATTTGATAATCCTGTATATTTGATGATCCTGTATATTTGATAATCCGGTACATTTGATAATCCTGTATATTTGATAATCCGGTATATTTTATAATCCTGTATATTTGATAATCCTGTATTTGATAATCCTGTATATTTGATAATCCTGTATATTTGATAATCCGGTATATTTTATAATCCTGTATATTTGATAATCCTGTATATTTGATAATCCGGTATATTTGATAATCCTGTATATTTGATAATCCGGTATATTTGATAATCCTGTATATTTTTTGAATCCTGTATATTTGATAATCCGGTATATTTTATAATCCTGTATATTTGATAATCCGGTATATTTGATAATCCTGTATATTTTTTGAATCCTGTATATTTGATAATCCGGTATATTTTATAATCCTGTATATTTGATAATCCTGTATATTTGATAATCTGGGATATTTGATAATCCTGTATATTTTTTGAATCCTGTATATTTGATAATCCGGTATATTTGATAATCCTGTATATTTTTTTAATCCTGTATATTTGATAATCCGGTATATTTTATAATCCTGTATATTTGATAATCCGGTATATTTTATAATCCGGCATTGGAATATCCCCGAACATGCTGGATTATCGCGGCCCTGCTGTACCGCCTAAGCCAGCTGCGTAGTCTGCTTAGGCCTAAATACGCCAATGAGTGAACCCATTTTAATGTTTAAATTCAATCTGGAAAGGATTTTCTCATTAATTTGTTCAGAGGATAAATTTAAGTTAAAAGAAGAAACCTCCTGTCAGATACAGTGAACTTTATATTTTAACAATCTAGTTTCACAGACTGGAGTGGCCCGGACGGCCAGCAGGCGGGACCCAGGGAGCATTTTAGGCCTACACAAGCCGACACGCACTCCTTGCAAACATATTTCCTGTGCTCATAAACGTAGGAAACTAATACAGCGAACAGTAGAACTAACGGGTATACTAACTACGGCAAATAACAGAAGGAGGATATCATAAGAGAAACAGTGGGAATATACTGGGAGACAAGCCTCTCCTGCTTATGGGATCATACTCGCACACTGGGTCGTTCTCTACCCAGGAACGTCCACTTCTTGGTCGTATTGTACTTTCTATATATTCCCATGAAGTCAATTTACCCTATTTCTATTACCACGATATATAATCAGTGATCGAAAGAGTACAAGGAAAACTTAATTGGGTTGAATTACAGTTACCTAAGAAATATTCCACTTAATTACAATTACATATTACTTTTTCAACAAGTAATCAGTAAATTTACAATAACTTTACAGAACGCTAGTCTTAAAGAAATCACTGGCATTTTGTTTTTCGCATGGGGCTGGAATAACACACAGTTTGCTGGGAAGAGTTATTACTTCATTGTCTATGCGTGACTGGGGGAAAAGAGGGTTTATTCGTTCATTCGTTCATGCATTCAATCATGGAATCATTCATTCGATCCCATTCATTCAATCACTCATACATTAAATTAAGTTCAACCATTCATTCAATCATGGAATCATTCAGTCGAACGAATTCATTCATTAAATTTAATTGATCGATTCATTAATGTTACTCTCTTCCAAGTTGATGGTTATCCGTGACTAGGAGAGAGGACTTTTTAAAAATAATTCAGTCATGAAATCAATTCACTCACCAATTCATATAGCCTAGGCACTCAGTTATTCAGTTCATTCAAAATGTATGTTGTAATTGTAGGATAACTGTATAAAGACTGATGAGACAATTAAGCACTAATACAACTTCGGGAAGGTAAGATACATGTTGTCCTAGACCAGAGATGCTCAGCAGGGCGCCCGTTGAGGCTTGCCCAGTGTGGCCGGGCTGACGTGACGTAAATGCGGGCAGCTTACCAGTAAGCATACGACACGGTGAAGCGATAGAGTGAACACAATTTGTAGGTAGGGAACGGTGACGTTCGATTGTCATTAAGAAGCTCTCCTCCACTACTTAGCGAAATGCTGAATGGGGTACAGTATTTAAGGGAAAAAACGCTATAATCGCAATAAACCTGACCTTTTTAAGATATTCTGGCTTGATTTATAATTCGCTCGATATAAACAGTCACTCTTATTTTCTTATATTTAGAAATTCAAACAAAACTAACACGTTATAATTTTTGTGTTACAATTTACAATTCTTTGGATGGGAATGGCAGTATTTCCATATCTTAAAAGGTAAAACTCCTGTTATTCATTCATCAAAAAGTAAGATATTTACATAATTCAACAAGTTTACTGGTTGATTTTGCACAGTTTTGTAGTGTTTTTTCAATTTCCCTGTTCACCGAATTTGAAAATAGTATTTGAAACTTATCAAGCGTCCGATGATAATAGCTAGCCTCTAAATGGCGAGAGAGTTTCATCACAAGTGGGGACACAGATATTTACTATTCAAGATTAAAGTACAACATTGTAAATGTATCTATCAAACAGATGTACAGAATTACTTCAATTAAATAACCTAACTGTTGTTACTCCCAGTAAGCACGATTGGATTGTTGGTGAATTTATCAGATAATTTAAACCCAAACAACCACAAGCCACAGCTTATCCACATTAACTCTGTATTATATTAGAAATGTTTCCAGGGCACCGCTTAAAATTTAATACTGAATATTGTAATTTATTACGGGCATTACAAAAATATCTGGGGTTGTAGGCCTCTTTATTGTATCCGGTCAAAATACATAAACTGCAAGGAACATAAGTGACTTATTTCTTACAACGTAAATTGAAAATGACTGCCTCCGTTTCAAACTCGAGTATCGCCGCAGTGGTCGAGAGTGATTGGGAGAACTCCGCCCAACTTTCTTGGCCTGTGACGTAGCCAGAACGTCACTGTGGCTGAACGTCGCCTGCCACTCCGCCCGCTTACAGTGATGGGCGCCCAGCATGAGCACCTCTGGCCTAGAACTCTGTTAACGTCTAGGACAAAATTAATAAATAAACTTTAAAGGAAAAACAAACTACAATTTGTTAATTAGATTGAAATAGTTCATAAGTTTAATTGTAAGTATTTAAAGTTGTAATATGCGTGTATAAAAACACATTTTGCATTACAATAAATGATTACTCACTTCCCAGTTTCAGATGATCCAAAACTGGGGGATGGGATTATACTATTCTCTTTTATTCTCTTACTTCATTTTGTGAGTATTTTTTAATTATCACAGAAACATCAAGTGGCTACCATCACGATGTGTGACTAAACATGATACGTTTTGAACTTTCAAAATGATCCTTTCGCATCATTTTTATTTTAATTAATGACTTGTAGCGTTTCAAAACAATATTCCACTTACTTTGCAAATGGATTGCAGTAATTTTTTCTTCATATTCTCATCGCTAAGCCTCGACGTCTTTGACGAAAAGTACATCTTTGTCGTTAGTGAAAAGACATCCTTCAGGGGCACTTGAACGAATACATGTTTTATAATATTCATCTTGGTCAGTGGGTTGTCAGAGGTGTCATGTTCGGATCCAGAGGTGCCCTGCCAAAGAACACAGCCACTATCCTTCAAAATTTAAACATTCCCTTTTACGACATAGAGAAAATCTTATTACAGATCATAAGAGATTCTCTGCAAATTATACAGTTGCATTTATACTTGAAATCGTAGTTTCCTTACGATTAATTTCCCAAGAAAACAAAAATTCATTATTATAATTACATATGGTAATTTACGTAGTCCGGACTTTTATTGCCACCCTCGTTCGAGGGCGTATGATTTATTTTTTAATAAATCTTACTACTACTAACCCCTTTGAAAGTAGGTACCGGCGAGATAAGAAAGTACCTCATTCAGAACTGGTGACGTCACTGGTTCTCTTGTTGTAGAAATGAAGAAGTTATCTTCATCATCATTTTTTCTCAAGAAGCAAATCTATAGAAATAAAGTTGTAGGGGGTGCGCTGTCTGTAATTTCGTTTGTTTTGCCAATTTTTCAGATATTTGTCCGTTTTAGTAAACTCAAGACAGAACCGGAGAAACGGTTGAATAGATCTCGACCAAATGCCATATTTAGAATATACTCATATGCATATGCAAATCTTTGAATAGACGGCGGGTTTATAGGAAAACAAGAACAGTTTTCCTCCATTTTCTCTTATACTATTCATTTTCTGTAAAATCCGTGGACTGTATGTGAGACTTCTCTTAATTAAAATAACGTTTGTTATGTTCATAATTTAGCTTACTCTTCAACAACGGAGAAAATTACTATTTTCTGCGGGTATCATGCTGTGCATTGAGTGGCCGACTGACCAATAACGAACCTACAGGTTACCATGGCAACGTCTCTGACTGCTTGCCAGCAGGGAAGTAACGTATTGCCATTTTCGTCATCATTCCTGTAAACTCGTAGTTGTTCCTTGGGAATAAGCAAGAGAGGCGTCAATCGGCCATTCTGCGCGATATTTTCGGAAATGGAGGTTATAACCGTCCTCGGAATACCTTAAGTAATAACACCAAAAGCCATCTTCTTATCCGTTTACCTACGAATCCGTGCGCCTAAATTTCTCTTCTGTTACCGCTTTCATATATCCGTAACTTCATACCTTCATAATTTATTGAGAGACATTTGATTTTCCAATACATCCACTTGGTATTTACACATTTGTCCTATCCGGCTGTCCTCAGTTATAATCCCATTTTCTATTAATTTCAACTTTCTTAACTCTATTACTTTCTTCCTTAATTACTCCGTATGTATGCGAGTGCTAATCCCGAAACCTGGAAACTCTTTTCTTAGAGGAAAAATTCCAAACTATACAAATGTATAAGTTTTGGCCCCGGAAAATATCGAAATATGGATTGAATTTTAATGACGGTGCAGACCTTCGTTTCGAGATAGAATTCGTGCCTAACGGTAATTCGTATTACAAGACAAATAGCACAATTACCGTTCTATTGTTGATACGTTAGATAGCGCTGCATTTCTCGATTATAATCAAATCTTTTGAATTCGATTGTGACTTGCATTAGGAAAAAATGGGCTGTCTTATAAAGAAAATTATCCATCTCTATTGGGAATGGCAGTTGTTAAGTGAGCCTGCTGTTATAGTAGAAACTACCGACCTCGATTGCTATTGGCAGTAAGAAATGTGGCCTGCCATTATGCTCAAAACTTCCTCAATGCCTACCTTACATCGTAAACAACGTATTCTGTCCTCCCTGTCTTGTTTCTAGGATAGCGCTAAGAGGCATGCAATTTAATATAATCTTACTCACTGGCTTTACAGGTATTTACGGGGAAATCCGTATACAATGTAGAATGCCGTAGCGAAGCACGGGTACATTTTCTAGTTACAAATAAAAATTACTAAGACTGTAATCGTTACAAATAATTAGATTACTTTTACTCAAGTAAGAGTAAGTATAGAAGATGAAATGAGTGAAGAAATTTAATTAGGAAGAGGTGTAAGACAGGGCTGCTGTTTGTCACCGATCTGTTCAACATCTGTATCGAGGAAATAATCAATGCAATTTTTATTGAAAAAAAAGGTGGAGTACCGAGCTCGATAGCTGCAGTCGCTTAAGTGCGGCCAGTATCCAGTATTCGGGAGATAGTAGGTTCGAACCCCACTGTCGGCAGCCCTGAAAATGGTTTTCCGTGGTTTCCCATTTTCACACCAGGCAAATGCTGGGGCTGTACCTTAACTAAGGCCACGGCCGCTTCCTTCTCATTCCTATCCCTTTCCTGTCCCACCGTCGCCATAAGACCTATCTGTGTCGGTGCGACGTAAAGCAAGTAGCAAAAAAAAAAAAAAAAAAAAAAAGGTGGAGTTTGTGTAGGGGTCGGAGAGTAGAGCGTATAAGATTTGCAGATGATATGGCTGTGATGGCAGAAAGCCCACGAGAAATGATACAAATGTTAGATTAACTCAGCGCAAAACTAGAAGAATATAGGATGAGAATTAATAAGATGAAGATCAAAAGTATGATAATTGGAGGAAGAGGTAGAAACTGTCCTATTAATATAGACAGTGAAGTAATAGATCAAGTCAATAACTGTAAGGGGAGTATCAAAGGCTTATCCCGATAATGTTAAATTTAACAGGTTTGCATCCCAGTTTCTCTGGAATCATCGAAGGTGATAAGACGAAATTTTGATAGGACGTAACTTCATATCCAGTGTATTTACTGATCTACGTTCTTACTTCCACATTAATTAGAAGTCAATATATGGATTTTTTTAAATGGTGTTCTTAAATTTTTAAATGTATTTAAATTTAACTTAATTTTAATTTTAAATTAATTTAACTGTAATTTAATTTAAACAATGCTTTTAATTGGAATTAAAAATTTCAGAGCTGTAGCTTAAGTAGTTTACGAGGAAAAGGGAAACCTTCGCAAACACAATGTAGTTTCTCAGAAATCACACTTGAAAGTGCAATGCCACTTACAAGACATGAATACTACCACATGAATACCAGACATTATTGATATCATAGCAACCAATGTAGTCAACTTATGCAGTAGGATGTTTACTAAAAATCAACATAAATTACCGCCTTCTAGAGCGAATAGTTTTCCACATACCTTAACTGAAAAAGTGCTGACGAAATCTGGAGAAATAGCTTGTACAGTAGCATATACCTTTAAAAATTTATTAATACTTTTATTCGTCCAAAATCAATGGAAAATATGTGGAATTAAAGATAAAACTTCAAATAATAAAATTTCATAACAAACTAAAAATTGACATTTTTACCAACACCACTTTTTGTACTCCCCTTAAATATTTGGGAAGTATGATCATGGAAGACACGTACTGTACAGCAGAAATTAAGATAAGAATTTCCATGGGAAAAGAAAACTTCAAGAAAAAAATTGAAATTACTTTGTGGGCCACTAAACAAAGATTTGAGGAAAAGTGTTATATTTGGAGCATTGCCTTATATGCTGCAAAGACTTGGATTGTACGGAAGATTGACGAAATAAGATTGGAGGCACTAGAGATGTGGATATGGAGGAGAATAGAACAAGTGAAATGGGAAGACCGGGTAAGGAGGGAAGAGTTGGAGAATAACACGCTATGTTGCAAAACTTTAGAAGGATAAAAATGAACTGGATCGGACATTGTTTGAGGAGGGACTGTTTATTGAAAAATGGAATACAAGGAATTGTGAAAGGCAAAAGAAGAAGGGGAAGGAAAAGATATCAAATGATTGACGACATCAAAGGAAAGAAATATTCGGACTTGACTATGGACAGGCAGAAGTGGGCATCACAAGATCTGGCATAAGGCAGGAATACCCGAATGAATGTACTGAAATAGTTCCCAACTCTGTATATAATAAATAGCAGAGATAACCTGGAATATGTGACATGGAACTGCACATGTGAGAAACGGCCCTCTCTTTAGTCGAAAAAAGTACGTGTTTCTTTATTTTCAAAGGACATTTCAAATACCTATTTTTACATCTGTAATATGTTACGTTTTCGAGACGTTTCCATTTTAAAAAATTCACCCCATTTTCACTTCTTTTAACCCTCCTTAAGTGGATTTTCTGAAAACAAAAATTTGCGTGTTTCTCTATTTTTAAACGATTTTTCAAATACCAGATCTTACGTCTGCAACATATTAAGTTCTGAGATACATACTCACTTTAAAATTTCACCACATTTTTCACTTCTTCCCCTTCCCCTCCCGTCCCCCGCCAAAGTGGATTCACAGAAAACAAAAAATGCATGTTTCTCTATTTTTAAAGGAGATTCTATGTCCCAATTTTCACGTTTGTAAATTCTATAGTTTTTTTAGACATAGGTATCCTCATAAAAAGGATGCAAACAAACACTTTTCCATAAATTTTACACCCTTAAGTGGATTTTCCGAAGACAATTGAGATAAAGATATACTCATTGTATTAAATCACCCCCTTTTCACCCCCTTAGCGACGGAATATACAAAAATCCTCCCTTAGTGAGCACCTATACTGTAATATAAGTGAATCCCCATAAATTAATTTCTTTATGTCCAGTAATTTTGGCTCCGCGATGATAAATCAGTCAGTCAGTCAGTCAGTCAGTCAGTCAGTCAGGATATGTTATTTTATAACTATATGGTTTAACAACAAAATTATCGATATACGAGTAACCATAAACGAAAATATTACCATATTATTTTTATATAGAATTAAACTTCAAAAAGTGTTACTGTTACTTCCTTCATGAGTATTTATATTATACAACACAAAAAGTCAAATTTTCTACTATATTTTATTAGCTTCTATGTTATCAGATTCATTGTTCTGTTCATTTAGCACTGCTCTTCAATTATGGATATCACCAAAGTGGCAAATTACTTTCCTAGCGTTGTCTTAGATTATTTCAAAGGAGTTGGAAATTTTTCAAACATTTCCCTTGATAAATTATTCCACTTCCTATAAACCAATATTTGCCACAATTTGTCCTCAACGACTTCCAACTTTGTCTTCATGTTATGATATTTACCATTATTCGTCTACTAATGTCATTCCACGCCATCTCTCCACTGACAGCTCTGAAAAAACCGCTTTAGTCGAACAGCTCGTCTCCTTGTTCCCAAGTCTTCCCACTCCAAAGTTCGTAACATTTTCGCAACACTACTCTGTTTTGGAAATCACCGAACAAATCTTGCTGCTTTCCTTCGGATCTTTTCCAGTTCTCGAATCAAAAAATCCTGGGGAGGGTCACATACACTGGAACCATACTCTTAATTAATTAGGGTCTTACTAGTCACAAATACGTGAAGAAATGGCGTTTTCCCTTATTTGCAAATTAGGTTAGCTATTTTACTATAGGAGACGAATGCTTAAGACTTCCAAAGCATTGTTACAGTTTCGTAATATTTCTTCTTTTCTAATTTTGTTCTTACGTGGTACAGGTTCTTAAGTAACGATATATATTTTAAATATACACTGGGTGTCCAAAAGTCATGGGAAGACACTGAATACGAGTTTCTCCTTTCGCGAGCCCTCACAACGGCAGCAATCGACTCTACAAGGTATTGGAATCGTTCTGGAGGGATCTGGACCCGGAATCTTGCAATGCTACCCACAATTGTCTTGTGTAGTTGGTGCGGAGTTCATGGAGCGTACACAAGCATCGACAGAAATCCATAAATGCTTTTTTTTTTTTTTTGCTAGGGGCTTTACGTCGCACCGACACAGATAGGTCTTATGGCGACGATGGGATAGGAAAGGCCTAGGAGTTGGAAGGAAGCGGCCGTGGCCTTAATTAAGGTACAGCCCCAGCATTTGCCTGGTGTGAAAATGGGAAACCACGGAAAACCATCTTCAGGGCTGCCGATAGTGGGATTTGAACCTACTATCTCCCGGATGCAAGCTCACACCCGCGCGCCTCTACACGCACGGCCAACTCGCCCGGTAATCCATAAATGCTCGACTGGATTAAGATCGGGCGATCTGGAGGGCCAACCCATGGCCGTAACTTCACTGGAGTGCTCCTCCAACCCTCTCTGCGATATTGAAGATCCACCCTCGATACTGTTGACCTCGGAAACCCGAATTCGCATGTAATCTCCGCAATGCTATGACCTATGCGCCGGGCATCCCACGTCCAAAGTAGGTTAGCTCGCGACGTGTTACCATCTTTACGGCAATGGTGTCTGTGACAGACTGCTCAGACACTCCGCAGCTAGCCGCAATGTTCAGGGGTCATAAATGGCACATTTTCTAATGGGACACCCCTTCCCGTGACTTTTGGTTACTCAGTGAATATAGCGAATTTGCCATTCTCAAACCGTTACCTTAAAATCAATGTTACAACCGCAGGAGAGAGAAAATCCACTAAGCATAGCTGCTCTAATACTAGGGAAACCACAAACGTTCAGTCTACTGATTAATTTATTAAAACAATAATAAATTAAAATATGAAAAAGTAAACTCATGTCCTCATCCCGACGTGGTGCAGCTGTTCTCAGGCACACCCCTAATGGAGGTGAGTTTCATGTACCATTTTAACCACATACCAGCCCTCCTGCCATTCTTAAAATTTCTGCAATACCGGGAATCGAACCCGGGCCCCCGAGGACGGCAGCTAATAACACCAACCGTTACACTACGGAGGTGAACATTAAAATACAGTATGCGTGCCGTTTATTACATTAATTTTAATTGGAATTCAAAGAATACTAATTGTAATATTAATTATTTTCGGCCAGCTAACCCCTGATGGATTTGATTTACTTTAGTGGCAATTACTTTATATGATACTGAAGATTTAGTACCATCTGGGAGGAATTCTTCAAAATCGCTTTTGATGTATGTTGCTAAACAGTCGTAGGGAGTCGAAACCGTATTCATGGAGAAATGTGTGATTGTTCCTCGGCCACCGAACAATATGACTTATTTAAATAATTCACTTCTCGTATTCTCACTCAGTTAACAAAAGTAATTAAATTATATTAAGGGACTGGCGGCCGAGGCGGTAAAGGCGTGATCTTTCTTTCTTTCTTTCATCTTTTTTCTTCCAATTGGCTTTACATCGCACCGACACAGACAGGCCTTATGGCGATGATGGGACAGGAAAGGGCTAGGAGTGGAAAGGAAGCGGCCGTGGCCTTAATTAAGGTACAGCCTGGTATGAAAATGGGAAACCACGGGAAACTATCTTCAGGGCTGTCGACAGTGGGGTTCGAACCCACTATCTCCCGAATACAAGCTTATATCTGCGCGCCCCTAACCACACAGCCGCTTGCTCGGTGAAGGCATGTTCGATTCACCCGGAAGTACGTGGGTTCGATTCCTTGTCAAGAAGTCGAAACGAGATCTTCCACTCAGCCTGCGGCAGAAATGAATATCAGGTTAATTCCTGGGGTCAAAGGCGGCCGGACGCAGAGCTGACCACTCCACCCTACCAACTGCCGAGGTTAGGGATAGTGGAATCCTTTACTTTCCACCTCTCGCAGGGCCTTCATAGTATGTACGGAGAATGATTTTGCTTTTTAATTAGAAAGAAAGCTACACATCGCAAACTTAAGAAGTAATCGGAAAGAAATAGTTTTGACTTAAGGACCAACTTCAGGTGATACCGACTATAAGTGTGTCCACCCGGCAGAGCATCTAGACTGAGAGGAAGCAGTAACTATGTATGTTTCCATTTCAGAACCAAATTAGTATCGAAATGATGTTCTAAGTATCTACACAATGCAGCCACGATTTTCCTTAATCAAAAATTTGATAGGAGAGTAAACATAGCAAAACAATGTAAACCAAGGCAAACTGAATAAAGTAAGGGAATATTTTAGACAGCTGACGGTACTACTGTTAGGAATTCAGCCAGTCTTCAGGCTGAGGACTCGACAGCACACATCATTTTTACCTGTAAAAAGTATACACTCTAATTGGACCTGTAACCAAAATAATAGCATTACTCATAATCTGTACGTCAAATTCACTTGGTTGCACTCAACAATAATTGTTTGTGAGTTTCTAGGAGGCTATTAATACCAAGCAACGACCTAGAAAAGTAGAACACATAAACTGACGTGGGAGTAGCTCCCACACGTAAATAATACAACCCTACACCTACACCCAGTTTAATTTGCTTCGATAGATATATAGAAACTTAGTTCGACACGACCAGAAATGTGATCCAAACCTACAACAGACCGAACTCACTGGCTGGAAGGTGTAGATAATTATCTCAAACGTAAACCAAGCACGCCGAGTGTAAACATATATTGGCAATCTCCATACCGTTTCAGAACCACCTAATTATATGAGTTCAGAAGCCATTCCTTTGGCTATTCCTTTAAAACACCATGATTATTGTAAACATGATGTGGGCTTTTGGGCTTATGCCGTGTCAAGGAAACAAGGTGACACGTTTCGCAGAGTAAGTACGGGCCGTCAAACCATCACTGTTACCATGATTATTATTTAAAAGTTTGACCCAAGCCAGGCTTGCCGTAATACAGGGTGGCGCACGAAATGTCATACACTGGAAATTGTTTATAGAAAATATAATATACAACACATTGAACACAAAATGGCGTTACAACATTCACTGACATGTGCATGGTTAGTCCGTGTGCAGGACATGTTCAATATGTCCACCTTCTCGGTGTACAACAGCTTCGAGACGAACCCGCATGTTCGTGATCACTCTACGACACAAGTCCTCACTCAACCCTCGGAAGAAACTCACAATGGCCGCTTGCAATTGCTGTATATTTTCTGGTTTATGGCGGTGGATTACCTCCTTCAAATATCCCCACAGGAAGAAGTCGCAGGGATTGAGATCGGGGCTATGCGGTGGCCAAAACCGGACATTCTGTTTGTTCACTGTACCATTGAGATAGAATTGTGCCTCATCACTGAACCATGTTTTGTGCAATACGGGATCACCTTCTGCAATAGCCCACGCCGCAAACTGTACTCGCCATTAGTTTATGACCTGTTGTCATTTTGTATGGAAACACGTCAAGGTCAGACTGCAGCATTCTCTGAATTGACCGACGAGAGATGCCCAGTTGAACAGATCCAGTTCTGGTGGATATGGATGGGCTCCGAGCCACAGCAGCAACATTCTCCGGCGAGCGGACCGGCTTGAGGCGGGGCAGTTTTCTCTCCAGTATGTTGCCTGGCCATTCTCTATACCGTCTGTCGGCAAGGAGCCCACCGAGTACGGAAATGAACACGAAACCTTCCTTGGGTCCGAGCTACGCTCTTTGTTTCCGCATAAAGCAACACTATCTTCGCCTTCTGTTCAGGCGTCAATCTCCCTTTGTCCGCCATGCTGTATAACTGGCAGCCGGTACGCATGCGCGACATGTGGTGCTGCCTGTCGGATCACGCATGAACTAAGGTTTCTGTTCGCGAAAGGACATGATTGTGAGCCCAGGTTTAAACATTTTATAAAACATTTCCGATGTATGGCATTTCGTGCGCCACCCTGTAGCAGAGAATGACTTAGACCATTTCATTTACAAAACTTCCTTCAGTTGAAGGTTGCCAAAGTGGACGAAGCATAACGAAACAATGAAATGCATCATTTCGGCTCATAATAATTTTGTTGATTAGGCCTACATTATTCTTATGGCTCAGGCGGCAGCGCGCCGGCCTCTCACCGCTGGGTTCCGTCGTTCAAATCCCGGTCACTCCATGTGAGAATTGTGCTGGACAAAGAGGAGGCGGGACAGATTTTTCTCCGGGTACTCCGGTTTTCCCAGTCATCTTTCATTCCAGCAACACTCTGCAATATAATTTCATTTCATCTGTCAGTCATTACTCATTGCTCCAGAGGAGTGCGACAGCCTTCGGCAGCCGGCACAATTCCTATCCTCGCCGCTGGATTTCGGTTTCATTCATTCCATTCCTGACTCGGTCAAATGACTGGAAACAGGCTGTGGATTTTCATTTTCAGTTTTCACATTATTCTTATAAAAATCCTTAAATTACAAGAGTTATAGCATGTAGCAATGATTTATGATCATTGAAATGGAACCTCGTGAAACTAATAAAGATATAGTTTGCAGTTCTGGAACGTCTAAATTAATCTGCTTCCAAAAAATCACAATGAATTGAGGAAAAGTCCTTCGAGCTCCTACCATTAATCCTATGAATTTAATGTCCTTTAATTCAGATTTATCTTCATAGATCCGATTATTTTCCCTATCAACGTCATCTCGACTGGTCTGTGGAGATATCAAAACATTACATGAATCGCATATTTCCTTATATTAACACCTTGGTACTTACAGTGATCCCCATAAGTAACTTTCACCACCATCAACGCAGTAATTAAAACTGAGAAGACTTTTCCTATTTGTGAAACTCACAACCTGACTTTTAATCCCGGTTATCACCATACCACTGCCTGCTGCAACTATTAGTTCACAAATTGCAGAAGCAGACACAATCTCAAGTAAAGAGTATCAGCTGCTCTGTCAACGAGGGAACGAGACTGCTTCATGAAGCTGCTTCCTCTGCTTCGCTTAATCTTATCTCTGCAGCAGTGATCGTGTCTTCATCAAACTCTTTGATGGTCCATGCATCACTTCATTATGAAGAAAAATGGACGAGTTAATGTTTTATAAATGTGAAGCCTTGTCTGTCTCTGTACCAAGAACCAAAAGAATCTTCGACAAACAAAGAAAGGAAATGATAGATTTTACTAAAAATTTACCTTAATTTTCTTCAAAATATAAAATTTCTAGGTTAGTACCTCTTTCTTAGGAGTTCCAGGTCATTTCAAGTTTAAACAATTTGACGTCAGTTGTTTATGAAAGAAATGGTGACGAAACTGAAATTATACGAAACAATAGCACTGAAATTTTTAGGAAAATGTGTGTAAAATACGCTGATGAACAAGTGAATTAGGAATAGCTGTGCTTTGGCGAAGTGGTGCTGTGATGGTCCTGGCTAATGCAATAGTACGAGTACTCTTCGCGTGGGATGAAGTGGAACTCCTGGTGCATAAGCTAACGATACAGGAACCTGCTGTTAGAACCTGTCTACCCATTCATTCACCTCCAATACCCAGCAGGAGACCCTGGACCTAGAGCAGGACAATGCACTGGCCAATTACTCCCCCCTCCCCCGAATTGGGGTTGTGGATGAACAGGGACAGACACGAGGACGCTTGTCTGTCCTTCAAAGTCACAGATCTAATCTTACTGATCACATTCGGGAAGCTGTCGAGAGGGATGTGCACACCCTGGGTCTTTCTCGGACCAATCTACGTGCGTTATAGGAGGCTGTGAAGTGGTCGTGGATCATCGTTGTTCCCAACATGTCTAGTATATTGTAGAATCCAACACCGTTATCAGAGAAAAAGGGGGTAACACGCAACTAGCTAGATATCTCTAATTCAACTGCACATCAGTGCAAATCATTCATATTTAAATAATTTAGAATTTTACAGTAATTTATGAAAACATGTAATGAAGAAAATAAAATTATTAAGAAGCAGCAACTTTTAAATTTTGAGAAAACCGTGTGTAAAATAAATGATTAAAATTGGATGCAATCTTACACTTATAAAATTTAACTAGTCGCTTATCAATCAATATATCGTCGTTGCGCCTAGAAAAACCGCTATGTGATAATATTTCAGCTTAAAACTCTGACCAGAAACGCTCTGTCATCTAAGGTTCAGTATTGCCCCTCAACGATCAAACCAAACATTAAAAGAACAGCAAAACAGATGGTTCGATAACGAATGCTACAGGAGACACTTACGTGCCTTCATGAAGCTAGATCTAGAAACAACCGGTACTATTTTCAAGAATATGCAGAGACGAGATTCCATGGAAGGATGGGTGTAAACTCCGGACTCCATGTTCCGGATGGAAGGTTTATCTGTCACCTCTGTGGCATGACTTGCACTATGTATCACCTAATGGAACGCAGAAAAAGACACCACCCATCAGCACATTTGCTAAGGACTGATAAAATGTAAAATGTAAGATGTACGTACACAATTTGTTTAAGCTTGCGTCTTTACTCTATATGATTGCTTGCGTTTTCTTCGGATTAATTAATAGGCAGTTCTCTTTTGCATAGGAGCTAATTTAATTTAAAATCGAGTTCATTTTGTGGATTGCACAATCATTCAGTTGGGAAGAAATGTCATTAATATAGATTAAGAATAAAAGAGGTTCAAGTGTAGACCCTTGAGGAACGCCAGATAGCTTATACTGAGAGTCAACTTAAGACCTTAGCGGTCCCTTTGATGTTAGTCAGACTTCTGGCCGGTGAAAAGGCTTCCGCAGCGCCAAATAGTTCCCTAGGTTTGTTACTTGTTCCTGAAGTCAGGAGCTTCCTTCAGTTTGGTTAGATATTCTGGTGAACTGACTTGATGAATTAAAATTTTTGCCATGTATAAATATGGAAAATGTATCACAGGTTGTATGTTATTCGGGTTCGTTACCAACTCTTATATTTCATACGTAGATGGCTGTGAATAGTTATTGTTCTCAGCGGTGTATGTAGCAAAATAATAATAATTTAATATGATATTGATATCTTATTGCACTGTGTACTTAGTAAGTTTGTTCGAGTTCATTCCACTGTTGATAAGTTCGCATAATAGGTGGGACGTTGAAGATGGATCCAAGAAAACTGTTGGCAATACTGGTTGCAACAGCGTGTTCACTGTTAAGTATTCATAATGGCTGCCAGCTGTGAGCAAGACGTGTGTGATGCTGTGATGCTTGAGTTCCCTGTGAAATACTTTAAAGCTAACAAAAGTAGAGGAAAATAAAGTAGAAAATCTAAACCAAATTGTTTTAAACGTTTACAGTAGCCTACGAGATTATAATCCACTGTGGACTGTGGAAGACGTGAAAAAGTCCGCGCAGCTGATCGGCATTTCTGTGTACAGTGTTTACGCCGTTCGCTTGGAATGGAAAATCCAAGTCTCCAGAGAAAGAACGATGTGTCAGCTCAGCACTCGCCGTAAATAAAACAGGAAGGGCCTTAACACGGTATGGGAATAGGATCTTTGGCGTATTCGATGATAATAATAATAATAATAATAATAATAATAATAATAATAATAATAATAATAATAATAATAATAATGTGTACTTTACTTTATATTCGCAACCGCCCTCTACCTACAGAAATGTTGTCATGAGAGGATCATGAGTTCGTTTTTACCTTCCGAATGACGAGACTACAATATTTACAACATTCCTGGAAGCATTGTATTTTGCAAACCCACTCACCGGTGGGTTTTTCAGCTTTTTTAACTATGAGAAACTGCCACTGACAGTCGTTGCACGAGAGCGGAATCGTATACGTATGTTGTAAGTCTCCATGTGCCTCACACAAATCGCATTATGAAACAAAAATAATTCTTGCTTCTCTTGCCTCGGAATTCGTCAGTAATCTGTAGGTTTTACATGGTCAATAAAGGAATAAATAGGTATGGTACGTAATCAAAGTACAGCTATGTGAAAGGCAATGATTTCGTTTGATGCTTCACTATTTCAGAATGAAGTACTGTACTTGTCAGATGGACGCACGGCGTTAATGATAAGCTGGTTGTGACGGAGATGGAGAACCAGGACGAGACGGGAAGGGGGAACAGGGGACGTGCTCACATGCGGAAGGATACTTTTCCTAAGCTCTTAACTTGAATTTCAGTATAGTCCTCCATTCTGTAGTTTTTGTAACTTAGCTAACAGTTTGTCTATATTTACAGTGTCAATCCCAGTGCTGAAGTCAGTTTTCGTTCGTCCATTTCCCGTCTAGTGTCATCCATAATCTTGATTAGTGTTGTTGCAGTACTGTGTCCTTTCTTAAACCAGACTGTAAGGGATCAAGTAAAGAATGTTTTTTCCAAGTATTTAACAATTTGTTTACACATTATCCCCTCCAGAATCTTAAAAATTGCTGTGAGAATGCAGACAGGTTGGTAGACAGATGTATTGCTTGCTGGAGAAATTTTGGGGATTGGCACAATTTGTACATATTTCCGTTCAATTCTGATATTGCTTGAATTAAGGCATGCATTAAATAAATGCATAATAATGGGCAATGTTATGTCGGTTATGTAAATCACGAATGAAATAGGAATGTCATCAGCTCATGTTGCTTGAGATTTAATTGACATAACTTCCCTTCTTACTTCATGCTCTGTAACGGTATCAAATCCAAATAAAGGACGGACTGGAGATTGTTTCTTTAATATATTGTCAATTACGCTTGTACCGTCTGTGTATCGCCTTTGCAGGCGGGACATGGTGTTCACAGTGCACTATGTCTTCTGGTATAGGCTAGAGCAGTTTTGTTACTTTCATTGATCTGTCCCTGTCTTATCCTTGGCTTTGACAATATGAAAGTGACTGAGGTACGAGCGATGCTAGTAATACCATTCCTTATACAGCCAGTCCCTGCTATGATTGAGGTGAAAATGTTCCTCATAGGGTCGGTTGTTGCATGCATTTCAGTGGGCTTGGCAGACTGGTATATAATAACTTATGGCTCGGTGAGGAAAGCAACGGGAAACTACCCCACTCCTCATTTCCCTAGTATGCCTCTTCAGTGATGCCTAGGCCATCTATGACAGGTGATGGCAGATCTGTTGAGGATCTAACCGGGCTGAAGACTGAACATACATACTGTCTGTGTCTCAGGAGTGAGACGTTCTGTGGAGAAATATGTTTTTAATAATCAAGGGACACCTCGAGATCATTGTGCTTCACAGGTAGTTTGCCAAATCCCAGTTTGTTTAAATGCTGAAAATAACGACATTTGTTATTACGAATTACTAGTTTATTTCGGTTTCGGAGAACACGGTACTGCTCATGTACGTCAAGTAGTTGAGTTTGCTTACAGCGTCGGTGTAGTGCGTCTCATTTTTTCATCATAATCTACCAAGGACAGGACGGACATATTAGCCTCACATTGCACTTGGATGCGTGTTTGTTGTACAGTTCATGTAAATGGGAATTAAGTAGGCTATTTAGAATTTTTCGTCAATGACACTCTTTATCATTATGTCATACTAGGGGCAGCCTCGTGAATCTTGTCTCGTTTGTGTTAAATTCAAGCTTTTAAAGCAGGACCTCTCAGGGTGCATGCACCAGTGCATTGCACGGTGCACGGTGCAAAAGATGACTTCGCTTGGTTGACTAGAGTGCAGATCCCTACTCCTCGAATTGGAGCAATAGCGCTGTCTCTCCTTTTCTACACGCCTGTCTCTCTCGCTCCGCCTGTCTCCCTCTTCCTCACTTGCTGCGTAGCGTTCCAAATCCGAGCCGAGTTCAGCCGAGCTTCGTTGAGTCATCCCGAGACGACGCGCTGGTCCGAGCCTAGCCGAGTGGGACCGATGCACTGTGCACAGGACCTCTGCGCCTCAGTTTGCACGCGTGAGATTTTGGGCGTTTGAGAGGCCCTGTTCTACTCTAAACGTTGCATATTTCGGTCGGTATTTAGGTACATGAAGAGAGTATGCTAAGTATATGAGGTGATGTTTAGATATGTCAGGAACAGATACTTGACCGTGGTGAAGGATGTTTTGGGGCTTATTTGTTATTGCTAGGTCTCATTGTCTATGAATGTATCAGCGGAAATGGTGGAAGTATGGGCGTGATGGTTGGGTAGTACTACTAATACGACTGCACTGGCTCGGAAAATATTCATAAGACTGATGCAGAATTGTCCCTTGTCAATGAACAGGAGAACTGCCATCACAGGAAATGCTGGAAACCGCGATTTCGATGCTCCAATCGATTGCTGTCACATGTCTGCGCGTGCGCATCTCCCGAGTAAATCACTGTGCCGTTACGTGTGAGTGAGGGGAGCAGATTTATTTAGTGCCCAGTTGAATGCAACACACCATGATGCTCACGATAAAGCAGCGCGTGTTCATTGTCGAGTGTTATGCGGAGCACGGTTCGTGAAAAACCTGTGCGGAACCATTTGCGCAAGAGTTTAAGACAGGAAGTGTTTTGGCAAGACCTCCAGCAAAGTCTGCAATGCAAAAATGGAGTGAAACGGGCGAATAAAATCCGTAACAATCGGAAAAGAGTTCTAAAAAACGGAACATGGCTTGAGTGAAGGAAAGCCTGGAGCGAAGTCCGACGAAATCTCAACGCCATTTATCTATGCAAAGTGGGAATTAGGAGATTGTCGTGTCGAAAGATTATCAAAAAGGACCTGCATCTGTATCCTTACAATTTTACTGTTGCGCATGCGTTAAAGTGTCCAGATGAACCACCGTGTGTTGAGTTCTGCCTGTGGTTTCTGAGTGAAGCGGAGTCAGGATATTCAGTTTTCATGTCATCCGATGAGGGCATTTCCAGAATCTTCCGTGGTGCTCGTTAACAGAGGTCAATCCTGCCTCAGTCCTATTGTAAATATCTTCCGGGCGAGTTTTATTCTGCCCACTTGGTATCAATGACTACAGAGTACGGCCAGTGATCCTTTGAAGGCTGTCAGGATCACAGTCTGGATCAGATTTGGCAGATGACGAAGTTCTTCAGTATGGTTCCCCTGCTCCTATTAACAAGACGATAACTTCGATGTTTGCAGTACCATACTTCTGGCGATAGAAGGGGTTGGTTGACGTCTTCTTTTATTCATTCACTTCACTTGGATGATCGGTGCTGGTCTCGAACCGAACAGTAGGTTCAATAGTGAAGGCTTTTGTTGAATTCCTGAATGCTATAATAACAAACCTCCGGGACCATGCACCTCCTCATGAGCGGTGTATCCGATGTGTCTGAGATAATTATAGTACTTGTAGTGTACTTTTAAATCAGTTTACAGCAAAACAACCCGGTAGAATAAATTACAGGGCTCATGAAGATGGCTGTAATGGTGACATCTGTTGACTAATGAATGTCATGTTTTGAGAAACCCCATGGCGTAACAGCCCTGAAGGGCCATGGCCTGCCAAGCGACCTCTCCTCAGCCCGAAGACCTGTAGATCCTCTCAGTCGTAATTCTAGGCATTTTAGACCGCGGTCGCTATCTCATCGTCACATAGCTCCTCAATTGTAATCACCAAGGCTGGGCGGACCTCGAAACAGCCCTGAAATCCAGGTAAAAATCCCTGACATGGCAGGTAATCGAACCCGGGTCCTCGGATAAGAGGCGGGCACGCTACACCTACACCGGGGGGACGACTCTTAATAATAATAATAATAATAATAATAATAATAATAATAATAATAATCCTTCTTTCTTTCTTTCTTTCTTTCTTTCTTTCTTTCTTTCTTTCTTTCTTTCTTTCTTTCTTTCTTTCTTTTTTTCCTACCTTCCTTCCTTCCTTCCTTCCTTCCTTCCTTTCTTTATCCGTTTACTGTCCAGGGTTGGTTTTTCCCTCGGACTCAGCGAATGATCCTACCTCTACCGCCTCGAGGGCAGTGTCCAGGATCGTGGATACAATTGGGGGGGATGTGGCCTCACCTGCTAAACTGAACAGGGGTCTTGTGGCGGAATGAGATGAATGGAAGTGATAAACAAGGAAGAGGGAAGAAAGCAGCTGTGGCCTAAGTTACGTACCATCCTAGCAATTGCCCGGAGGAAAAGTGGGAAACCACGGAAAACCACTTCAAGGATGGCTGAGGTGAGAATCGAACCCCCTTTATTCAGTTGACCACCCGAGGCTGAATGAACCCCGTTCCAGTCTGCGTACTACGTTTCAAATTACGTGACAGAGCCGGCAGTGGACCCCAGGCCTCCCGGGGGTGACAGCTAATCACACTAACCACTATACTACAGAAGCGGAATAATATTTATAATAGTGACAAATATATAAAAACCTCCAGAATTTATAATGAGGGAAAAGTCAAGAAAATTGTTTAGAAAAATCCGCGGTAGAAAAATAAGGATACAAAATGGAAAAAGCATACGGTACAAGTTGGAATATCTACAACAAAAAGTGTTTATATGAAATCTTAAAAGTACAACACTACAACACAATATTCAAACCGGAATGCGTGAGTGTATGTCTGGTACTGAAGGTCGGTGGATGCAGAGTGGGTCTCGGCCCACAAATGGCCACGGCTCATCCGTGGTCCAACAGCTCTGCACTCCGACCGGCCAACCGAGCAGAGGTGGGGTGGCTACGGCTCTACCGTGGCTCTACGCCTTTGCATTCGGAAGACGGGACGGGGCTGGACTTCGCGGCTGGCCCCAACCGTCGGCAGTCCTGAGAATGGATTTCCGTGGTTTTCCATTCTCCTGCACAAAGGCGAATGCCGAAACAGTTCATTGTATAAACCACGGCCGCCAACCCCCTCACCTTCTCCGTGTATCTCCTTCATCGTAACACATCTTCCCGGCCTGAGAGACGGCGTCACCGTCTAAGAGGCCCGCCTCCCCCTTCAGGGGAGGAATGAAAACGTATTAGTAGTAGTAGTAGTAGTAGCGGTACTGGATTACAGGCTGTATACACTAGAAGTACTGGAAAGAAAAGTTTTATGGAAAATACTCGTTCCACTAAGAACTATAGAACTCAGAAAATCAAGAAGTTATGTTAAAATATATCGGAACACAGAAGTCATAACAGAAAAATGCGAAAGAATTTATTGATATTTTTTGGACTTTTTGTACAGAACGGATGACAACAAGTTAACCAAACAGATCTCGAAATATCTTTGGAACAAGATATTGGAAAAAAACCAATATAAGAGAAGAAGAAGTGACAGAGAGAGAAAGTGTTAAAAATGGAAGGATTCCAATGTCAGAAGGGAAATAAATGAAAATCCACAGCCCGTTTCCAGTCATTCGACTGGGTCAGGAATGGAATGAATGAAGCCCCTATCTAGCGGCGATGATGGGAATTGTGCCGGCTGCCGAAGCCTGTCGCACTCGTCTGGCAGATGAAATGAAATTATATTGGAGAGTGTTGCTAGAATGAAATATGACAGGGAAAACCGGAGTACCCGGAGAGAAACCTGTCCTGCCTCCGTTTTGTCCAGCACAAATATCACATGGAGTGACCGGGATTTGAACCTCGGAACCCAGCGGTGAGAGGCCGGCGCGCTGCCGCCTGAGCAACGGAGGCTCAAGGGAAATAAAATAGGCTCATATTGGTTCGAGGAGAGGGAAAGGGGAGATAGCGAGCAGATGTTTCCTCTTTTTTACTGGCTTTCGCTGCACCGACATAGACAGGTCTTATGGCGACGATAGGCCTAGAAGTTGGAAGGAAGCAACCGTGTCCTTAATTAAGATACAGCCCCAGCATTTGCCAGGTGTGAAAATGAGAAACAACGGAAAACCATCTTCAGGGCTGCCGACAGTGGGGTTCTAACCTACTATTGTATCTCCTGGATGCAAGGTCACAGCTTTGCGTCCCTAACCGCACGGCCAACTCGCCCGGTAGTGAGCTGATGACGGAGTATTGGTCCCTAGAAGACCCTAATGGAGAAAGAAGAAGCATATCATTATGATCGAAAACAGTATATATGACTATGAAAATAACATCGGCTCATAAAGCTCATTGTCAAATCGTTCAAGCTTCGAGCGCTTATAAAACGTAGAAAACAGTTTTTATTTATTTCCCAACCCAGGGGGGTACTGCAATGCAATTCCGCCTAGGAAAGTAGGTATGACTTTACTGGGCTGTTTCACTCAAACATTAAAACAAAGCCCGTTTATGAGTCTAGTAAAACAATAGAGTTCTGTCTTTGAAAGCTGGAGGAGTATGCTTCATATCCAGAGGGTATCAATTGCTTTTCCTTCATAATGGTAATGTTACAGGGAGGTTCCCGGAAGAGAACAATCCGAGCTCTGTGGCGATTAACGGTCTATTTCTCACCTCCCAGTTTTGTGTAATTTAGCTATTTTAAGAGCGGCATTGGTCTGAGACCAAGATCCGGGTTTGGAGCTAAAACCGTTACACGCTCTGACTAAATAAACACTTCCGAGGTGAAGTGAGGCCGAGAAACAGCTGATTCGTACAGTCTGGGCTCCTGTAACAATACACAAGCAGCTGTTTCATTTACCGGTGCTGGGTATATTCCATCATCAACTCATGTTTGAAGAAACCGGTGTTAATGGCGAGTACATAACTTAAATTATGGTGACTGTGGTAAAAAAAAAGAAAATTGTTCACCGATCAAGTGGCTGAGGGGTTTCGGTCACGCAGCTATCAGCTTGCATTCTGGAGATAGTGGTTTCGAATCCCATTGACGGCAGCTCTGAATATAATTTTCCGTGATTTCCCATTTTCACACCAGAGAAATGGTGGGGCTGTATCTTAATTGAAGCCACGGCCGCTTCCTTCCCACTCCTAGCCCTTTCCTATTCCATCGCCGCCATAAGAACTTTCTGTGTCGGTGCGATGCAAAGTAAATCGAAAAAAGAAAATTGTTCCGAGGGAAAGTACAACTATAGTAATAATATTCTTCTTCTTTGTCGTTTAGGCCTACTGAGGACCACGGGGCTCGTATCTACTCTTGGGTAAAGTTGTTGCTTTCTTCTTCTTCCAATACTCCTTCATTTGCTGACTATGAGCCAGCTTTCTCTCCTCGGTCCACTTAGTTCCTGTAGTCTTCTTACTTGTAAGGGACGTTGGGAAAACTCCGTGTCGGATGGCTTGACGGAACAGTAGTCGGTCATGAGTTTGTCCCAGTGGGATATCTAGTTGTTCCATATCTGACTTAACTGACGTGATCCATTTGTTCTTAGAAGCCTTGCCTCTTCCTGTTACTGTGAATATCCTGTTGGTGAGTCTTTCGGAATCCAGACGGGCCAAGTGTCCATAAAAGGTCAGGCGCCTTTTCCGTATAGACGTGACGATGTCCTCCTGGTGTTCATACAGTTCATCATTATGGCGGATTCTGTAAGTGCCTCCTTCCTCTCTGATTGGTCCTAATATCCTCCTCAGGATCTTCCTCTCTTTTAACTCCAGCTTTCTGAGTGGGCCCTTCCTAGCCATTACAAGGCACTCAGAAGCATACAGAACAGATGGTTTGACTACCGAGTTGTAGTGTCTGAGCTTGAGGTTCTTGGAGAGGCACTTAGATGAATAGATACTACGACACGAGTGATAAGCCCTTTCAAACTTGGTACATCTGGCATCTATGGCTGGGTTCTCGCTCTGATAATAATAATAATAATAATAATAATAATAATAATAATAATAATAATAATAATAATAATAATAATAATAATAATAATCCATGCCCAGTGGGTAAGATCATGTGTAATGGTGCTGCGTCATTTGTCGGCTTATAGAGAAGAACTGTACTTCTTTTATGGCTTCCGAGGAATAATAGTGGTTCTACTTGTGGTGTTATATGTGAGTGAGTGTTATCTTGTGATTTTGTTGTTGTATAACAGGGTTTTTGAGTAATATTTAATATGAATTTCATGCCGTAAATGTCCGCCATCTTGGAAAATACGGCAATTATTCCATAGATAACACGATCTAGAGTTGACATAACTGCACTCATTTTGTTTCTTTTGTCATCAATTCCATAGAAACCACGTATAAGATATGCTATATTCCTTTTACTATCAGCGTTGCCAAGGTCATACTGCCGGCCACTATTGTCAGCCATTTTTAAGACTGGCAATGTGACGCATATGTGTTGGACAGCATAATACATTATTACCTGGTCAGCTCACGTGGGGGTTTAGTTCCGAACTGAGTACGAACTAAGTATAACCCTGCGTGAGACACTGAGATGGGGCCCTCAACCCCGACACGGCGCGTCCCAATGGCTAGTAGGGGAAGTCTCCTGTAGATATACAGGACAAGTGTGAATAAGACGTAGTCAAATAAGCACTCGCGGATCAACTGAGAAAACTAGAATTGTGGTCAACGGCTTCGATGGCAGAAGAAGACATATGTCTCAATGGCTGAGAGGGCGGAAGTACCAAAAATAAAATCCACCTCGCGTCTGACTCGGATCGAGCGGCGAAGTTGTCAGCGTCTGTTTACCTCGTAGGTACGGCTGTATAGTTACGTTCCAGGAACTAGCAATCCCTGGTCCTAATTTCCCAGTGGAAACACTGGACCAGTCTTTGATTACAAGCTATGATGATTCGTGAGAGTAAAATCAGCATTACCCCAGGTGGTAACCAATCCACCCGTCATGAGACGGCTACTAGGTATTCGGATTCTGGGGAACCCAGGCAATCACGAACACAGAGAAAGTCGGAGTTCTCTGGCAAACTAACATCCAAACCTTCACATACCTTAGTCCAACCTGGTAAATTGTACAATCTTGTAACAGAACTAGATCAACATAAAATCCAGATACTTGCCTTGCAGGAAACGAAATTCACTGATGAGGACACAAATGATTATGGAAACTATCGGATCTTCAAGAGTAAAACAGACAGGAGAGTTGGTAAGAGAACTCCCTTACTAGGAATTGCCTTCATGGTACATAAAAGTATAGTAGGCTCAATAAAAGAAGTCACTCCCATAAGTAAGCGGCTCATGAAAATGCGAATCCAATGTGCTAACAAGAAATATACAATTGTGAACGTACATGCACCCACTAACGCGGACAATAAAAAAGAACTGCAAAAAAACTGATGCATTCTGGGCTAAACTTGAGAAAATCATGGCGAAGATTCCAAAAGAGGATACAAAAATTTTGCTGGGCGACTTTAACGCACAAATTGGTAAAGAAAAAAGAACACCAGAAAACTGTTGGCAAATTCCCTGCTCACAAATTCACTAACAAAAATGGGTTGAGACTCATTGAACTGTGTCAACAAAACAATCTTAAAATCATGTCAATTTCTCTGAGAACATCTCCACGGAAACAGATGACCTGGAGGTCTCCCGTTCCAGGGATCGGTGAATTTCAAATCGATCACATTTCCATCTCTCATCCCATGCAGAGAGGGGTACACGATGCACAGGTGCGCCGAGGAGCAAACGTCGATTCCGATCACTACCTGGTGAGAATAAAGGTAAAATTCACCCCGAAGAAAAATCATCATAAGAGGTCACACATACCGAAGTTTGACACGACACAGATTGGAAACACTAATCTGCAAGAAGTGTGGGAAAGGGAACATGCAGGCACCTAGGAGAAATTCCGCAACAAAATCATCCAGAAAGTTCGAGAGCAAATTTCCCTGAAAAAGAATACTAAACACCCTTGGTGGAATTATGAACGTGAACGTGCCTTGAAGGAACGAAAAGAAGCATTCCAGAAATACAACAGCAAGAAATCACCAGAAAACCAAACATATTTCAATGAAACTAGAAAACGAGTAGCCAATATCATCAGGCAGGTCAAGAGAAAACACTTGAAGCAACAACTGGACTCGATTGAAGATAACTTCGTACCTACAACGTACGAGATTTCTACATGGAATTCGGAGGACCATTCCGTGTGTATGCTTCTTAAAACCTGGCTTCCAAAAGATCAGATGGAAAACTTGCACTCAGTAATCAGAAAAAATTGTCAGGAACTAGCACTCCTCAACTGTACAGAGCCCCTCACAAGATTCCCTCAAGAACCCCCAAGGCACACTTTCCCAGGATCTCCACCACCGACAGAGGAAGAAATCCGCGGCCACATCCTCAAACTTAAAAACAATAGGACCTCCGGAAAAGATGGCATCATTGCGGAACTTCTGAAAAATCTTGGACCTAAATCCCTCAAGGAACTCACTCAAATCATTGCAGATATCTGGCAATCGGAAGAATTACCTTAGGATTGGAAGTGTGCTCTCATCCACCCATTACACAAAAAGGGAGATAAGACTGACGTGAACAATTACAGGGGCATTTCTCTTCTCCAAGTGACATACAAAATTCTTTCAGCTTGCCTTTTGAAGAGAACGCAAGAACAACTTGAAAAAAGTATTGGCGAATATCAAGCAGGCTTCCGCCCTGGTCGCTCGTGTGCAGAACAAATATTCAACTTGAAGGCAACACTTAAATACAAAGCATTGAGGAACAAACCGGTCATATACATTTTTGGTGACTTCAGGAAAGCGTACAACTTGGTTGATCGACAGTCTCTCTTCGTTATTCTTGAGGAACTGGGGCTTGATTCAAAGACCCTCAACCCCATCAAGGCAACACTCACTGACACTATCTCCAAAGTTAAATTCATGGGGGAGATCTCTGAACCATTCCCGATTAAAACTGGCGTCCGACAAGGTGATGGCTTATCTCCGCTTCTTTTCAACCTCGTCCTAGACAAAGTCATCCGCGAGTGGGAGAAGGCATTGAAAGACATGGGATATTGGCGCCCCATACGACTAGGACGACCCAAAGACGGTACTGAGATATCATGCCTCGCTTTTGCAGATGACATTGCTCTACTGACAGATGATGTAGTCACAGCCGTTAAACAAATTGAAACCCTTAGTAAATGTGCTGAAAAGGTTGGCCTACAAATTTCCTTTGAAAAGACCAAGTTCTTCTGCTCAAAACTTGACATCCAAAATTTGAACACGACATATGGGCAAATCAACCGAGTACCAGACTTCAAGTACTTGGGAGAAATACTTGAACCAACGGGAGGCGAGAAGGCTGCCCAGAAAATTCGCTTACAAAAAATTCGGAAAGCCTACGGTAGGGTTCACAACATATACAATAAAAAGTGCTTGTCCCGCCATGCAAAGATCAGACACTATAATACAGTAATCAAGCCCGAAGTCTTATGTGCCAGTGAGACCCTTACACTAAATGGGAAAGGTGACCTAGAAAACATTTTAAAAGAAGAAAGAAGAATCCTGAGGAAAATTCTCGCCCCCCGAAAAACAGAAGATGGATATAGACTGAGGTCACTCAAAGTGACAGAAGAGCTTTCCAACATTGCAGCAGACATCCGCAAAAGACGTCTGAAATTTTATGGGCACGTTCACAGACTGCCGGCAAGTAGACTGACACACACGATTCTCACCTACATAGAACATCTAAAAAATATTCCATGGGTACTGGAAGTGAAGAAGGATCTGGAAAAAGCCCATATGGACTCAACTGATACCGCGGACAGAAACCTCTACAGGAAAAAATTTAATGGATGGAAAGTGCAACCAGAGAACGAAGTGAAAAGGAAGACTGGAGCAAAGTGGACAGAAGTACGAAAAAGGATTCACGGAGAAAGGATGAGAGCTGTTTGGCAACTCAGAAAACAGAATCGTTAGAGCTTTGCGTGATCCATTGGGTCCATACGCACATAATAATAATAATAACAATAATAATAATAACAATAATAATAACAATAATAATAATAATAATAATAATTCTGAGTGGCTATTGCCAGCGTGGTGCAGTCTTTTGTTCGGTAGACCCTCCGACGAAGGTAGTGATATCTACTGCGTATTGGTGTGCGGAGGCAGTATTTCAGCGAAGTTGGAGACTGTACAAACAACCAATCGCCGAGCCAAGGGCATTAAATTAACGTTTTACGATTGAAATCCCGTGACCCGGCCGGGAATCGAACCCAGGCGTCGGAGGCTGGCGACTCAGCAACGGTGTGAGGCAATTCTATAACGATCCATTTTTAACTCTATTTTTTTTAAATAAAAAGTACGGAATAATGAGTGTGTTGGTAATAGAGAGGGAAAATCCGCGAATGGCGTGAAAGCAGAAGACACGTCAGGCCTTGTGAGAAAAGAAGAAGAGAAAGTCGAATAGAGAGGACGTCAGAGATAATGGAAACATTTCAAGACTCAGTTAGAAGGTTCGAGGTCGCTAAACTACGCTGATCTTCGTGGTATTATCCCACTGAATCTCTTGATCTTCTGTTACTACACATGGCTGTGTTTCGCTATCTTCTTTTACCAAATATCGGGGTATTTTTCTATCTTCTGTTACAAAACATCCGGCTGTTTCCCTATCTTCTGTTACAAAACATCCGGCTGTTTCCCTATCTTCTGTTACAAAACATCCGGCTGTTTCCCTATCTTCTGTTACAAAACATCGGGGTGTTTCCCTATCTTCTGTTACAAAACATCCGGCTGTTTCCCTATCTTCTGTTACAAAACATCGGGGTGTTTCCCTATCTTCTGTTACAAAACATCGGGGTGTTTCCCTATCTTCTGTTACAAAACATCGGGGTGTTTCCCTATCTTCTGTTACAAAACATCGGGGTGTTTCCCTATCTTCTGTTACAAAACATCGGGGTGTTTCCCTATCTTCTGTTACAAAACATCGGAGTATTTCCCTATCTTCTGTTACAAAACATCGGAGTATTTCCTATCTTCTGTTACAAAACATCGGAGTGTTTCCCTATCTTCTGTTACAAAACATCGGAGTATTTCCTATCTTCTGTTACAAAACATCGGAGTGTTTCCTATCTTCTGTTACAAAACATCGGAGTGTTTCCCTATCTTCTGTTACAAAACATCGGAGTATTTCCTATCTTCTGTTACAAAACATCGGAGTGTTTCCCTATCTTCTGTTGCAAAACATCGGAGTGTTTCCCTATCTTCTGTTACAAAACATCGGAGTGTTTCCCTATCTTCTGTTACAAAACATCGGCTGTTTTCCTATCTTCTGTTACAAAACATCGGAGTATTTCCTATCTTCTGTTACAAAACATCGGAATGTTTCCCTATCTTCTGTTACAAAACATTCGGGGTTTTCCCTATCTTATGTTACAAAACATTCGGGGTTTTCCCTATCTTCTGTTACAAAACATCGGAGTATTTCCCTATCTTCTGTTACAAAACATCGGAGTATTTCCCTATCTTCTGTTACAAAACATTCGGGGTTTTCCCTATCTTCTGTTACAAAACATCGGAGTATTTCCCTATCTTCTGTTACAAAACATCGGAGTATTTCCCTATCTTCTGTTACAAAACATCGGAGTATTTCCCTATCTTCTGTTACAAAACATTCGGGGTTTTCCCTATCTTCTGTTACAAAACATCGGAGTATTTCCCTATCTTCTGTTACAAAACATTCGGGGTTTTCCCTATCTTCTGTTACAAAACATCGGAGTATTTCCCTATCTTCTGTTACAAAACATCGGAGTATTTCCTATCTTCTGTTACAAAACATCGGAATGTTTCCCTATCTACTGTTACAAAACATTCGGGGTTTTCCCTATCTTCTGTTACAAAACATTCGGGGTTTTCCCTATCTTCTGTTACAAAACATCGGAGTATTTCCCTATCTTCTGTTACAAAACATCGGAGTATTTCCCTATCTTCTGTTACAAAACATTCGGGGTTTTCCCTATCTTCTGTTACAAAACATCGGAGTATTTCCCTATCTTCTGTTACAAAACATCGGAGTATTTCCCTATCTTCTGTTACAAAACATTCGGGGTTTTCCCTATCTTCTGTTACAAAACATCGGAGTATTTCCCTATCTTCTGTTACAAAACATTCGGGGTTTTCCCTATCTTCTGTTACAAAACATCGGAGTATTTCCCTATCTTCTGTTACAAAACATTCGGGGTTTTCCCTACCTTCTGTTACAAAACATCGGAGTATTTCCTATCTTCTGTTACAACACAACGAAGACTTAGTACCAAGGTTACACGTAGTGGTATTCTTTAGCTTCCAACCCTACAGGTACCTTCGTTGTCTATATGGAGGTGTAAAACAAAATCTCAACTATCAACATAAACTTAGGATAGGTTCTACCCCGGATTCACCACTTTCAACAATCAGGGAATTCCACGGATATATTTCTTGCCTGAAGCCACAGCGTTATTAAACTAACTTAGTCATTACACCGGGGTGGGGGTGGGAGGTTTGACGGGTGTTACTGTGTACTTTCTACCAACATTCCCGTATACTCACGCATGAAGGAACTGATAATATGGAGTGGACAATATAAATTACTAGTGATCCATGCTCACACGCAAAGCAAAAAGTCGATAAATTACATCATATTTATCTGTCCAGTTTTCATCACTTTCATAATATTATCGTATTCCATTTCCTTTCTTGACTTTTGTGCATTTGTTTTCTGTAGAGGTGAATATTTTCAGATAAGATTGTCCTAGAACTGTGTTTTGTTTCTGGGAAGTTTATCTTCGGATATCCAAGCTCCAACCGCCCGTCTCAAGAGACGGCAGTCTAAACAATTTGTTCTTAGCTCACATGACGCAACATTTAGGAGATCCTTTAAATGTCTCTTGCAAGTGTGCACATTTTTTAGCGAAGATCTCAGATTCGATAACTTAACAAAGGTCTTGCAAATATGAACATATTTTAGAATACTCTGTATAAAAATTATGTACTTCGATAGCTCCAATGTGATTTTATAAAAGGTAGATGTTGTAAAAATGTATGCCCTCTTGAGGCAAAAATCCTAATGTTCATAGTTCACTGGATTCGGAAGGATTTAAATAGGAAAATAAACAATTACTTCCGCTTTTATTGGTTCTAGAAAGTCAGCTTTCATAAAGTCCTCTTTTTTATGGTACAAGGATTCGTTTGAAACTGAGATGCGTAGTGACTTTGGACCGTCCGTACTAAAGGTATCAGTACTAGATTAAATTTTGTCTCTCATAGGGAAACATGTGTCAGTCATTGAATGAAAATATGGTGGATAGAGTAGATACGCGTTATCCCAACATCAGTGCCTAATATTACTGAGTCATGCTTACCAGATCGTATTCTTGGTGCTTGGAGCAAATTGTGTATACTGCCCTCTTTATTCTTCTCTGTCCGACTCGTTGGCTGAACGGTCAGCGTAGTGGCCTTCGGTTCTGAGGGTCCCGGGTTCGATTCCCGGCCGGGTCGGGGATTTTAACCTTAATTGGTTAATTCCAATGGCACGGGGGCTGGGTGTATGTGCTGTCTTCATCATCATTTCATCCTCATCACGACGCGCAGGTCGCCTACGGGAGTCAAATAGAAAGACCTGCACCTGGCGAGCCGAACCCGTCCTGGGATATCCCGGCACTAAAAGCCATACGACATTTCATTTCATTATTCTTCTCTGTAGAACGTAGCACTAGCAGTCAACTGTTCACTGGACGCTGTTATGCATCAACCGGCTTAGCGAGAATTTTCAAAAAACGGAATACTGGTACACGCGTGCACAGAAATGGTGTCTCGATATAATCAAAGCATGGCGTCTCCCCACCTCCTGGCTTAATGCACTGCTGCAGGTAGACAGCCCGCTACAAGACTGCTGTGACTGAAGTGGGTACAGTGGCGGATGTACAGCAATACACACTCTGTGCCTTCAGCACAACCCGTTCACTCTCGTCCCTCCTTTTAGGTACTGGAGTGGGGCACTGACACCATTTCTCTGCATGCGTGTACCATCTATCACCGATCTAACTACTCGAATACACATTAAGCTCTGCCCCCTGTGGGTGGGGGTGGTAGAATAACACCCACGGTATCCCCTGCCTGTCGTAAGAGGCGACTCAAAGGAGCCTCAGGGGCTCTGAACTTTGGAGCGTGGGTTAGTGACCACGGGGCCCTTAGCTGAGTCCTGGCATTGCTTCCACTTCTCCTCACTTTTATCTTTCCTATCCGACCTCTCTTGGTCAACTCTTGTTCTTTTCTGACCCCGACGCTATTGGGTTTGCCAGGGCTAGGGAGTCTTTCATTTTCACGCCTTTCGTGGCCCTTGTCTTTCTTTGACCGATATCTTCATTTTTCGAAGTGTCGGATCCCTTCCATTTCCCCTCTGATTAGTGTTATATAGCCTAGAGGATGGTTGCCTAGTTGTACTTCCTCTTAAAACAATAATCACCACCACCACCACCACCACCACCATTAAGCTCCGTTTGAATTTAAACAGCTGTACCAGAAGGAGAAAAACGTAAGTGGCACTATCGTAAATGCGGGGTTACCAGATACGCATCAACAGTCTTATCCAAAGAATTGCTTCGTAAAGTGGTATTTTGCGTTTGGCGTTCTGTAACATCCTTCCATATATCACAGGTATGTTGTACTAGTTATTGCTGTAGGACCTACACTGCATTATCATTAGTGCATGCTTGCTTTTTACTGTATCACTCTATAAGTGAACAGTTGCCTGTTTGGATTTAAGTAATTTCACCAAGCAGTTTATTAGTGCATACACCAAGGTCATAAACTGTCGTTAAGTTAATAATCACCGGGCGAGTTGGCCGTGCGCGTTGAGGCGCGCGGCTGTGAGCTTGCATCCGGGAGATAGTAGGTTCGAATCCCACTATCGGCAGCCCTGAAGATGGTTTTCCGTGGTGTCCCATTTTCACACCAGGCAAATGCTGGGGCTGTACCTTAATTAAGGACACGGCCTCTTCCTTCCAACTTCTAGGCCTTTCCTATCCCATCGTCGCCATAAGACCTATCTGTGTCGGAGCGACGTAAAGCCCCTAGCAAAAAAATTAAAAAAATTAAAATAAAAAATAAGTTAGTAATCAATTGTAAGTCAACCACTTAGGCCTAAAGTATGTGTGCTAGCACAGGTGGGAAAGGTGTCCCTGGCAGGACGTTGGTTCGATTCCTCGTCAGGTAGTCAGAATTTAGGAATGACATTACCACTTCCTTTTACGACACTTAAATGCCTGCATGTTTTTGTGAAATTCTTTCTTGTTGATTTTTGGTTATTAACAACAAAATCTCACATAGAGGCGCTTAACTAGTTGTTGCATGATAATATGCCGCAGCCTGAGCATCAGTAAGTTAACCGCTACAGTTTGCCTCTTAGCCGCTTGATGCGCATCTCAGGTCCGCGAACTACAAATATGGCTGAATTATATTTGAGGTAAACAAGGAAAATATTGCTCTGAATGAGCTTTCTTTTGAATAGCCGCTTCATATCCATCACGTTACGTGACTTTACTAAATATTTCTAGGATGGTTTTAAATATGAAAACCTTTGAACGCGTTTTGCTTAAAACTAAGATTTGGCGCATATCCGCTTGACGCAAGACACTCTCCAATTGTAAATATTGAAAATGATGACAGGAGAGAGGAAATGTAGAATTCTTCCCTGTTATTGCCATTATTTTCGCTCTATTTTTCTCTAGGCTGTGTGGATATTACTATTAGTTTTTTGAGCTTTGCTTGAAACAATGCAAATCCTAATTTTATACACAGAGAAAACATTTGAGTTCATCGCTTAATGCCATTCAGAGGTACATCACTCTACAACAACGACTAGCGCACGTCTGCGTGTTAGAAAGTACCTTCATATATCGAGTGTCATTCATACAGAAACAACATAAAGTGAAAATTATATGTTTAATTCGTTCAAAACTAAATTAAAGAAAGTGCTATGGAATCAGTACGGTACCGAAGTAACTAGACTGACTGTGTGAGAAGATTGTGTATGATTGTAACGCAAAGGAAATATCAGAATTTCAGATTAAAGATCTTTATACCATAATTAACTTATTTGCAGCCAATGGACATGTATTGTATAAATTGTATTGTACAATTCCTGTATATGAGCCTTCGGCATGTTGGAATTAATTAATAATAAAATGTTAAATTAATGCAATGCAGATTAAGTTTGTTTCATATCACGGCACAAAGAACAAGTGCCCACTTTGATCTCATTGTTTACAAATGCAGAAGGTGAATTTTTGACATCTCATTTTAACACTCACTGCCAATGACTTCGCAGTTGATTTTGAATGGTAACCATATTACATTGTTGAAGTAGTTTCAGCCGATCCTGACTGGTCATTCCTAGCAATTGTTTCCAGAGAATTGATGTCTTCAGTCTCCCAACATTGCAGTTAGGAAAAGATGTATACAGTATGGGACTTGAGTTGCGTCTTTTCATTAAGCATGTTGGTGCTTTGGGATATGTGTATATGTTTTTCATGTTGTTCTAGTGTGGAAAATTATCGTGTTCGTGTTGATGTCCGTAAGGTTAGCTGCCGAGGACCTAATATTTAAAAAAAGTCCGAAATATGCGCTTCCATGACAAATCAAAACCACTAATTTGCGACGAGAATCGCCGGATTTGCAAAAAAAAAAAAAAAAAAAAAAAGACAGGAATTCAAAGGAAGGCAAGGAGAAAGTCCGCCTCTGTAGTGTAGTGGTTAGTGAGATTAGCTGCCACCCCAGAAGACCCAGGTTTGATTTCCGGCTCGGCCACGAAATTTGAAACTAGTACGAGGGTTCGGACGGAGTCACTGAGCCTCGGGAGGTTAACCGAGTAGAGGGGGTTTCGATTCACACGTCAGCCATCCTCTAAGAGCTTTTCTATGCTTTCCTACTTCTCCTCCGGGCAAATGCCGGGATGATGCCTAACTTAAGGACACGGCTGCTTCCTTTCCTCCTGCTTGACTATCTCTTCCAATCTCCCCATCCCCCAAGAGGTCCCTATTCAGCACTGCAGGTGAGGCCGCCTGGGTGAGGTACTGATCCTCTTTCCCAATTTCATTCCCGACCAAATATATCACGCTCCATGACACTGCCCTTGAAGCGATAGAGGTGAAATCTCTCGTTGAGTCCAGAGGAAACTCAACCCTGGAGGGCAAACGGATTAAATAAATTAATAATAATAATAATAATAATAATAATAATAATAATAATAATAATAATAATAATAATAATAATAATAATACCCGACATCTTACAGTATTAATAATTAAAATTGTTTTAAAACGCTTACACCTCTGAAGTGACCATCTCCCCTAAAAGACCATATTTTCGTGGAGCCGTCGCTTAATACAGGTTTCTCTGTATCTGGAATGACAGCCTAATCCTGAACAGCGATCGAGCTCCTGACCTATGACGTACAAGACCGGTCATTAAACTGCGTCCCCCCTGTGGGTGGGAGCGGTAGAATAACACCCACGCTATCCCCTGCCTGGCGTAAGAGGCGACTAAAAGGGGCCTCAGGGGCTCTGAACTTTGGAGCGTGGGCTGGCGACCACGGGGCCCTCAGCTGAGTCCTGGCATTGCTTCCACTTACTTGTGTCAGGCTCCTCACTTTCATCTATCCTATCCGACCTCTCCTGGTCAACTCTTGTTCTTTTCCGATCCTAACGCTATTAGGTTTGCGAGGGCTGGGGAGTCTTTTATTTTCACGCCCTTCGTGGCCCTTGTCTTCCTTTGGCCGATATCTTCATTTTTCGTGGTGTCGGATGCGTTCCATTTTTCCTCTCTGATTAGTGTTATATAGAGGATGGTTGCCCAGTAGTACTTCCTTTTAAAACAATAATCACCACCACCTTTCACTAACCAGGAAGCGTCTGATTGAAAAGTTAGAAAAGAAAGAAAAATCCATAGAAAGATCCTAGGACCAATCACAGAAAGTGGTGAGTAGAGGAGAATACATAACAATGAAGTGTACCTGCATGTTTAAAAGATAACGGTCATCATTCCGAAAAGGCGGATTAATTTTTATGGCGATATAACACGTATGAGCTCACAGAGATTCGGCAAGCGGATCTTTTCCTGCCTTGTAAACAAGAAACAAAGAGACCATGGTTCATCGAAGCTGAAAAAAGCCTTCACATGAAGACATCGAGGAACGTGTTCCTCTCCAGAAGTTCGAACATACCAGCGTTTCCAAGAAAATCCGAAGTTGAAAACAGGCAAGAAGTGGGCTGATGAAAGAAAGGAGGCTCACAGAAAGCAAATGCGGGAATACTGGGAAATAATTAAAGCTCAAGGATGCAAACGGTTGAAATAACGTGGTCGGCCGAAACGAAGCAGAAGAAGAAGAAAATGGTTTAATGCAATCTACTCAATACACACCTGTATCACATTTTAGTACTTGATCTTACGTAGATGGTACTGGACGCGGCAAACCTCTCTACCAGTTGCCTAGTAGAGTGAGAGTAGAAATTTTTGGAATACAAAAATATCGTTTGTACAAATCTTATTTTTTATTCAATAAACTAAAATGAAATTATTCTCTTTATTATTAATTCAGTACAATTGAATTACATTGTATTGCCAACAGGTAAGAAATCCAAGATATCTCAATGTCAGATTGGGGACACAAAGCTGGAGCCGGTAGATAATTTCAAATGTTTAGGATGTGTGTTCTCCCAGGATGGTTGTACAGTAAGGGAGAGTGAATCAAGGTGCAGTAAAGCTAATGCAGTGAGCTCGCGGATATGATCAACATGATTCTACAAGAAAGAAGTCAGCTCCCGGACAAAACTATCTTTACACCGGTCTGTCTTCAGACCAAATTTGCTTTACGGGATTGAAAGCTCGGTGGACTCATAAGCTAGAAGCAACACAAATGGAAGTAGTGAGAATGATTGCTGGTACAAACAGGTGGGAAAAATAGCACGAGAGGACTTGGAATGAGGAAATAAAGTCTAAGTTAGGAAATAACTCGATGGATGAAGATGTACGCATGAACAGACTTCAGTGGTGGGGTGATGTTTGTTGTTGTTTGTTCGGTATTCAGCCCGAAGGCTGGTTGGATCCTCAACAGGTTCACCATTAGCTGTCACAGATGGCCTAGGTGTCACTGAAGAGGGGTACTAGGGAAATGAGGAGTGAGGTAGTTTCCCGTTGCTTTCCTCACTGAGCCAGAAGTTGCTATTGCACATCAGTCTGCCAAGCCCACTGAAATACATGCACCAACCGACCCTATGAGTGACATTTTCACACCATTCATAGCAGGGACTGGCTGCTAAGGAATGGCATTACTAGCATCGCTCATACCTCAGTCACTTTCATATTGTCAAAGCCGAGGATGAGACTGAGACAGGTTAATGAAAGTAACAATACCCAGGTGAATAATGGACTCTGTTATGGAGGGTAAGAGAAGTAGACGGAGACCAAGATGACGATGGTTAGACTCAGTTTCTAACTATTTAAAGATAAGAGGTACAGAACTAAACGAGGCCCCGGATCTGGTTACAAATAGGTTTTTAATGAAGATGTATGTGTGTATGACAAATTTGAATATGTAAGTAACAGCATAAAACATCCGTAACAACTCGAAAACGGCACTAAACTTTGAAATAGGGAACGAAACGCAAAATAGGCACAAAAAAGGTCAAATAATAATTGGTCCACTTCAATATAATCACCGAAATAAAAAAAGTCTCTAATGATGATTTTGATGATGATGGTAGTGTTGTATAACAAAAGGCTATCGGGGTAACTATGTGGGCGTTTTTTCTATAAAATTATTTAATATATCTACTTCCTCGAACAAGAGTTTTAAAGATTTCATTTTCATAAATTTCAGGAGATGAAATCTAGAAACAGTTATGCGCGCAGTACAATACGTCACAGAGGAAATTTAGAGTAATCTCCAATAATATACATTAACTAAAGGTATAAAAAAGAAAGACCGTGTAAGTCTCCTGCAAGACCCCAGTTACAGTATGGTTCCAATGTATGGAACCCGCAGCAGGATTATTTGATTCTAGAACTGGAAAAGATCCTAAGAAAACCAGCACATATAGGGCCTACTATGGAGTATTCCGAACCTTTGAATCGCAGTGCAAAAGAGAATAATTACTGTAATGTCGTAGATATAATGGACAATAAAATTCAGATAGACACCCGACGTTACGTTCTATCCTTAGGATATCCTTATATTAAAGATAAAGTAAAGTAAATCCTTGTCATCGTCTCGAGGTTGTGCAGCTCTTTCTTTCTAGGCACACCCCCAATGGAGGTAAGCTGTATATACCATTTTAACCACATACCAGCCCTCGTGCCAGTCTTACATTTCTGGCTATACCGGGAATCGAACCCGGACCTTCGAATACGGCAGCCAGTAGCCCCAACCGTTACGCTACGAAGGTGGACTATTTGAGGTTAATGTATCTAACTCTAGAAACACGACTTTTAAAGAACGCAAAGCAAATCTCTAGCTAGCACAAGTTCTAGTAACCTACTGTAAATCAAATTGCACAAAGACATTTTAAATCATCATTAAATACCAACAAGGAAGTCATTAAAACAAGAATAGCATGAATTGGATTGTATGCAACGCCACAAAGCATTGAAACATAATATTTGCAGCGAAAATATAAAACAAGTCATAATAAATAATTCTTCATTATTTACGGCTACTTAACATTACCCATAGAACGGGGGTTTTATATTGTTGTACCTGTTTCAAACATATACTTGATAAAACAGATACTCTCAGAAATTTCGTAGCACTTTGGTAACGAAAAATCTTAACAATTAAGCTGAGAAACAAAAAAAAAAATGAAAAAAATGAAATTTCATCCCCTGGTGCTCAAGTGGTATTAGGAGCGTAATAGCGTTACTGCATATTATCTCCAAACATCTCAGTACACATCAACAATCTTCACACATTCACAAAGGAATTGTACAGCAATATGTCATTAACTTGATACAAATGCTAACCTTTTGGATCCCGCATCCTCACCAGAAACCGAAGCAGAGGACTGGAAGCGCTATTCGTCCGTCATTTATTGATCATCGGCCATCTTGCTCCCGCCACGTGGTGTCCATGCCGTATGTACGGCGTAGATGGCCACGCGAGCTCCGAGAATTTGAGGTTATGAGAGAGCAGCGGTCGCCCACAAAGTACCGCTCCGTTCAAGTGGTGATGAAGGAACCAACTCCACACTGAGCGGAGAGACATAACAGAGTCATCAGGGGCGTAACGTATATTCTACGGGCCTGCTTGCCAAAATAAAAATTCGGGCCCCCTCAAACAATATGTAAAAATCTATAAATAATGAATATACATTTAATTACAGGAGGTAGAAGTAATGAAATATATCGTGAAGTTATACAAACGAAGGGATTATACATTACTGTAAATCTCAACCTCAAAATGTCGTCACACAGCTGTGGAGCCCGTGCCGACGGATCCTGGACTTATACCATTTTAATTGGTTTCATTTTTCAGTAACTACAGAACTATACTTATTGCCGTGCACGTATGCAGATATCCGCGAAGTTAGTGTCTTGGCGGATGCAAATTGTATGGCCGTGCGGATAATTTTGTTGATAATTTCGAAATAGTTGCGTTTATTGATTTTCACTCAGGTATATACTTACTTTGTTTGTGATTAGGCGACCCTTGACCTTTATATGGCAGAATGGTGATATATACACAGAGCATTGAGACCATAAATCCATAATTTTATGCAAGCCTAACTGGCTCCTGCCCGCAATTAGTAGAAGAAAGGAACAAAGATTCCGAAAGAGAACCGCTCAGTATGTCCATAGTTGTCACAAACCTGTGACTGCAGGGGGTCTGGTGCGAGGTATCAGGCCTATTGTATTGTGTTAACAGATCTGTCCGCTTTATTGGGTGTAATCTAGTCAAATAGATGCAATATCCACGGATAACCCTTCGTGGATTCGGATGCGGGTGCGGATAATATTTTGTATATCCGCGCAGCGCTCTAACTATACATGTAGCCGATGTGTAAGTCTCAGTTATAATAATTTATTAGATTACAACACCAAAATTAAAAAATTTGGAAAGAGTCCAAAAAGGTTCATGAAATGAATTAGCTACAAAGGTTTGGGTGTTTCTCTTCGTCCGAATACGAGTCTTTTTGTGATACTGTGAGTATGAGGACTTTACACTCGCGCCGTAGATTTGCCAATGCCCTCTTTCTTTCTAATTGTCTGACCAACAGAGTGGACTGCTCGGTAGTGTTGGAATTGATTGCATTACATGTTCTTCTCCGCAATAAATACTAAGGTATATTTTCCATTTGCCTTAAGAGAGAACTCATGGCTGCTGAGAGCACTAAAATCACTCAATGAGGAGGGTGAATCAATAGACTTTTTTCACCCACCACCGTTTTACATTAGACGTGCCCTAACGACCACAAGAATGTAAGGTCCTCTCTGTAAGTTATATAAGTATGTGTATGTAAATGTCTCTGGAATTAGTTAAGGAGATCTGTTTGTACTTATTTAAGGCGTTATATATATGTGTATATAAACGTCCTTGCTAATTAGGAAGTTAGTTGTATTTAAGATATATTTGTTGTGTTATTTTCATTTATTTCGACTTTCCCCAACTGGAGATTGCCCTTGAGGGAAAAGTATACGAAAAGACAAGATGAATATTAAAATTAATTTTGAGTTGGTTAGCACATTTGACACAATGTACGTTGTTACATTAAAAAGTTTTGGAAATATGGTCCTTCGGGATTTGGATGGAATATTTCAAGGCATTTACTTCAATTTCTTTTCTTTTGTTAATGCCTGATTGAGGTTAAATGATTTTCAGAACTGGACGAAAAAGAGAGGAATGGATCCTCTAACGCCAACTATTAATCCCATGACTTGGATATCATCCAGATGGTATTCCTGTTGATAGAATGGCATGGTTGGTTCATATGTTGTTTTGTTTTCCTCATTCACCTCATTGAGCTGTGTTTAAGATGTCTCTAATCTTATCGTCATATCTATTATAAAGTCCCTTCGGTGGTCTTTGAAGTCTATCATGTCAATTCGACGATTACTTCCTGTAACAGAGAGACCGAAAACCTCCTCGAAGACTGTAAAGCCTGAGTCTACAATTGGGTATAAAACCTTCTGGTGATAAACAAACCAATCTATTAATGTATATATCTATAAAAGGCATAGGAACAAAATTAAATCAAAAACTGTTCAAATAAAGTTTAAAAATATCAAACCACACAACTGGTAAGTCTAGTCTGTTATTAAGTTCGTGTAGACAGACCTCGTTTGAAAATGACTTGACTAATTTTTACTACACCAACTTCTTATTGGCATTACACGTTGTTGTCGAATGAATGTGTTGACCAAAGTTTGTGCATAATACAATCTCTGCTGCACTGCACATGAACAAAGTATCATTTTCGATCTAAAATTTGGTATTTCGGTATCAATTTGTATTGCTATAATTGTTTTTCAATAATTTGGTGCAGGTATTTTTGTGAGGAGAGTATCGGAGATATGGCGTGGAATGACTTCAATTTCTGTGACTATAATAACAATTATGATTGTATACTCTCAGCTACTGTGTGCAGATACTTTGCTTTTGCGCCATTTTGGATGCCTGTGTGTCAATTATATTAACTAATGATATAAAGATGAGAGCGTATGTCTCTGATAAGACCCCCATTAGAGTGTATGGAATCCACACCAGGATACTTGGCACGTGAACTGTAAAAGATCCTAAGGAAAGCAGCACGATTTGTTGTGGGTGATTTCGGACAAAAGAGTAGTGTTAACGAAAATGTTGCAAACTTTGGGCTGGGAAGACTCGGGAGTAAGGAGACGAGCTGCTCCACTAAGCGGTATGTTCCGAGCTGTCAGTGGAGAGATGACGAGGAATGATATTCGTAGGTGAATAAGCTTGAGTGGAACTTTTAAAGGTACGGAAGATCGAATTAGAATTCAAGAAGACCAATTGCGGCAAATACTCTTCTTTGATTTGTGCTCCAGGTCAACTTGGATCTAAAGATCTTCCTGTTTTCGATGTCTTCTTGTGTGATTTCAGTCAATTCAATCTCATTTTTTTTATTTCACCATTCAATTTCGTAGTGTTTGTTCTGGCTTAACTCATTTTTATTATAATTCGACTATATCCTATTTTGTGGGTCTATAATTATTATTATTTTACATTGCTACAACAGTTTGAAAGGAAAACTTTCTACTGTTGTGCCCTTTTAATTAAGAGTCCGTTGATATTAAAATGTTACTAAAATAAATAACTGAAACAGTCGCACAAAGTATTCGAATTTTTCTTCTAAATGTTACGTTCGTTATTCACTCTCGTAAGCAACGTTTATCCCCTTGGCAGCCATTCTGTTGTGAAAAAAATGTTTCAAAGAGAAGCGTACGATTTTAACACCACTGAGATGAAAAAATAAGGATAATATATCCGGCCAGAAAGTTGTTCAATAAATAGATACTAGATTACATTTATTTATTTACTGTATTTATTTATTTATTTATTTATTTATTTATTTATTTATTTATTTATTTATTTATTTATTTATTTATTTATTTATTTATTTATTTATTTATCTAATGGCGTTTAGGTATGTTTTTGGCTCGCCTGATGCAGCACCTGTAAGGCAGACCCTTCAACGAGAGTAGGTGGCATCTACCATGTATGGGAACTGCCTGATTTCGCAATAGAGGATAGTGTTGTATGTGGTGTGTGAGTTGGAGAAGTGTTGGGGACAGTACAAACACCCAGTGTCCGAGCCAGGCGAAATTACCATTAGGCTAAGGTTCAAATTTGCGGGAACCGAACCCGGGACCCTCTGAACCGAAATCGATTAATCTGACCATTCATCCAAGGAGCCGAAAAGTGATAACAGTGTTGTGTAAGTACACTTCCATTTCATTCTCGACACTGGCATTACAAAGCCGGCCCCGTGGTGTAGGGTTAACGTGCCTGCCTCTTACCCGGACGCCCCGGGTTGGATTCCCGGCCAGGTCAGGGATTTTTACCTGGACCTGAGGCCTGGTTCAAGGTTCACTCAGCCTACGTGATTAGAATTGAGGAGCTATCTGACGGTGAGGTAGCGACCATGGTCTAGAAAGCCACGATAAACGGCCTAGAGGATTCGTCGAGCTGACCACACAACACCTCGTAATATGCAGGCCTTCGTCCCTTCAAGGGCTGTAGTGCCATGGGGTTTGGTTTGGTTTTGTTTGGTTTGGGTTTTTGGCACTACATCAGGCACAGTGAAAAGTCTCGACTCTGAACACATGTAGAGTTGTTGGATAAGGAACCCTAATCACAGGACACGCAAGCCTGTAGTTTTAAATCTTGACATGGCGATTACAGCCGTGGGACCTACAGATTAACGTGCAATCTGACCACAGGGTGTAATTTTTCATTTCAGAAATCCCAATGCATTGGACGGGAATCGAATCACTACCAGTGATGATACAACTCGGCTATCACAGCCTTATAATCGTATGAGAATAATGAAAATACCGGTGAAAGAAAGATTCATGGGGGTGTGAAAATTAAAGACCCACCAAGCCTCGAAAGGGAACAAGAATTGATCATAAACTTGGACAAGAAAGATGAAAACAAGGAGCTTGGAACAAGTGAAAGCAGTGACAGGCTTAGAAAGCAGATCCATGGGACAATAGTGTATAATAGTGAGATTTAGAATTTACTTTACAGTACCATAACACAAAAACCTGCCCTGTAATGAAAAATCTGATTAGAGATTTGGAATCAGCGCATCAATTTGAGAATGAATCGCTTTAAACGTACTTAGTATCAGACAATTTGTTTTAAGGAAGATCACACAGGTGTGAATGAAATGGAGTGGTTTTCAATACATTTCCCTACAGTCCATCAAGATGTCGGTTCTTTTTTTGGGCAGTAGATGAACTGTATCATTCACAGTGACTTTCGCAGAGTTTTGAACTAGGCTAATGTGTTCATGTTATGGTAAAAACCATGAGCTGTTGGCCGCGGTAGGGCACTCCGCATGTTGTTGGTCGTCTCGATGGTAATCTGAGTCCAACTTTGTGAGGCCGACCGCGACTCAGTCCAGTGGTATACGTGAGCCTCTTGTCGATACAATTACCGGCATTGAATGAAATCCTGTGGGACAAACTTCAGGCACGTCGGTGTCCGCGAAACAGTAAAAGTAATTAGTGGGACGTAAAACCATGAATATTACGGTTTCTTACATTCTTAAAGAAATCGCTAACTTTTTTGTTCACATGAGGCTGCAATAATACAAAGTTGTGTTTCCCTTTTAGCATAGAGACATTAAGTGGATATCATCACTAAAGAAGATACCTTAGACATTTTTAAATGGCCTTTCCCCATCACTTTAGTTGATGACCTTCACGTTTTCCAATAATTTTCCATTAAATTTGAAAATTAATTAATTGTTGATCTCTAAGCTTCGACGTCTTTAGGGGAATACATCATTGCACTGGGCACTTGAAGGAATACCTGTGTTTAATTTTAAGAACATCGTTGATGAACTTGCGATATGTCTGGAAGTACTGGAGAGGTAAGAAAGCACTGGTGAAGCTACTATTTCTGCTGTAGTAGAACCGAAAAGTTATCTTCAATATCATTTAATTTTCCCAGTTTCTGCTTCCATGAAATGTATATCAATATTAGTAGAATGTAACTATTACAAGTAAAAATTACTTAGAACGCAATCATTACAAGTAATTCGATTACATTCACTCAATTACTTCAACTCTCATCACATATTTTCCTCCAGGTCTTCCCTTTCCTTTCTTTCTTAATATTTTCCCTTCCAAACTGTTTGTTAGAAATGTGTTGTGTCTTGTACATGGCCCTAGAGTTTTGATTTTCTCTATTATTGATATAAGGTTTCCATATTCATCTAATTCTTTTAGAACGTCTTCGTTTATTTTAATTTCTGACCAGCTATTTTTTGACATCCGTCTCTATACGCAGATAGTTCTAAGGAAACTTTACAATTTTTTCTAAATAAAGCCCCAATTGTCGTAATTAGGTCACTAAAAGAATTCATTTTCAAAATATTCCAGGCACAACCGTTTTGGTTTTATAATTTTTAAACTTGTTTATTGTAGATTTGAGAAAGGAAAGGCAAACATTGTAATGATATTTCTTGTTTCAGTGTATAACGTATATTTTAACAAAACTATTATTAATATGTGATAAAGTACAAACATTTCTTCTTATATTTAACACAATACATATATATATATATATATATATATGGAAGTTATTAACTATTAGTTAAATGCATATGACAAATTATTAATGTTATATTAGTGCATGTGTGCGTAAAATGTGAAGGCTATCAGATCAAAGCTTTTGTGTAGGGTGAATTTTTAATTCCAGAAAAAGTTACTTTCAAATAACGTGTACAGAAAGAAATCCCTTGCATTTTCTTTCGTATGCTTCTTCTCCAGTGATTATAACTGGAAGTAAGTTTATTTAGATCATAATCCTGATAGTATTATAACACCAAAAGCTCCTAAAACCATCATAGATTCAACAAGCAAAATTGAAAGTAAAAACAACATAAACGTGCACTGAATATATGGCTTCCTGTGATGAAATCAACAAATTTGTAGAATAATTCCTTCAATAAGAAATATATTTTACAATAATAATAATAATAATAATAATAATATTAATAATAATAATAATAATAATAATAAAAAATATATTATAGAATTAGTTAACATAAGGACGATGCAAATTATGACAAGAAAGTAATTCTCTAAAAAATGTACATGTTTCATAGTAATTTCATTGGTTCCCCTTTCAAAACTTCCAAAACATAGCAGCATCAGACTGTGATAGGCCACCTCAAATTGTATGTTGTCAAGTTTCAAAGCAAAAATATATAAAATAAGTGAAATGATATGTCTACAGCGAAATAACCGATATAAAGGAATGAGATTCACAAGTCTGATAAAAAGGTCTCCGTGGAACTTATAAAATGATCTCACATGGAATTGATTTATCAACATGTGCCCCAAGGCTTGAAGTTTCTCCTAACATTAAAATTTCATTTTCGGTTTTTGGCCCATATCTGAGTTTTTATTACAGTAGGGTCATTGTTAAGTAAGATGAAAGAAATGTTATTTAAACATTAAAAGAAATATCACTGTAGTGAGTTATATCACGATATAACAAAAAAATAGATTAAAAAGAAACCACTTTTCCCTTTGCGGAAATCAAATGATCATAAATATGTCTCTCTTTCATGGTCATCTATCAACGGCTGCTTTTTTCAGATGGCCACCAGCCATAAGACAACCTGCAAGGTTGCTATGGTTACACTTCCATCACACTGCTATGAGGTTTGCATAAACGTTAGGAGTACAGCCTATTAGAACCCCTAGAATTTATGTTACTATCGGTACATTTCGGAACAACGGGATAGCCGACGCTTCCCACTAGCCAAATTACTTTGCAATCTAACCTATTACAGGCTAAGAACTCGAGCCCTAGTCGTAATTAGGGAAACGATGTTTAGCCACTACAGGTCCTAACAAATGTTTGACACGTACATATTTCATGAATATGATTCCCGCCCTTAAACTTTTGATCTCACGCATACGACATTTTACAGACAACTATGACACATTTAAAGGAGCATTTACTGAAAGTTTCATTAAAATAACACACTCTGTTTTGAAGTTATTAAATTTGTTTTTTATAATAATTAGAAAATATATAGCTACTTTTTTAATACTTGAGGAGATATAGACACTATAACGTGGGGAAGCTTTGTTATGGAGAAATATAGATACCTGTAGAATATTTATAATTAAAATTGAGTAACAGAATATGTTTCCCCATTTTTATAGCTCGCAATAGAGCCACGAAAAGTGGTCATAAATCAAACATTCCTTGACTTGGTATAGACAGGAGACCCCTCAAGTTACCGAGATCGTTTGTGTGTTACGTTATAGTGTGGACAATAACAGGCTCACAAAGAAAATTTTAAGCTTAACTTTATCAGTGGAAAAATCACAATAATTGGCTAAAATAAATGAGTGAAGTTCTAAATGAAATTGGCATTAATGAAGAAACTATTCAAGATTTAATAAAATTCAGAAACAGATACATTTTTTCTGTAAAACCCACCCGACTAAATACAGGATGGATTGAACAATGTACAAAGGAACACAGCGAGTGGATGAAGAGATATTGGGAAGAGAAGAAAAAACCAAGACAAGTGCTAGTAAGTTCAAATGTAGGGCATAACGAATCAAGAAAGAAAGCACGAGTAACATTTTAATGACAGTTTCAGAAAATTATCCTTTATACATTTTCTAGTTCCCTGCAAAAAAATCGTATGCCTGAGACCAAGCGTTTAAGGACAGTAATCGCGTTCATGAAATACGCAGGTGTCCTTAAATGTTCGGTAGGACCTGTGGTAGGTTAGAACACAAACGTTTTGAAGAAGGCGCAAGTATCATCAAGCCGCTCTATAGTTATGTAAACGAATTGCATACATTTTAGGGGTTTTGATGGTTCAGATCAGTAATATTTATGCAAATCTCAGTGCAGAACCGTTGTGCGGGTAAAAGACGCTTTAGGGGTTCTGATAGTTCAGATCGGTAATATTTAAGCAAATCTCAGTGCAGAACCGTTGTGCGGGTAGAAGACACTTTAGGGGTTCTGATAGTTCAGATCGGTAATATTTACGCAAATCTCACTACAGAACCGTTGTTCGGGTGGAAGACACCTGCTCCTTGGTTAAATATGAGTGCATTCTAACGTAATAGTCTCTAAAATATTTCCCCCTAATCACAACACTGATGTCAGCGATAAAAATGCGTGTAAAGGTAAATGACGAATGCACGCGAGGAGGAATCTGGTGGTGGTGATTATTGCTTTAAGAGGAAGTACAACTAGGCAACCATCCTCTATCTAACACTAATCAGAGAGAAAAAATGGAAGGGGTCCGATACTTCGAAAATGAAGATATCGGCCAAAGGAAGACAAGGGCCACGAAGGGCGTGAAAATGAAAGACACCCTAGCCCTCGCAAACCTAATAGCGTCGGGGTCGGAAAAGAACAAGAGTTGACCAAGGGAGATCGGATAGGATAGAAAAAAGTGAGGAGCCTGGCACAAGTAAGTGGAAGCAATACCAGGACTCAGCTAAGAGCCCCGTGGTCGCCAACCCACGCTCCAACGTTCAGAGCCCCTGGGGCCCCAATAAGTCGCCTCTTACGACAGGCAGGGGATACCGTGGGTGTTATTCTACCGCCCCCACCCACAGGGGGGGAGGAGGAATCTCACTGAAGTCCCGTATGGTAATACACTTGACTTTAAATATATACCCGCAGCAGTCACCCACTTAGGAACCGAGCGCTGAGTAAATTACTAAGAGAGGTGAACACCTCAAACACATTATCAATATCCACATGCTTCGACAATCTATGGGTATCTCTCGTCTCAATCACTTCCGCAGTTGTGTTGTGGGACAAAAGTATCACTATCCATCGAATCTAAAGCCCTTGTCGTTGGAGTCATTATATCTTTTCCTTGTAATCTTTGAATATTCACTACAAAACCAAATGATTGGCAATGAGCAAAACCCTACTTACGACATTTGAAAAATTATTTTAAAATATCTTAATATTTGTTTTCAACTGTATTTACTTTACCAAAATTTCAGCAACATTTTATTGTTATTTAATCTTAAGAACGTTTTTAGTCAGCAGAGTATTAATTTTCATAAATTTCATACGCATATATATTTATATTTATTATTTAGCTCATGAAAGTCACTTTGTAAAGTATTTGAAATTTATGCGATCTGTAATTTATTGGCTGGAAGGCCACAATATCTGCGTTTGCGAGAAGAACTCTTGCTTACTATTAGGCCTACACGCACGCACTGTCGAGCATCCTATCATTAGAAGCAAATAAAATCCTGAAAATGTCGTTAGAAATAGTTTATTATCCCCTCCAATAAATGAAAAGGCGTAAAACGTCTTTTTAAATTCGTAAATGTAAAAGGGAAGGAGAATGAAATTCAGTATGAAAGGAAACGTTAACACGGCAGTGAAGAGGTGAAAAATTAACTGAAATGCTATGAACCATCGTTAATCTAGTGTCCGTTTTAAAATCTTAGAAAGCTTTCCGTATGCAAATCATTTCACATAAAGGGAAAGATCTTTGCCCCATGATAGCAGCAAAACACAATCATATTTATGATAAGATCTCAATTCTAGGCCACTGAGTCTTCAAACAGGTTCGAGTCTCTTCAGAGGCTGTCTCAGAAATCAGACGCAAATAAAAGGCACAGGTGAAAAATTACTGTAAAAATGTGTAAATAAAAATAAGTTTGGGTTAGCCGTAACTGTCAATGCGCAGACAGGGAGAGGCATTCCCACTAATATTCTTTAAAATTCGGGGAACAATATGAGGGGTAGACAAGAAATGCAAAGTGATTGTCCTATGAACAACGTGTAATACAGTTAGTGTCCTCTAAATGTAATTATCCACACTTCCACTTCTCTTATTAACCACCTATCCTCTCCAACGTCCTGTAATAATTGTTCAATCCTTTTTTTCTTTCCGTCCAGGTGGTACCTTTCATCTCCCCCACATCCATATATCTGCCCTTCAAAACGATTCAGCTCTGCTTTTCCTGCAGTTCAAGTATTACTTTCATACAGTATAACGCTCCACAATATGATTTTGCAAAAGCTATCTTCATATCCCAACCGATATGCTTTCTGGTTAGAAGATATTTCTTACTATGGAAAGCATATTCCACCAAAGCTACTCATCTCTTCACTTCCACCATAAATCTGATATCCTCGCTGATTTACTAGAATTTAGACCATGACCTTCTCCTTGTCCTCCTATCCTTGAAGATACATAGCGTAGATCAGAGGTTCTCAAACTATTATGATATTGTACCCTCACTCATGGCTAAAAGTTCAATGTACCCCCACGAAAATATCCCTAAATGATAGGTTTAAGAAATATGGCTAATTTTACTTAGTTTTAATTCATTATAAACCATTCTTTTAAATACACATCGTAAATAAAATTCACATTTCTAGCCCTTCAGGTAAGCAACTCATTGTTGAAAACATCCTAGGGATGTGAGCTACGAATTTTAGGTAAATAAAATATAATAAATATGAGAATATATTCTTTATGTATTCCTAAAAATACAATCATTTTCTTAATCATCGTTATCTGGTCGATTAGATTAGCAGTTTGCCTTTTTTCTACCACTGCGAGTGCTAATGTGAGTCAGTGCAGAGTTTCACTTAATTCCTTATAACTACATTTGGTGTGGATATTTTTCAAAAAAATCTAAAAACGCCTGAGGGCATTGAACTATGGGACACATCACAGAAAAAATTATATAAATAAGTTAATTTGGCTAGGATTTGAATCCAAAGGAATACTAGTAAAGAAACAAGTGATTTTAGGCTGTTTCTTTGGAACTGCATTTAGGCCGGGGGTGATTTTCGATATTTGCTTCTTTAGTTTGATAGAGCTATTCAAGACAAAATTTGAAACCTTTCAGGACCCTATGGCCCATCAACTACAGGCACAATTGAGGAAATTGCTTAATTTTACGTTTTTCGTAGTATGGGGCCCTTACTTTTTCTACTAAGAAATGTTATGAACATTAAAACGAGACTGTGAACTTAAATACATTTTATAACACATCGCAAGAAATCTAAGAGTCTGTGTCTGTATCAAGTGCGAGTATAATACAATGATATCAAGGTAACACAGGATACTCTGTTTGTATGAACGTTTTACAAAACGCTTGCTTTTAGCCTCAATATCAAATTAATAAATAAGTATGAAAATGTTCGATCTTAATACTGGAATTCAGACATTGCGAACCATCAAAATTTCAATGGGATGCGTGTGCCTACATGTCGTGACACATTTTTCTGTGTCGTAGTCCAAGTGAACGTTTCAAGCGAAGTGTGTCCCTATATATACATATTTAACTTCTATTTAGTTCCATATTTCAACTTTTCTCTGAAGGCTGCTCGCATACACTGCTAAAAGGCTCAGGCGTACCCCAGGGGTAAGGTAGGGGGCCTATATTTCGTTTCCTTAGCGGATATGGACTTGTAGAAATTCATGAATATTATGGACAAGAATATATATATTCATATATTACTGAATATAGTCTCCACTTAGGGCAAGTTGCAATGAAATTTAAGGTAGTTAATATTTGACATAGACACTAAACACTGAAACTAAACTACGAAACATATATTCGTAATTTCATTCCCCACCAAATTTATGAAAAGTATAATTATTTTTTATATAGTTTTCCTTTCTAACCTTACGAAACTCTTTCCTTATAATAAATTACTTGAAGGCCATTTATGAAAAATTGCTTTCTTGGTATTCGTTTTAACATAGTCTTTCAGCGTTCTTTGTGGGATGTTAAATGCTCTACTTGCACGTTTCTAACCCATTATCTTATCCCTAACTGACTTAATAGCGATTTTCATAGCCTTATTATCCCACTGCTTGCTATTTCGGATCTGAAAATAATAATAAACTTCATAAATAACAAATAAAATGAAAGAGGACAAAAATTGTGAACATTCCCTGATTGATTGTAATGGTCACTACAATAACTTCATGCCAATCACCTCACTGTAGCGATTACATGCCAGGAACTACACCACACGACTGAAATTCAGTCCAATTTCAGTGATCACAGGCTCTTAATTTGAGTGCTGCATTAACTCAGCTCAGTATAAACAATGAATCCTTCTTATATATGGAAACTAAACGTAGTGCACACAACCAACTCCCACAATAAAACAACGGTCTGAGGCTACAAGTGTGCACATGGCTAAGAATTAGGTACCAACCGTGCAAGCTTTACATCCGTGGGGTGATGAATTTAGTTGTGGGGACGGAAGTTCACCCCTCTGCCTTATGCGTACCACAGTTTGAGAACAATTGACGTAGACGAAAAAATACCTCACTCTATGATGATATTTCGTCCTATCAGCTTTCCATATGGATAAGAATATACAGAGTGTAAAAATAATGTACGATCAAACCTTGAGGACACATTCCTCAGACGAAGAAGGAGAAACTATTTGATATGGGCATGGGTCTAGAAAATGTGCGTCGATGAGGATGAAATAATGATGAAGATGACACATACACTGAGCCCTAGTACCAGCGAAGTAGTAGGTAGAGATGTAGGTGAAAAATATTGGTAGATATTGTACACCGTAAAAACGTATTTTCTTTGTTGTTGTAAAAATGTACAAATATTGTGAAATATGGCATCGCGGAGAACTTCTTATGAATGTTCATCATCATTCATTTAAAGACATTAGATCTCATGTTTGAAGGTTCAAGGGGAAGTCATGATATTTGGAAATACTGAGGCACCAAAGAAAATGTTGACAGTACACTGGTCGCTAGGGACGTCAAAGTGCAAATGAATTGATTTCATACAATATTCTAGTGGAGTGTTTGAGTTTTCGGAACAGAACAAAATATTTCGAGGCTTTTAATGTTGAAAATATTTATTAGCCGACAGAGCAGGGGTCCCAATACTACGGAAAGCGTAAAATTAAGCAATTTCTTGTTCCTTGGTTCAATACCCTCAGTCGCTTTTCGATTTTTTGAAAAATGTCCACGCCAAATGTAGTTATAAGGGCTTAGGTGAACCAATGCATTGACTCACATTAGCGCTCGTAGTGGTAGAAAAAGGCAAACTGCTAATCTAATCGACCGAATATCAATGATTAAGAAAAGGATTGTAATTTTTAGGAATAAATAATGTATTCTCTTACTTTATTATATGTTCTTATTATTATTTTCCTACCGCGTTTCCCATATCTGTGGGGTCGCGCGTGAGAACTGTGTCCCACATGTGGATTTGGCCCTGTTTTACGGCCAGATATCCTTCCTGACGCCAACCGTATATGGAGGGATGTAATTACTATTGCGTGTTTCTGCGGTGGTTGGTAGTGTATTATGTTGTGTGAATATGGAGAAACAGTCTCCGGGTCAGAAGAATTAATTAGAGGCGATTAAAATCCGCAACCCGGCCGGGAATCGAACCCGAGACCCTGTGAACCGAAGGCATCAACGCTGAGCATTCAGCCAGTCAGTGGGACATACTTTATTATATTTTATTTACCTATAATTCGTAGCTCATATCCCTAGGATGTTTCAATCATTAAGTTGCTTGCCTGAATTGTGGATTTTTTGTGAACTTAATGAAAAATTACGGAAACGATCTACATGAAAGTAAATATGGCATTGTTTCCTCTATAGGAGAAAATTTGATTTGGAAAAGTGTTATTGTGCCCCCACCTTCCCCTGGAAAAATCCTGCGGGTTCCCATGCTACTAACAACACTTTTTCACCTAATTCTCTCTTACTGAACTAGTGTTTTAAAATTAGAGACGCTGAAACTGTTAACCCTTTCGTGCATGAGGACTTCATGTGATGTAGTTGGAGTTGCATTTTTTTAAATCTCAGTAGTAAATTTTCACTATCACATATTCAACTTCACAATAAATCCAGAGATGCCTTGTTTTTATTTTTTTATTTTCATAAAAGACGGAAAAACAGCCCTACATTTGAAGGTACCCCTTCCAGCCCGTCAACACCCACGCGTACCAACCACAGTTTATTTGCCGTGGCCCTCGCCATCACATTACCACAGGCTTTAAGAATACCTCTGGTGCCGTCTCTGGGGGAAGGGGAGGCGAGCAAGGCGTTTTCTGCCCCTCCAAAAATGATCTTTGGGGGTCGGAGTACCAACCCCCCCGCCTCCCACACACACACACACACACACACACACACACACACACACACACACAAAAATTCTCCTCCTCGATGTTAAGTCCCCTTAAAACGTGGAGTTTCCTAGTCTTCGGAGGCTGCTAACGCGTTAAATCTGGAGAAGGTGGTAGCTGGTTTTATATTAAGAAATGAGATTAGAAATCGGGCATCCCTTAAGAGAACTACATTTCCCAATGGAGACTGTTCAGCCTGTACATCTGGTGGTAGAGCTTTTCACATTTCGCGTCATGAAATGCATAATATTCAGAACGGTAATAGGATATTTATTAAGAAAACATATTTATGAAGAAAGTTCTTTTTTACGTGTGATTATTGTATAGCTTTGTACATAAACCATTCCTTCAAAATATTTACTGTATTTATGAATCAAGTTCTATTTTTCTGTGTACTTGCGAATATTATTGAAAACTCCGTACTTAAGACTCGTGCAAAAATGTATTTGAAAAACAAGCTCTGTTATTGTTCTGTTTTTTCTGTTTGTTTCTGAATATTTTTATTATATAGGAATGTTTGCATTAATATTCGTTGCTCATTTCACATGCCTGTGTTCATGTTAATCGTGTCCAGGCCAGTAGGCAGTAATCATCGGTTTTTGAATGTCAAAAGCTTAGGATAGTATTAAATAAAAGTCATTTATATATTCCATTGTGGTAAACCAGTGTTTCTCGTCACCAAACGAAAACGAAAACTAATTCACGCATGAGAGGGTAAAATGCAAATTAATATCGTCGTTGCCGGGACAAAACCTCCTATGTGTTAATATTTTTGGAGATATACTGACCCGCAGCACATACATTATGAAGAGCGAGAATGCCTTGACAACTGTCACACAATATTGCACCTTAGATGACAGAACCTTAGCGGCCAAAGTTCTAAGCTAAAATATTTCACATAGGAGGTTTTGTCCCGGCAACGACGATATATTTCATTCAATATCCTTACACCCATCCCAGCGTAGTGAAAATGTGTAGAAATGTATCAATTATCTTTGCAAACTCCCTAATCAATCTATTTATACGGTGCGTAAAGATTTGGTTTACTTGCGCCTTTCACATGCAAGTGATCGGACTACTGCAATACATCGAGAGAACATTGAGACCAAAGATCACTTACAAAAGTACAGATGCATATCGTCCTTGTGCCTACGAAAACGACCGGTGTAAAAACTGTGTGTGGAGGGGCGGGTGACTCCAATTTTTGGTCAGAGTCATGTATTAATGTTTTCATACAGTGGTGCAAGAACTGTGTCGATCCAACCATCTGATTTTGTGCGAAAATAATGTGGCTCCTCGTTTCTGCTGCAAACAACTTTCCAAATTTCAACATGGAGCATCCCTTCTACCGTGCTCGTAGCTCTTTAGAATACAAATAAAAAACAAACCATTTTCTCTTTGGAATATCAAATAATCATAAATTATGTTCCTTTGTTTTTTAGAATCAGCTTTACGTCTTATGGCGACGATGAGAGAGAAAGGCCTAGGAGTGGGAAGGAAACGGCCGTGGCCTTAATTAAGGTACAGCCCCAGCAATTGACTAGTGTGAAAATGGGAAACAGAAAACTATCTTCAGGGCTCTGCCGACAGTCGAGTTCGAACCCACTATCTCCCGGATGTAAGCTCACAGCTGGGCGCCCCTAACCACACGGCCAACTCGCCCAGTGAGGTGGTTAGAGATGTAGAGATTCTACTGTAATTCGTACTGTTAGGCCTGGCATAATTGCCAGTGTATTTCGTGAAAATTTGCTATATTCTAGTCCATTTCAGTGCAAAAAGCTCCAAATGTGTATACATTTTAACCATGTCAATTGATAGTTGTAAGAAATTAGTATATGTAATAAGAGGTCTACATAATCAGTGTGCGCTGTGGAAACAAAAATGTTCAGTCAATATCTGAATTTTCTCTTTTGTCATTTTCCAGAAGTTCATATCACTGGATCCACACCATTTTTTCACCGGACTCGTCAATTTCGTTCTGGTGCTGTGGGTCAGTATTTCTCCCAAAACATTATCACAAAGCGGTTTTCGTATGCACCACGACGCTGTGTTCCATTTCTTATTCCTGTTGCTAAGTTTCCACGCTGAGTTATGATTAGGCCTGAACACTCTTATCACATATACGTGATTGGATTATTGGAATAGAAACTTAGATCAGGACATTTTGTGCAATTGGAAAGTGAAATAACAGGCAAAAAGCACTGGAATTACTTACGGCAAGGTATAATTTCATATATATCCCTACATGTATCTGCTAAGTGAGTAGAAATTACGCCTAAATGTGGTATTCATACTTAACTGATCAAATTCTTTCAACAGAAGCACAGAACAAGAAATTTTGTGCTTTTGTGTACCACTAATTAAAGAATACATCACAAAGCCATGGAAGTAATTGCTATAAAATTGAAATGTATATATTACAGGCAATCGCGTAAAAAATATTCTTGAAATATTGATACTGTAGCCTACCATATTGGTATATTTAACGATGTACCTTCAAGCATATTCAAAAGGAGACAAACAAAAAGCGATAAAGCAAACAAAAACTCAAGAGATAGGTTTATTAAAGAAATAATAAATCGTCCGTTCTCCAATAAGAGTAACCATTCGTATGTGAAATACAATCAGGTTACAATTTCAATAGGATATAGGAACATAAGAGAGTGGAAATGTATGATTATTAATGCTGTTATTATCTTCCTTTTTTCTATTCTCAGATACAGATGAAGTGATTGATGTGCAGAGTCCCTCAGAGTCTGTATTGACCGGGCGAGTTGGCCGTGCGGTTAGGACCGCGCAGCTCTGAGCTTGCATCCGGGCGATAGTGGGTTCGAATCCCACTGTCAGCAGCCGTGAAGATGGTTTTCCGTGGTTTCCCATTTTCACACCAGGCAAATGCTGGGGCTGTACCTTAATTAAGGCCACGGCCGTTTCTTATCAATTCCTAGCCCGTTCCTATTCCATCGTCGCCATAAGACCTATCTGTGTCGGTGCGACGTAAAGCCACTAGCAAAAAAAAAGAATCTGTATTATTATTTTTTCTATGTTCCAGAATGGAATTTTCAAATTTTGAAGTAAGGTTGATGTCTGACCAGGAGGAGTGCCTCTTGCTCCGAATAGCAGGCCTCTGATAATTCACCGATCGATAGGTATTTTGTACTGTACATTTCACGATAATATTTAGTTTATTTAAGCAGAACGACGACGCAATTTAACCTCATATGTTGTGATATCTTTATAATCGTTAATGCCGTTATATTTCTGTTAACCTATCAATTATGATGATGATGATGATGATGATGATGCTTGTTGTTTAAACGGGCCTAACATCGAGGGTCATCGGCCCCTAATGGTACGAAATGAAATGACAAAAAGTACAATTCATCCACTGACCAAAATAAAATAAAAAATGTCATGAAGAATGAATGGATGGACATGAACCCAACAAAAAAACAAAAACAAACAAACAAACAAAAACAGTGGATCAGACTCAAAAAAGATCGTAAATAATAATATTACTGACCAAGGGACCACTTATAAAGCACAATGATGCTTGATGTCTAAAGGGGTGCAAAATCCACGACTAAGGCCCCACAGAATGGTACTTATCCCTAGTAAAGTAGAACCATGGTATTTGTCATGTTAGGGTACTAATCAAAAATAGCGAAGACTCACGGTGTTCCACACAAGATGGTACTACTCACAAGAATTGAACTTCGTACAGGGAACGCAGACCTATGGTGTTTCGCACACAATGGCGCCACTCATAGCCAACGCAAACCGATGAGGTTCCTCACCTAGGTGTACTAATCACGGGCGCCGGTATTCTCGTGGTGTTCCTCAAATAGTGGGCACCAATCACTGGCAACGCAGACCCACGGTGCCGCTCATATAGCGGTACAACTCACAGGCAACGCCCAGACCCGCGGTGTTGCTCACATGGGTACGACGCACGGGTACTGGAAAACCCCCAGGCCAGCCTCTTTATTGCTACGAATCACAAACCTATTTCGTACCTAATTTAGTGGTACTACTCACAAGTACAGGCAACCCATGTTGTTCCCCGCATGAACGTACGAATCAAAAGTAGTTTCATGGTTCTAATTCTATCATCCCTTGGTCGCCCCTTTTAGTCGCCTCTTACGACAGGCAGGGGATACCGCGGGTGTGTTCTACATGTGCGTCCCCCATCCGCAGGGGGTATCAATTATGCATAGATGGTGTATGACATTGAATTCAGAGGAACACTATAACTGAAGATAAATATTTCCCAGTCTTCCTGATATTAGTGTTTGTAAATCGGAACACCACACGACAATTTTTTTTTTTTTTTTACTTATATTCATCTTTAGTGAGTTCACAATTTGCATTATTTTACCTCATTTTCGTCTTCAGATTACGCGTAAACTTAGGGATAAATGGTAAATAAGCATATTTTTGCTCTTATATTTATATGAGCAACACTAACAACTATATATATGGTTGAAAATTTTCGTGCTCCAGTCATGTTTATCCAATTCAAACAAACGAAACCGGAAGGATAAAATATATTTTTAAAATCACTACTACTTTTATAAATTACCAAAACTTCACGGAAATTAAAAGCAATAATTTTCTGTATTATTAGATTATAAATTTCAAATTCCGTTACCACTTGAAGTCTGTAACAGCAGGCAGGACTTTTTGATAAACATTGAACATCTGTTACATTTTTTACTGGTCTGTTTATAAAAATAACATTTATACCTACTCTGTTTGTTTCATTTTCAATTTTGTAAACCGTGATTATTCCTCTTTATGTGTTTGCGTTAATGAAAATCGTGTAAGTGTGATAGGTTCATTGGTGGACCGCGAATCTGGTAACTTTGAACTTTGTGTTAAATTCTGGCAAATAAAAACAAATCATTCAGATGTTAAAACAATACAAAACTTGCATATTGATTCATTTTTTTCTAGCGGCAACAAACATATCCATAGGCAAAAAGGGAATGTTATTGAAAACTGTGTTGCTTTTGCGAACACGTAGTTCCGATTAGTCTATAGATAGGACGTAATTTATTTCTTCAAAGTTGAACAATTTTCCTAATAAAATCCAATTACAAATAATAGTTTTGTCTTCCTTGATCCGTACTTTAATTTTTCTTCAGAACCGTATTGTTTGTGCATCATGCAATATTATACGCTGCGGTTTAAAGTTAACTAGATGACCCGTGCTGTTCCACAGCATTCTTTATAAATAGGTCAGATAAGTCGTCTTGATTTTCCTGCCCTATCCAATAGTGTTATGAACATTTAATACCGGCAATATAGTTAATGACACTTCTTTCCATACAATATTCTCTGCGCTTCTACCATTAGGTCGTATCTGGATCTTAACATTTTCAGACGATCTTGCCCGATATAGTGCAACATACAATTTGCCGTGGCTGAATGCTGGTTCGGGTAAGTAGACACCCACTTGTTCAAGAGTTCGTCCCTGCGCTTTATTAATGGTCGTACAGAAATCTGGTCAACTTGATACCTTCCCGTCTGTGTGTATGTAGACTGTTTACTCTTAGCAGCAACGTCCTGCCATCTGTTGAGTATATTCAGAAGCTGGGGAAGGTCAGAGAATCAAAGAGTATCTAGCAGAGAATAGTATGCTTCCATCATCAGAGGAAGTGTATACTCTCTGGCTTCACGGGTAACAATCAAACATGGCTGCATGCAATGACATTATTAAGGATGAAAATCACATAAGATATATCGGAATATTAATTAAAGTGTTGGTCGCTTAGCAACCTGCTAAGTACAGAATGTATTGCGGGTTAGGGTAAGCCTTCCCCTGCAATTATTGGAGTGATCATTTAATGACTTGATTTTATAATTACTCAAAGTTGGCTGAACTTAGAAACCTATCAATGTCTCATGATTCACCAGCAGGTAATTCCGGAGAAAATAAAACAGAAATGGAGCAGATCTGTCCAGTAGAACGGACGGACGGATTTCCCAAAGCTGTTTTTAGTAATCTCTTTTAATATATAGATTTAATTGAATGCTTGCTGCATGATCTTAATCCCAAATACAGCAGCATTCTGTGTTATACAAATTACAAATAATTGTTACTTATTTTAACATAATTAAATCTAATATAATTAATCTAATAATCTATCCAGTTCCAGCTTCGGCTTACAAGTCATTGTTCCAGTGTAGTTTAACATACGGTTTTTTGTCACATTAGCTGTAAATTCTTCTAAAAATATTGTCATGTTTGCATTGAAATCAAGAGCATTATTTTTCTGAGATTCGCTGCCATAGATACAGCATAGTCTGAAAAGTGGTGAATACTGATGGGAAAATGTTCTAACATTTCTATTTGAAAATGTTAAATTAAATCTTGAATTTGCGCGCGGCACATGGAAATTCAGGATCAAAGTTCAGGTTGTAAGTTTCGCCAAGAGTAAAAGTTCTCTCAGTTTTAATTACTGTGTTGATGGGGTGAGAGTACTGTACGTCATGGGGAACAGTGTAAGTATTAATATAAGAAATGATCTTCATTGGGGCAATCACATTAAATGGGTTGTAAATAAAGGTTACAGATCTCTTCACATGGTTATGAGGGTATTTAGGGGTGGTGGTAAGGATGTAAAAGAGAGGGCGTGTAAGTCTCTGATAAAACCCAAATTAGAGTATGGTTCCAAACCTTATCCACACAAAGATTACTTGATATGAGAACTGAAAAAGATACAAAGGAAAACAGCACGATTTGTTCTTGGCGATTTCTGACAAAATAGTAGTGTAAAGAAAATTTTGCAAAACTTTGAGCTGGGAGCAAGGAGACGAGCTGCTCGAAACGCGGTATGTTCCGACCTGTCAGTGGTGATATGGCGTGTAGGCGACTAAGCTTGTGTGGAGTTTTTAAAGGTAGGAAAGAACATTATATAAAGAAAAAGTTGGAATTCAAGAGGACAAATCGGGGCAAATATTCCGTAAAAGTTCACTACCCGGCGGGTGAAAGTTAGAGATCCAAGATGGCGCCACTCAGACGAAGTCACATAACACTCAACAGGTTTGTCAACGTCTGGATCTCTTAAGTCCGGCTAGTGACTAAACCATTGGACTGGATTACTTAGGTCCGCCTAGTGACAAAACCGTTGAACTGGATTACTTAGGTCCGGCTAGTGACAAAACCATTGGACTGCATTACTTAGGTCCGCCTAGTGACAAAACCGTTGGACTGGATTACTTAGGTCCGGCTAGTGACTAAACCATTGGACTGGATTACTTAGGTCCGCCTAGTGACAAAACCGTTGGACTGGATTACTTAGGTCCGGCTAGTGATAAAACCATTGGACTGGATTACTTAGGTCCGCCTAGTGACAAAACCATTGGACTGGATTACTTAGGTCCGCCTAGTGACAAAACCGTTGGACTGGATTACTTAGGTCCGGCTAGTGACTAAACCATTGGACTGGATTACTTAGGTCCGCCTAGTGACAAAACCATTGGGCTGGATTGCTTAGGTCCGGCTAGTTACAAAACCATTGGACTGGATTACTTAGGTCCGGCTAGTGACAAAACCATTGGACTGGATTACTTAGGCCCGGCTAGTGACAAAACCATTGGACTGGATTACTTAGCTCCGCCTAGTGACAAAACCATTGGACTGGATTACTTAGCTCCGGCTAGTGACAAAACCACTGGGCTGGATAGCTTAGGTCCGGCTAGTGATAAAACCATTGGGCTGGGTAGCTTAGGTCCGGCTAGTGACAAAACCATTGGACTGGATTACTTAGCTCCGGCTAGTGACAAAACCATTGGACTGGATTACTTAGGTCCAGCTAGTGACAAAACCACTGGGCTGGATAGCTTAGGTCCGGCTACTGACAAAACCATTGGGCAGGGTAGCTTTGGTCCAGCTAGTGACAAAACCACTGGGCTGGATAGCTTAGGTCCGGCTAGTGACAAAACCATTGGACTGGATTACTTAGGTCCGGCTAGTGACAAAACCATTGAGCTGAATAGCTTCGGTCCGGCTAGTGACAAAACCATTGGGCTGGATCGCTTAGGTCGGGCTAGTGACAAAACCATTGAGCTGAATAGCTTCGGTCCGGCTAGTGACAAAACCATTGGGATAGATTGCTTAGGTCCGGCCAGAGATAAAACCATTGGGTTGGATTGTTTAGATCCGGCTAGTGACAAAACCATTGGGCTGGATCGCTTAGGTCGGGCTAGTTACAAAACCATTGGGCTGGATTGCTTAAGTCCGGCTAGCAACAAAATCATTGGGCTCTGTTGGTTAGATCCGGCTATTGACAAAACCATTGGGCTGGACTGGTTAGGTCCGGCTAATGATAATGCCATTGGGCTGGATTGGCGAAGTGCGCCTAGTGACAAAACCATTAGTCTGGAATTGTTAAGTGCGCCTAGTGACAAAACCATTAGTCTGCACTCCTTAGACCCGGCTAGTGAAGAAACCATTGGTCTGCTTGCTTAGGCCCGGCTACTGACAAAACTGTTGGCTGTATTGCTCAGATCCAACTAGTGACAAAACCATTGGGCTGGTTGGTTTAAGTCCGGCTAGTGACAATACCATTGCGATGGAGTGTTTAGATTCGGCTAGTATCAAACCCTTGGTCTGGATTGGTTAAGTCCGGATAGTGACAAAACCATGAGTCTGCATTGCTTAGGTGCGGCTAGTGACAAAACCATTGGTCTGGTAGCTTAGGTCCGACTAGTGACAAAACCATTGGTCTGGTAGCTTAGGTCCGACTAGAGACAAAACCATTGGTCTGGTAGCTTAGGTCCGGCTAGAGACAAAACCATTGGTCTGGTAGCTTAGGTCAGGCTATAGACAAAACCATTGGTCTGGTAGCTTAGGTCAGGCTAGAGACAAAACCATTGGTCTGGTAGCTTAGTTCAGGCTAGAGACTAAACCATTGGTCTGGTAGCTTAGGTCAGGCTATAGACAAAACCATTGGTCTGGTAGCTTAGGTCAGGCTAGAGACAAAACCATTGGTCTGGTAGCTTAGGTCAGGCTAGAGACAAAACCATTGGTCTGGTAGCTTAGGTCAGGCTATAGACAAAACCATTGGTCTGGTAGCTTAGGTCAGGCTATAGACAAAACCATTGGTCTGGTAGCTTAGGTCAGGCTAGAGACAAAACCATTGGTCTGGTAGCTTAGGTCAGGCTAGAGACAAAACCATTGGTCTGGTAGCTTAGGTCAGGCTAGAGACAAAACCATTGGTCTGGTAGCTTAGGTCAGGCTATAGACAAAACCATTGGTCTGGTAGCTTAGGTCAGGCTAGAGACAAAACCATTGGTCTGGTAGCTTAGGTCAGGCTAGAGACTAAACCATTGGTCTGGTAGCTTAGGTCAGGCTATAGACAAAACCATTGGTCTGGTAGCTTAGGTCAGGCTAGAGACAAAACCATTGGTCTGGTAGCTTAGGTCAGGCTAGAGACTAAACCATTGGTCTGGTAGCTTAGGTCAGGCTAGAGACTAAACCATTGGTCTGGTAGCTTAGGTCAGGCTAGAGACAAAACCATTGGTCTGGTAGCTTAGGTCAGGCTAGAGACTAAACCATTGGTCTGGTAGCTTAGGTCAGGCTATAGACAAAACCATTGGTCTGGTAGCTTAGGTCAGGCTAGAGACAAAACCATTGGTCTGGTAGCTTAGGTCCGGCTAGAGACAAAACCATTGGTCTGGTAGCTTAGGTCAGGCTATAGACAAAACCATTGGTCTGGTAGCTTAGGTCAGGCTAGAGACTAAACCATTGGTCTGGTAGCTTGGGTCAGGCTAGAGACTAAACCATTGGTCCGGTAGCTTAGGTCAGGCTAGAGACAAAACCATTGGTCTGGTAGCTTAGGTCCGAGGTCCTCTACTATCCCGTAAGTTGCTTAAATTATCCCATGACATTCAAAAGTTGTGAATGTCACCTCGTCCATTCTTAACGTTATCACGTTGGATAGAGCACCCCAAATCGATAAATTTCCACGAAACTTAAGAAAAGATTAGGTAAACAATAAATAGGGAATCTGCCACCATAGGCGACACACCTAAAGGCATTTATTTGATTGATTGATTGATTGATTGATTGATTGATTGATTGATTGATTGATTGATTGATTGATTGATTGATTGATTGATTGATTGATTGATTGATTGATTGATTGATTGACTGATTGATTGATTGATTGATTGATTGATTGATTGATTGATTGATTGATTGATTGATTGATTGATTGATTGATTGATTGATTGATTGATTGATTGATTGATTGATTGATTGATTGATTGATTGATTGATTGATTGATTGATTGATTGATTGATTGATTGATTGATTGATTGATTGATTGATTGATTGATTGATTGATTGATTGATTGATTGATTGATTGATTGATTGATTGATTGATTGATTGATTGATTGATTGATTGATTGATTGATTGATTGATTGATTGATTGATTGATTGATTGATTGATTGATTGATTGATTGATTGATTGATTGATTGATTGATTGATTGATTGATACGAACACTGCGGAAAAGTATGAAATTGAATCCAGGTTTATGACACGAAATCTAGTGATTAGAAATGGTATACTGTCCGCTTCTGCGGTGTAGTGGTTAGGGTGATTAGCTGCCAACCCTGGAGGTCGGGGTTCGATTCTCGACCCTGCCACAAAATTTGAAAAGTGGTACAACGGCTTGAACGGGATCCATTCAACCTCGGGAGGTCAACTGAGTAGAGGGGGTTTCGATTCCCACCTCAGCCATCCTCGAAGTGGTTTTCCGTGGTTTCCCACTTCTCCTCCAGGCAAATGCAGGAATAGTACCTAACTTAAGGCAACGGCCACTTCCTTCCCTCTTTCTTGTCTATCCCTTCCGATCTTCCCATCCCCCAAAAGGGCTCTGTTCAGCATAGCAGTTTGTATACCCCGACCCAAAGTCTCACGCTCCAGAACATTGCACTTGAAGCGGTAGAGGTGGGATTCCTGGCTGAGTCCAAGGGACAAACCAACCCTGGAGGATAAACAGATTATGAAAGAAAGAAAGAAAGAAAGAAAGAAAGAAAGAAAGAAAGAAAGAAAGAAAGAAAGAAATCGTACACTACCACCTCTCCTATCCTGCCGACTAACAATCTGATAGTGAAAAATGTATTCGACGAACGGGACTCGAACCACGGTGTCAGACTTGACGCCTTAACAATCATGACCACCAGGCGGGCTAAACTTTCAACTTATTACTGAGGTCACCGGTCTTTAAAGCCGGACGTTCTTGTTGACTCAACTTTCTTTTTGAGAAGAAAATCGCAATCCAGGATCGGTCAGAATGCGATCCCCAGCCTTCTGTGTGATAAGCTAACAGAATCACTGAGATAATCCCCCCTGTAATTGTGCAATATCAATTCTTTCTTCCTTAATCCCTACTCTTCGTATCTTCTTCTTCTTCATTTTTATCTGTTTACCCTGCAGGGTCGGTTTTTCCCTCGGACTCAGCGAGGGATCCCACCTCCACCGCCTCAAGGACATTATACTGCAGCTTCAGACTCTGGGTCGGGGATACAACTGGGGAGGATAACTAGTACCTCGCCCAGGCGACCTCACCTGCTATGCTGCACAGGGGCCTTGTGGGGGGATGGGAAGTTTGGAAGAGATAGACCAGAGGGATGTTAGCGACCGTGGCCTTAAGTTAGGTACCATCTCGGCATTTGCCTGGAGGAGAAGTGGGAAAACACGAAAAAATACTTCTAGGATGGTTGAGGTGGGAATCAAACCCTCCTCCACTCAGTTGACATCCCGAGGCTGAGTGGATCCCGTTCCAGCCCTCATACCACTTTTCAAATTTCGTGCCGGAGCCGGGAATCGAACCCGGGCCTCCGGGTGTGGCAGCTAATAACACTAACCATACACCACAGAGGCGAACCACGTTTTGTATCACTTTACTTAAATTCCAGTGCTCAACGTAATTTTATGTTCTGGACGGTTTATGATGTACAGTACTTGCCTTGGTGTTTCCATCACCACATTTTTACTCCAAGTTACCGTGTGCTTGAGAACTCTCATTTAGTGTTTCCTTCTGGATCGAATTTTCCTTATAGTCACAGTGGAAAGATGCTCCGATATGGCTCTCATGAAACTCTTTTAAGGCAATGACTTAGAGAGACCACGTGTTATCTCTTACCTTCTACATCTCACCCCCAAACAGGAGGACTGCCTTCCAGGGACCTGAATATTTCAAGATTAGTTCCTAAACATGACAAAAGTTTTTGTTTCAGTATTTGTCTTTCTATCAAGCCTCCGCGGCCCATAAGGCAGCGCACCGGCCTCTCACCGCTGGGTTCCGTGGTTCAAATCCCGGTTTCTCCATGTGAGATTTGTGCTGGACAAAGCGGAAGTGGGACAGGTTTTCCTCCGAGTACTCCGGTTTTCCCTGTCATCTTTCATTCCAGCAACACCCTCCAATATCATTTCATTTCATGTGTCAGTCATTAATCATTGCCCCAGACGAGTGCGCAGGCTTTGGTAGCCAGAACATGTTCCTATCCTCACCGCTAGATGGGAGCTTCATTCATTCCCTTCCTGACCGGGTTGAATGACGGGAGACAGGCTGTGAATTTTCATTTTCATGTGTCCTTCCAATGAGAAGCCTCGGTGGATTTCCTATAATATGGACTTATTATACATCTCTTTACAGTCCATAATGCGTGCTGTTGCACAAAACTATTTTTGTCTTCCAGATACTATTTTTCATATTGTCGTCACCACCATACGCATATGTCAGATTTTCGATGCACTTTTCTTTTTTCTTTATTGGCTTTAGGTTCCAGACCAAACAGCCAGCTACAAATACACTTGAATACAAAATATAAACGATAAATTTACCTTAGAAGACATAGACACATATGAATCTTCCACAATATTGTATTTGGATTTCATAGTTTAGAAAAATAGTTCTGAGTACTTAAAGAATACTCACAGAGAGACAAAATAAGACATTTAAGTACTGCAGCTCTAGAATGTTTAGTTATTTTTTCTGATGTTGTAGCACATCAAACTTTATAGTCTTAAATCAGCACCTTTTAAGAATGTGGCGATTGCATTATACACATCTGGTTGCTGGGATGATAAAATGCACTGAATGTTGAGTGCTAATTGGAAGTTGATTGAAAGTAAAGTCGTTATTATTTTTTCCGCTGCACTTTATAAAGATGGCACGAGTAGAAGATGTGAAAGAGGTCAGCGATTCCTTGACGACCACGGGAACAGTAATGACAGTTTTAAGACTGCTATCCGGTAGAGATGGTTTGCAAAATTGCTATGATTTAATCTCATGCGAATAAGAGAGTTGATGTATCGGCGATAAGCATTACAATTGAAGAACCAAGGTGAGAGGAGGGTATGGTTGTACTGCAGCGTATTGTTTTCCCCGCTGCCTTTTTGGAAAATTCCATTCTTCTTCAGTTTGCGTTCGGGAGCGTTGCTTGATGCGTGGCACATAGTCTTGAGATTCCTTTTTCTACTCATCAGAACTCTCTTTCAGAATTAGGCTTACTCTTTAGCCACATCCTATTTTTTGTTTCCTTGCAGTTTATCCTCTGTTCTAAATTTGCTGTCCTTCAATTTTTATAATGTTTATAATGAACATGGGAGAATACATCAAAGCGATGCCAGAAATACCAAAATACGGATAGATAGATATAGATGTGTGTGTTGAGGTGTAACTCATGTCAATTACACCATAACGAAGACTTACTGCCTTAAGTAATTAAAATCAGCTGAAGATGGAAATCAGTACTACATATCCATTAGTCAAATCTTTTGTAAACATTTTAAATGGTGTAAATTGACTTCAACACTCTCTAAAACAGCAAGTCCCAGCCAGAATGCCATAGAAACCTTGGGTGGACGCTGCACACGAATATCGCTTATCAGTCAACGTGTGAACTTGTTGACATCGGTGGAAGAAGGAACAGAAAGCGTTTAACATTCCCCACACCTTATTTATGAGAACAAGCGTTTTCGTGTTTCACGAACATTTTTGTTTGCTAGGGGCTTTACGTCGCACCGACACAGATAGGTCTTATGGCGACGATGGGATAGGAAAGGGCTAGGAGTTGGAAGGAAGCGGCCGTGGCCTTAATTAAGGTACAGCCCCAGCATTTGCCTGGTGTGAAAATGGGAAACCACGGAAAACCATTTTCAGGGCTGCCGATAGTGGGATTCGAACCTACTATCTCCCGGATGCAAGCTCACAGCCGCGCGCCTCTACACGCACGGCCAACTCGCCCGGTTCACGAACATTAAAACCACACAACGAAATAGGCTGTTGTCCATTAAAAAAATGTCGTGCTTGTCTACAAAGTGGCGCCCAGGAATAAAATCAATGTGCTTTAAGAGACAACCCCAGATATTACACTGGATGGTTATTGACAACAATACTATGCACTTGAAGAATTGTTTATCTTCTTAATTGATAGTGAATATTTTTAAATGCTTTGCAGGGATGGTATTAATATAGTTCTCCTTATCTGAAGTGTTTTCTTATAAATGCAAAAATCCTACTTGTGTTAATAAGAGAGAAGAAATCTTCACTCGGTCTCGCTTGTCCACAACGTTCTCCGTACAGACACACCAGTTGCTGTTGCTGAGTGAGTTTCGGCTTGTCAATGGTTCTACGGCTCTGCAATCCGACCGACCAACCGAGCAGAGGAGGGATGGCCGCGGCTCTGCTGTAGCTCTACTCATCTGCATTGGGTAGACGGAGAGGTGCTGGTCCCCACCGTCGGCTGTCCTGACAATCGCTTTCCGTGGTTTACCATTCTCCTGCACTAAGGCGAATGCCGGGGCAGTTCCTAGTATAGGCCACGGCCGCCAACCCCCTCACCTTCTCCGAGCATCTTCACCGTATCACATCTCCCTGGCCTGAGAAACGACGTCACCGTCTAGGAGGACCGCCGTCCCCTTCAGGGAAGGAATGAAAACATTTTTAGCAGGACTCCTACTAGTCATCTCCAAAGAGTATACCTACAAGATCAGAAACCCCTTCCATGCTGAATTTCCCAATTTACCGGACGACGAGTTACGGCAACTCATTCATACCTGCAAACATACGCTCCTGGAATTCCCTTCCAGCTGTAGAGACATATATAGTAGAAATGTATTTAAAAAGATATGATGCGAATGGTACATAGACTTAAGAAATTAGTATATATTGCAATGTTTCTTCGTAGTAACTCTCAGAAATGTTTTCTTTCGTTTATAACTATTACTTGAGTTTAATTTCATAATTAATTATCATCATCATCAGTAGCAGCAAATTCTATCATTACATGATGTGGCCTCTTTAACTCGTGAACTCAGGTAATTCTTTAGCATAACTCTCCAGCAGTTCTCTGCCAGGTAGCACCAGCTATTCTCTTGATGTCTTTGTCCCATCTATCTGGCGGTCTTCCTCTAGGCCTCTGATGGACTCCATTCTAACAGTAGCTTCGTCCATCTGTCATCTTCCCTTCGAGCAATATGTCCAGCCCATTGCCATTTTAAGGTGACTATTCTCTCAAGAATGTCATTAACTTTAGTGATTGATCTGATGTCATCTGCTCTCCTGTTATCTTTCCTTGTAAAACCCACCATTGAACTTTCCATGCCTCTCTGCGCTGTCCTAAGTTTCCCTTTCGTAAATTCGTTCAGTGTCCAGGTCTCAGAGCCATAAGTCAGCACAGGTAGAATGCACTGATCATAAGCTATTGTCTTCAGATTTACTGGCATATTTGATCTGAAGTTTCTTCCATACGCCTGCCATCCTAGCTTAATGCGTCGAAAAATTTCTGGTCTTATATCACCTTTCATATTCATCAACTGGCTCAAATAAATATATTCATTGACCTTCTTTAACGGAGTGTTGTTGATGTTCACATTTCCTGCTGTGACCCACTTGTTGGACACGACTTTTGTTTTGGAAAGGTTCATCTTCAAGCCGACTGACTCACATTAATTAATTATATGTATCGTAATTAGGAACCTTAAGACTGTGTAGTCTATTCTTTTCAGCATATTTAAGATGATTTGGCATAACAGCAGGCATCATAGCCGGAGCCACGCCATATAAAATAAATAATTAAAATAACAGTCTCTGTAAGTTGTAAAAATTAAAACGGTTGCCCTCTTAGGAATTAATGCTGTCCTGACATCTTATGTAACACTCTTTTATATGTTGCCCTAGGTTAAAATAAGTCAGGAAGCCAAGGTTCCTTGAAGGTTGGTTAAGTGTTCCTAATGTTCACCGAACCAGTAAAAGAGAGAGCTTTGCGAAAAGCTAATGCTCATGAATATGCTTTTCAATAAATGAAACTCAATGTGATATCAAGGAGAACTGCAACTCTACGTCAAAGGAACTTAACTTGTTGCCGCAGCATCTTTGGCGACCCCTACGGTAACTAATGTGAAGTCATTTCCGTCACACATTTTGTCGCGTTACGTTACACAAATTTTCGGATAACGCCCACGTCAACATTGGAAATCACTAATACAGAAGGTTGAAACGACTATCATACACCGGTCTTTCAATTTTTATTATTAGTTCAAAATTTACGCCACATATAGATACATCAATATTATCATAATTTGACTTTAATAAGTACCATGAATGGATTCTTCAAAACACTGTGATTATGCTAAAATGAAAACCGAAAATCTAGCCTTCAGTATTATTATAATACTGATATTAATAGTCCATGAATACGACGTAAATTAGTACCATGTACTGGTCTATCAAAACTATCTAAAATCTGAGTTTGTCCAAAATCTATCCAGTATAAGAAGATACGCAAGGCCGGATTGAAACATTTAAGGGTTAGGATCACTTTAATGAATTTGATGATACGTAAGCAATTAGTTAATATATTAGGTATCAAAGCAAAGTCACCTCCGTACAGGCCATGAAGGCCCTTGGAGGGATGGAAGGTAAAGGCTTCCACTATCCGTAACCTCGGCACTTGTTGGGGTAAAGCGGTTAGCTCTACACCCGGCCCCTTTGCCCCCAAGAATTAACCTGGCAGTCATTTTTGATGTAGGCTGAGTGAACCTCAGAGCAATGTGCACCTCCGGAAGTCGAAATCTAGTTTCTTAAATAAGTATCAATCAGAACATTTTGCATATCTTAAGCGGAACCTTAATAACAGATATCATCATTTGAGTTTCAAACTCAGTTTCTTTAACTTGAAAACGATACACATACGTAGTTCAGATATGTTAGCTTCACACTTCATCAACACAGCGCTATAGTCTTTATGGCCAGATACAATAACAAGGTTTCTCTATTCCCCAGTTCTCAATATCGCTATTTTAGTATTATTATTTTATTGCTCTGTACTGTATATACATTTTAATTTATTATGTACCCAGCTCGATAGCTGCAGTCGCTTAAGTGCGGCCAGTATCCAGTAAATCGGGAGATATTGGGTTCGAGTCCCACTGTCAGCAGCCCTGACGATGGTTTCCCGTGGTTTCCCATTTTCACACCAGGCAAATGCTGGGGCTGTACCTTAATTAAGGCCACGGCCGTTTCCTTCCAATTCCTAGGCCTTTCCTCTCCCATTGTCGCCATAAGGCTTATCTGTGTCGGTGCGACGTAAAGCAAATAGCAAAAAATTTATTATGTGAGCAACATTTGGAGAACATGATTCAGTAGCAGAATTTCTAACTTAGCACCGTTCGATCCACGACATAATATGCCAACGAGAAATTGTTTGTGGTGTCCCCTTCCACTCATTATTCTATTATCGCGCTTATTTTGCTTAATGGTTACTCCGACCAGCATTCATACATCCAGCAAAGCACGTCCACGCAAAGACACATCGGAACCTGCCGATATTTATGAGATAAGTGGCAATTAAGTTATTCTAAGTGGGACATCTAATATATATCAATTTGTGCTTGCCAAAAGACAGCTGGTAAATTATTTTAAATTAATTGGCATGTAGCTTTCATAAAAATACTAATGAACTTTTAAAATTTCAATATAGTTAACTTTCAAGAATGTTCTATAATATCAAAAAAATTAAAATACATCAGTATTAAGAAAACGAAATTTGACAGTTTCCCATTGCCAAGGCCTGCTCTCAGTATATTTCTCTTTAAATATGCAATGGGTTTGTTAGAGTATCTAGAGTAGCGCTGTGCTTTTACCCTACTGAAATTCCTCTCTTGAGAGTTAGCAAGAAAATGAAAATTGAAAACTTCAGCAACCAAAATTCTCTCGTATGACTTAATGGATATCACAAATGAAGAAAACAGAGATAATGACAAAGTGACGAAAGCTCAAGAAAGCCGACTTAACCTGTTTTCCTGTAAACCCACTGTCATAAAAACTCACTATAATATGGAAATAAAACTGTATACAGTAACAGTAAGTTTTAAAAATTATTGGGATTTATATCGTTAATTTAATATTAAATCACAGGAAAATTATTTCCCTAATAGTTTGTACATCTATTTGAATCGGTGGATGCATACATAATATCAGTCCACTTTTTGTCCAAACGGAGTGGCTGTCCAGAATTGTTAAATAGTAGATGAATGGTTTGGCATAAGAATAACATGAGTCCTTCTATTCAAAATGGATTTATCCGGACCATATTTTCCGGCCTTGCTTCGCATTAACGTTTGATACGGCCAATGTACGGTCACATAGTAGATACGAACGTCCACGCATAGGATAGTATTGAAAAAAACTTATCTGAACCTGCTGGTACTTATAAGACAATGAGACCTTGGCAATTAAGTTATTCTGAGTGGAACATACATCAGAAAGAAAATTCAGTTATGTAATACATTCTGTGAGCTTTGTTTTGATGTAATCAACAAAGAAATATCAAACTGCATTGGGTATCCATTGTGAGCAGTACCTTCGTGGTTCGCATACAATTTTGACTTATTGCTCTTCAGGCCTATGACGCAGAATGCATTAATAGTGAACTTCCGTAGAGAAAATACTTCCTGGACAGGCATATTTGGAATATGAATATTCTGTATGTAATCCAAACATAAACCTGACACACGCTTTTTTTTTCTGCTTCCATTAATTTATCACTATTATACAAATTTTCGAATTATACTCCAAGAAAAATTTAAATATTTTAACAGTTACTGTTATGAAATTATAAATATCTAAATAATAATAATAATAATAATAATAATAATAATAATAATAATAATAATAATAATAATAATAATAATAATCACAATCATAATAATAATAATAAATGAAAGAAGTAAAAATGGTGCAATATAATAAAGCGATAAATTAATGGTGTAAAATTTCGTACCAAACATTTTATCTTACAATAACTACATAAAACCGCAAAATTTAACAAAAATATTGAGCATAAACAGTAAAGTGTATCATATTGATAGATTTTGCAGAAAAGTAAGCAATTACCGGGGCTTACTATTGACCTAGTTAGAGACAATCATATACTCGCCATTTTGATGCTAAATTGTTTTATGGTTCTCCGCTAAAATTTACTATTTACGACTAATGATATTCATGCACTGTATCTACCCATTGATTTGTTTCCTCTTTGTGTCCAGCTGGACAAACAAATGAACACTTTAATGGAAAGAAATCTCCATAATTAACAGCCAAGGTTGTAGTTGAACTGCTATTGACTTGGAGTTCCTAAAAATTTTAATAAAATAATATTGTCTAGATAAATAGGCCTAAATTTTCCTGGATTATATTCGATGATTTTCTCAAAAATATATAACTTTTAATGTTATAAAACTGTCAGTTATTTATTATCAAATCACGATAACACAGCTATATATCTAATTAATAGTGTATGTGTGTTATTTGATAAATGATAATGAGTCGGTTAAATTCAATTACTTTCAATTACTGGAGTTACATTTCGCTTTCCTAACAATAGTTTTGCTAAAAAATTGTACTTTACTTTTCGAACATTAATTGGGATATAAATGCATAGCTTTTAATAAATAATTGCAAAAATTAGCGGAATTAATATTCCTTTCTGCTCAAAAAACAGAGTTCTAATAGTTTTCAATAAAATGTATCTCCCTTTGGACAATGCCTGCAAACGTTTTACAAAATTAAAACATAAAAACTCTTAAAATTTAGTATTAAAATATTTTGGTTTGCTTCATTCAAAATTTGAGTTTATTATAACTGAGACAGAAGATTTCTGGTGTAAATATGTCCATTATAGTGTATGGAAATTAATAGATAATATTTCCATGAACTGATTCTACTCTTCAGATATCAGTTGATCTGTTGGCATTTCAAACCTTGTTTCTGTATTTGATTTTATAAGACATAAACACAATTTGGCCCAACTCCCGGGTAGTTTATTTTCAATTTAAAAGTGTCGATATATATTTTGATGTTTATCTTCTCTATTAAACAGTCCATACAGTAGAAACTATACTCAAATCTGAACTGTGCAAATATTTTCACGACATTACCTATAACAATGATTTTTTTCTAAACCTCTCCGTCTTGACATGAAAATCCCTACAGTATTTGTGATAATCTTCCTCATGAAAAAAAATTACAACAAATTTGCAAACATGTAAACAAATAAAAGTTCCAATAAAAGAAAATAAGTTTCATGGCTCTACTTATACGTTTCCTTTACTGTATCCAATCTTAAATATATTCCTGGCAGAGCATGTGAATAAATTATGATCAGATCATGATATACCCTATAATGAACTAACAACAATATTGTTCCCACAATTTTAAGAGTTACTTAAATCTTCTTTTATTATCACAGACAACAATAGGAAGTTACGTAATCAGTTAATACTTAGCATTGGCAAAGATAACACTGAAGGGAATTGAAACAGAGAAGAAACCCATCATATTTACAGTATAGATGGACAATTATCATGTGTCCCATCTGCAACAAAATAAATCTTAAAGCTCAACATTTACGAAGGATTTAAAGATTGATAGAAAATTAGTTCCCAGGGAAACGTTTTATCAACCAACTGAGAAGTTTGTATGTTTACTACTATAACCGTCTTAAAAATTACTTTACAATACTCGCCTCAGTTTTTCTGCGTGAATTATAATAATTAAACGACTCTTTTGATTGAATTTCAACAATTAGTTATCTTTAACGGAAAATAATTAGGTCACAAGTTATTACAATTATTCCAACAATAAATCATTACGAATTATACTTATTAATAGCTATTCAAATTCCAAGAAACAATCAGTATTAATTATTTAATTAATTAATATATTTTAGCAAATGACAAAGGTAATTGAGAAGGCAGATCTCATCAAAGTTATAATTCAGATGATAATAATAATAATTTCGTATGGCTATTTCTTTCCGAATGCAGCCCTTGTAAGGCAGACCCTTTGATGACGGTGGGCGGCATCTGGCATGTGTAGGTAACTGCGTGTTATTGTGGTGGAGGATAGTGTTATGTGTGGTGTAGGAGTTGCAGGGAGGTTGGGGACAGCACAAACACCCAGCCTCCGGGCCAGTGGAATTAACCAATGAAGGTTAAAATCCCCGACCCGGCTGGGAATCGAACCCGGGACCCTCTGAACCGAAGGCCAGTACGCTGACCATCCAGCCAACGAGTCGGACATAATTCAGATAATACTGTAATACTGGCACTACATAGTTAAACGAGTAACGACTATGATCAAAATCGAAACAACAGCATAAAGCCAATTAATCTCCTTCAAGGTAATATTTCTTGTCATGTTAAAACTAGCATATTTTTCAGAGATACGCACAAAATATCTTGTCCCACAATCATGTAGGCTATATATGTATGTTGAAAAGATTCTAAGAAACTTTCACAACACACCATCTTATCAAAATTATATTGTAGAAAAAAGCAACATTGCTCTGATTTCATGAGCAATTTATCGCGTAATGAAGGAGTTGTGATTGTAATATCTGGACCATACAAAAAGAGAAATGGTCAGTATTTGTTCATATAGAATCGTAAGATATCAGCACAACAATGCCCAAGTACTTCCATTCAGTTACAATAATACGGATGGGGAAAGGGTGCTTTTGGATGTTTGTATATAAATTACAAAAACTCAGTAACAGGAAACAAAGAAGGGATTAGTATAGTCTAGTTATAAACAGACTTAACCCTACGAGACGAACGAGCATTGAAACAATACGAAGGCTTAAATGTTGTAGAGGTTAGGTAACATAACATTGTTAACAAAACTATGATCGCACTAAAGGAAGATTAATATGCAACAAGATTCGTCGAATTCAAGTAAAGAAATATTTACTTACATTCAGCACAGGCGTGATCTTGATAGAGCTGGTAGCTGCAGTGGAACTGTTAAAGGTTATGCTCGAGAGGGACTCTTTAGAAAAGTCCATTGGTGTAAAAGAGGAACTGGCATTAGGAATATTTCAATTTAATCGCCTATATAATTGACCCCAAAAGTAAAAATAAAATTAAGATTATAATTTACAAATTAGTAGAATTTTATTGTTATATATATTTAAATGTAACATTTGTATATGAGATTACAGAGTCACGTGCTCATGAGGTATAATAAACAGTTGATGTGGCTAAATTTTAGCCAGATGAGTTGACATTTAGACCTCTCTCACGGCAGATTAAATACGTATTTCCTGTTTAACAAGATGAACTGAAATATATACAAAGGAACTATTTAAAAGTAACTTCTTCTCTTAACTTTCAGAAACAGTTCTGTATACTTCAGAAAATTCCCTTTTCATTGTTTGTTTTATTATTAGTTTAGATGATATTAACTGTCCTCAAGACGAGGGGTATTAAAATATTTTCCAATTAATGTATTTTTAAAGTGCGAGGGATGATAATTTTACGTGGGATTTTCTGTCATTGCGAAAACATTAATCGAAAAATACAAAAACAGACATTTTAAGAAAGTGTATGATGAAGTTATAAGGTAAATTATGGAAACTAAATGCTCTTATTAAGACATAAATGTTATTTCTTGTAAGGTAAGAATGGAAATTAAGAAATAAAACTGTACTTTATTATAAAGATGAAATTATATGAAGTACGTAAGACAACAGCGGAAATAATTCCCAAATTTCATATCTTTTAAACGTGTGTATTTAAAAACTAATCAAACCGCGTACTAGAATTAATAATAATATTAACGAAAAGGAAATTTAGTACATACACCGATAATGTGAAGCACAAGGTAGTGCTCAAAAGGTTTATTTATTCGAAGCAACAGAAAAAAGTCACGTTTAAACTATTGAAGAGGGGCTCTAAAAATGTTGTTACCACTTCACTGTATTGTACTGTTCGACAAGTCTCACAATACACACCTGCTCGACCAGTGGTCCACTGTGTTTAACCCATGACTATATGACGTAGTTGTGACGTCATTGTGCCAGTATCACGTGTACAAAAAAAGCCTCTGTATGCGGTAATTTTAATGGCAAAACAAATCCACCCCATGAGACATGGTTTGAAAAGTTTCACTTTTAAATATTAAAAAAAATATTAGTTCACTTCGTGGGGAAATTTGAAGAGAAGAATTTTTAAATATCTCTCTCCAAACAATACTTTTAGAATATTAATTTACGACAAGCCTCGAAATAGCAAATGGTTCTTCCTTGCTACAAAGGCGATAATTAGTTTTAATAGGTCTACCAGCTTATTTTGAGTTTTATATTCATTATTAAGGGTTTGTTTACATTGTAGATTTCCGCGCTAACTAGGATAAGATTCTCTTTTCTCTTTGACTTTACGGGGTTTTACCTCGACGATTTAGCAAAGAGAGCACATGCCCGACACTGACGTCACTGTAGGTGTAAGCGGCCGCACAGACAAGAAGAGCGTGGTCCGCCGAGTCGCCGTGCACGATAGACTAACCTCCAGGATGAGACGAGCAGCGCCGCGCCGCTCAATGAACTTCGCCGCCCATTGGCTGCACCGGCTCTGACGTCAGGGCATTGATTGTCATCTCCCCACCAGCAGCCCGTGACTTCCAGAATGATGGGGATGAATTGGGAACACCAAGAGTTCTTCAAGAGGTTTATTTTTAGTAACGACTCATTTTATTAATTTTTAAATGATTATACTGAATTGATATTTAGTTGATAATGTTTTTGTTGGTATTTTCCTTTGTTTCTCTTGATATTATCACTGTTATTGATTCGTAACATGACTATTGTTCCAATTTTCCCGGCAGTATCCAAAGCATCATCGCAAAAGTTTAATGATTGCTCTTATCTCAGCCTCTATTATTTCGTAGTTTCAAGATTAAGCGAAATTTAGAAGTAAAACAACTCCTTTAAGGAGACAAGTGAGCATAGCACACTGACCTATATTTCTAACAGAGTGCGTTCCAGACTGCGTACCCTGGAAGCGGCAGGTTGAGCAAGACGAAGTTCTTCAAGAGCTTTATTTTTGGTAACAACTCATATTACAATTCATTGATATAAAGTTCCTATTGTTGGTGGTGGTGGTATGTTCTTTTATTTATTTTGGGAGAAGTAGTAGTAGTTTTCGTGACTCGGGCGGCAGCACGCCAGCCTCTCACCGCTGAGTTCCGAGGTTCAAATTCCGGTCACTCCATGTGAGATTTGTGCTGGACAAAGCGGAGACGTGACATGATTTCCTCCGGGTACTTCGGATTTCCCTGTCGTCATTCATTCCAGCAACACCCTCCAGTATCATTTCACTTCGTCCGTCAATCATTAGTCACATTAATCATTACCCCAGATGAGTGCGACAGGCTTCGGCAGCCGGCAAGTTTCCTATCCTCGCCGCTAGATGGAACCTTCATTCATTCCATTCCTGACCCGGTCGAATGACTGGAAACCGACTGTGGATTATTATTATTATTATTATTATTATTATTATTATTATTATTATTATTATTATTATTATTATTATTTTACAATTTGCTTTGCGTCGCACCAACATAAATAGGTCTTCTTTCTTTCTTTCTTTCTTTCTTTCTTTCTTTCTTTCTTTCTTTCTTTCTTTCTTAATCAGTTTACCCTCCAGGGTTCGTTCTTCCCTCGGACTCAGCAAGGGATCCCACCTCTACAGCCTCAAGCGCAGTATCCTGGAGCGTGAGGCTTTGGGTCAGGATATACTAATGGGGAGGAGGATCACTACCTCTTCCAGGCGGCCTCACCTACTATGCTGATCAGGGGCCTTGTGGAGAGATGGGAAGATCGGAAGGAATAGACAAGGAAGAGGGAAGGAAGCGGCCGTGTCCTTAAGTTAGGTACCATCCCGGCATTTGCCTGGAGGAGAAGTGGGAAACCACGGGAAACCACTTCGAGATTAGCTGAGATGGAAATCGAACCACTCTCTACTAAGTCGATGTTCCGAGGCTAAGTGGACCACGTTCCAGCACTCGTACCACTTATCAAATTTCGTAGCAGAGCAGGGAATCAAACTCGGACCTCCGGGGGTGGCAGCTAATCACACTAACCACTACACCACACAAGCGGACTATTATTATCATTATTATTAGCGGATAAGCCCACTAGGACCACGCAAAGTTCTCAGAGGCGTGCTTTTGCCTCCCTTTGTTTCCATATTTATTTCATTCTTTTACTACCAAGCAAGTGGCCATGATGTTTGGGGCGCGCAGCTGTGAGATTGCATTCCGGAGATAGTGGGTTCAAATGCCACTGTCGGCAACCCTGAGGATGGTTTTCCGTGGTTTCCCATTTCCATACCAGGCAAAGGCTGAGGCTGTACCTTCATTTAGGCCACGACCGCTACTTTCCCAGTTCTAACCCTATTCCATCCCTGCGTCAACGAAAACTTTTGATGTGTTAGTTTGACATTAAACCATTAGAGAAAAAAAAGTACGCCGGGCTGAGTGGCTCAGACGGTTAGGTGCTGGCCTTCTGACCCCAATTTGGCAGGTTCGACCCTGGCTCAGTCCAGTGGTATTTGATGATGCTCAAATACGCCAGCCTCGTGACAGTAGATTTACTGGCGCGCAAAAGAAGTCCTGCGGGATTAAATTCCAGCAATTCGGCTTCTCCGGAAACCGTAAAAGTACCTAGTGGGACGTAACTCAAATAACATTATTATTATTATTATTATTATTATTATTATTATTATTATTATTATTATTATTATTATTATTATTATTATTTTAAAAGTAACGATGATTGTTTTCTCAGCCTTCATTTGCGGCACCGAGACTGTGTGAAATTCATAAGTAAAAATATTATTTTAAGGGGACAAGTTCGCATAGCACACTGACCTATATTTTGATGAGAATGCACTCCAGACTGCGTATTCTGGGAGCTGGTAGGTTAAACAAGACAAAGAAGGCTCTTACATTAGACAGAATTCCATCCACAATGTATACAAACGATGAGGTATTTCTGTGTATCTTCATTAATTTTTACAATCTTCTTAATGAAGTGGGTTAGTGAATATTTAGTAGTTGCAGGTATAGTAGTTTCCGCCTCTGTGGTGTAGTGGTTGGCGTGATTAGCTGCCTCCCCCGGAAGCCCGGATTTGATTCCCGGCTCTGCCACGAAATTTGAAAAGCAGTACAAGGACTGGAACGGGGTCTTACTCAGCCTCAGGAGGTCAGTTGAGTGGAGGAGGTTCGATTCCCACCTCAGCCAACCTCTAAGTGGTTTTCCGTGGTTTCACACTTTTTCTCCATTCAAATGCCGGAATGGTATCTAACTTAAGGCCACGGCCGCTTCCTTCACTCTTCCTTGTCTATCCCTTCCAATCAACCCATCTTCCACAAGGTCCCTGTTCAGCATAGCAGGTGAGGCCACCTGGGAGAGGTACTGGTCCTCCTCCCTAGTTATAACCCTGAGTAAATGTCTCACGCTCCAGGACAATGCCCTTGAGGTGGTAGAGGTGGGATCAGTCGGGGGGGATAAGTCAACCCTGGAGGGTAAACGGACAAGAAATAAAGAAGGTGGAGTAGTAGTAGTAGTTGTACTTGTTTTGTGTTGTCGGTATATTTCTTTGTTTCTATTGGTATTAATTCGTCCGGACAAGAAATAAAGAAGGTGGAGTAGTAGTAGTAGTTGTACTTGTTTTGTGTTGTCGGTATATTTCTTTGTTTCTATTGGTATTAATTCGTCCGGACAAGAAATAAAGAAGGTGGAGTAGTAGTAGTAGTTGTACTTGTTTTGTGTTGTCGGTATATTTCTTTGTTTCTATTGGTATTAATTCGTCCGGACAAGAAATAAAGAAGGTGGAGTAGTAGTAGTAGTTGTACTTGTTTTGTGTTGTCGGTATATTTCTTTGTTTCTATTGGTATTAATTCGTCCGGACAAGAAATAAAGAAGGTGGAGTAGTAGTAGTAGTTGTACTTGTTTTGTGTTGTCGGTATATTTCTTTGTTTCTATTGGTATTAATTCGTCCGGACAAGAAATAAAGAAGGTGGAGTAGTAGTAGTAGTTGTACTTGTTTTGTGTTGTCGGTATATTTCTTTGTTTCTATTGGTATTAATTCGTCCGGACAAGAAATAAAGAAGGTGGAGTAGTAGTAGTAGTTGTACTTGTTTTGTGTTGTCGGTATATTTCTTTGTTTCTATTGGTATTAATTCGTCCGGACAAGAAATAAAGAAGGTGGAGTAGTAGTAGTTGTACTTGTTTTGTGTTGTCGGTATATTTCTTTGTTTCTATTGGTATTAATTCGTAGCATGGCTATTGTTCTGAGATTGCTCCAGGTAATATTCAATGCATCAACGCAGTGTACTAATGATTGTGTAATAACAACCTCTTTTTGTGGTCCCAGGATTCAATGAAATCCTCTTTTAAAGACGAGTTAGCATCGCACACTGACCTATAATTCGAACAGAATTCGTTTCAGGCTGCGAATCCTGGAAGCCGATAGGTTTGAGACACAGGAAACTTTAGATCTTTAGCTTTTTTTCAATCGTGAAGTAACCAACGTTTCGCCTTACAGTAGTTGTAACGTCGTCAGTTGGATTGCCACACCCTTCCAAGTTGCTGGCGGCTAGTGCGTCGTACAGCAACGTAGTGATGGTGCACTAGAGGAAGTATGTACCGTACCTTCACTTGTATAAATACCTTGCAGGAGGCTTGTACTAATGCATGAACAGCACACTAGCCGCCAGCATCTTGGAAAGGTGTGGCAATCTAACTGAAGAGCTCAGTGATACATTGGGGCGAAACATTGCTAATATTACGATTGAAAATGTCTGAAGTGCTTGAATGTTTTTTAACATTTGCAGTACATGAATTTAAATTATGGCTTTCTTGTGGGAACTTAATTTTTGATACAAATGAGACTCTTATAAACATTTATTATTATTATTATTATTATTATTATTATTATTATTATTATTATTATTATTATTATTATTATTATTATTATATACCGAGTGAGTTGACCGTGCGGTTAGGGCTTTCAGAGTCCTTGGGTTATAACCGCACTGTCGGCAGCCCTGAAGATGGTTTTCCGTAGTTCCCCATTTTCACTTTTTTCAAATTTGCTTTGTACGTCACACGGATACAGATAGGCCTTATGGCGACGATGGGATAGGAGAGGGCTAGGAGTGGGAAGGAAGCGGGCGTGGCCTTAATTAAGGTACAGCCCCAGCATTTGCCTGTTGTGAAAATGGGAAGACACGGAAAATCTTCGGGGCTGCCGACAGTGGAGTTCGAACTCACTATCTCCCGATTGCAAGCTCACCGCCGCGCGACCTTAACCGCACGACCACTTGCCCACTCCAGGCCTTTTCATATCCTATCGTCACCATAGAACCTATCTGCGTTGCTGCGACATGAAATACTTGTAAACATGTACGTACATCTTCATAATTGACTGTTATACCTATCAGCGTTCAGTCTGCAAGCCTCTGTGAATTTACTAGTTCTGTAGCCTCGTTTAATTCTAAATCTCTTAACTTTAAATGGTAGGAAATTGAGTCTAACCATCGTCTTCTTGGCCTCCCTTTACTTTCTTATCCTCCATAACAAAGTCTATTACTCTTCTAAGAAAATTATCCTCCTCCATTCGCCTCATATGCCGAAGCCGGTTTATCCGTACAGCTCAATCCATCGAGCCTATATCTCCTCGTTCCGAATACCCTCCTTCCATTGTCCCCACCTGTTTGTACCAGTAATCACTCTCGCGTCCGTTACTTTCAACTTATAAATAAGATATCCTGAGGCCACCCAGCTTTCACTCCCGTAAAGCAAAGTTGGTCTGAAAACAGACCGATGTAAAGATAGTTTCGTCCGGGAGCTGACAGAATACTGTTGATCGCAAATGCGAACTAACTGCATTAGCTTTACTGTACCATGATTCAATCTCACTTACTCTACTACCATCCTGGGAGAACATACATCCTAAATACTTGAACTTGAAATGATCTACCTGTTCCAGCTTTGTATTCCCAATCTGGCATTCAGTTCTCTTACGTTTCTCATCTATTGTTATCATTTCAGTCTTGCAAAGTTCTTAACGTCGCACCGAGACTGATAGGTCTTATGGCGACGATGGGATAGGAGAGGGCTAGGAGTGGGAAGAACGCGCCCGAGGCCTTAATTAATGGACAGCGCCAGCATTCGGCTGGTGTGAAAATGCGGAAACCATGGAAAACTATCTTCAAGGCTGCCGACAGTGGGGTTATAACCCACTTTCTCCCGAACGTAAGCTCACGGCTGCGTGGCCCTAACCACACGGCCAACTCGCTCGGTATATAATAATAATAAGAAGAAGAATAGTATTATAATTAAGTGTGGCTATATCTAGCCGTAAGGCAGACCTTCCGATTAGGGTGGGCGGCGTCTGCCATGCGTAGTAACTGCGTGTTATTGTGGTGGAGGATAGTGTTATGTGTGATGTGTGAGTTGCAGGGATGTTGGGGACAGCACAAACACCCATTCCCCGAGCCAAGAGAATTAACCATTTAAAGTTAAAATCTCCGACGCGGCCGGGAATCGAATCCAGGACCCTCTAGACCAAAGGCCAGCAGGCTAACCATTTAGCCATGGAGCTGTAAATAATAATGATAATAATAATAATAATAATAATAATAATAATAATAATAATAATAATAATAATAATAATAATAATAATAATAATAATAATAATAATAATAATCTCGGCGTAATTATGAATGAAACACTTGATTGGTCTGACTACACGAAAGAAACCTGTAAAAATATTTTTGGAGCACTTGATCCTCTTAAACGCCAGAGAGATGTATTTCCAAATGAGCTAAAGGCAGACACTGGTTCCCCCTATTCTTGATTACTATGAACCGCTTTTAAAGGGAGCAAACATCGAACGCCAAAAAGTACGTCACAAAGTGACATCTCCAGGCTTTGGAGACGTTTCGAGATACAGGAGGGATTCATCACAGGTCAGTACAAGCTCATCAAAGAATGAAATGAAATGGCGTATGACTTTTAGTGTCGGGAAATTTACCATCTGCGCGACGGCCTTAAATGAAAATCAGTGGTGATGGATTGATCAGCCTGGAAGCAGGTTAGATCCTCAAATAGCATCACAGAAGGTTAAGTGGTTATAGAAAAACCGCAAAACCCGACTTCGACTCCATAATGCGTACCAGTCAATATAGGCAGTAAGTTAGCCATTGGTTTCCTCAGTGGCCCGTCCCACAAAGTGCTGCTCTCTCACGACTGATAGTATACTCTCTTAGAATCCAGACACATTAGACATGTTCTGAATGTTAATACTCAGGTCCACTTGAACCTCAGCACTGTAACAGACAATTAAACTTCAAATGAAGCTACAATTTAATTTCTTAGCAGACAAAGTAGGGCTCCCCATACTATGAAAAAGAAAAAATAAGCAATTTCCTCAATTGTTTTGAAACCAGTAAAGGTTTAAAAGTGTGTGTCTTGGATAACTTTATCAAAAATTTTAAAAATCCGAAAATCACTACCGGCCTAAATGCAGTTCCAGAAAAACAACCTAAAATCACTATCCTTTGCTCGTTTTCTTTTCTAAATCAAATCCTAGACAAATTAACTTACTGTATTTACATAATTAATTATGTAATGTGTTCCTTTGTTTAATACCCTCAGGTGGTTTTTGATTTTTGAAAAATATCCACACCGAATGCAGTTATAAAGCCTCAAGTGAAACTCTGCATTTACTCACATTAGCGCTCGTAGTGGTGCTTAAATGAAACAATGTATTGACTCACATTAGCGCTCGTAGTGGTGCTTAAATGAAACAATGCATTGACTCGCATTAGCGCTCGTAGTGGTGCTTAAATGAAACAATGCTTTGACTCACATTAGTGCTCGTAGTGGCAGAAAAAGGCAAACTGCTAATCTAATCGACCGGATAACGATGATTAAGAAAAGGATTGTAAATTTAGAAATAAATAAATGCAGTATAATCTCATAATTTATTACATTTTATTCACCTAAAATTCGTAGCTCATATCCCTAGGACGTTTTCAACATTGAGTTTCTTGCCTGAAGCGCTTAAAATTGCAGATTTTTTCTGGTATGAGTCAAGAGACAGATGGAAAAAAGCAGCATCCATCAAGAAATACGAGGGTTGTAAATAAAGTAATGTCAACGTAGTCCAGACTCTCGCAGGAGAACGGGCATGCGCAGATAGGATATGTGTAGTGTAGTGTGCATTTGATGGACATCCAGTTGGAAGTGTTGGTGCTGTGTGGCGTTGAAGTGAAGGATGTCAATTTCACCGCTCTAAAGCATGTTTTCAAAAGGTGAACAGCGTTCGTGGATTTAAATCGAGGTTGGCTGGGCAACAGAATGTTATCGAGGATTACGTGAAGCCTGTGGCGAGAATGCATTACTGTATAGGACGGTTGCACGGTGGGTGAAGGCGTTTCGTACGGGTCGGAGTGAGACTGCGGATTTGCACCGCACCGGTCGGCCGTGGCGTCGTTTCTGTTGACCATCGATGGACTGTCCGTAGAGGTTGGTCTCAGTCATCAATCGGTGTGGCACGTACTGACTGAGGACAATTGCGTCCCGTTAGGTTCCACATCAACTCACCGACGTACAAAAATGAAACCGGTAGGCACTGAATGACATCCACCTGGACAGATACCGCAACGAAGGAGGCACATTTCTGCAGTGTATTGTTGCTATTGATGAGACGTAAGCACGAGCCTGAATTAAAGCGTCAATCAAATTAATGGCCTTACCCAGGTTCGCCACGTCCACAGAAATTTCGACAGGAACCCAGTCGGGTTGAAGCTCATGCTGATTGTGGCGTACGACTACGAGGGTCTTATTCTTATGAATGCTGTGCCTGAGGGACAAAACTTCAAGAGTGACTACTACTGCTGATTTCTGGTGCGACAGCTGCGTCCAGCTATGGGGCGCAAACATCCACATTTATTGCAAGACGATCGCTCTATCATGTTGCATGACAATGGACGCTGTCAAGTTGCAAACCATGTCAAGCTCTTATAGCAGGGCCTCTCAAACGCCCAAAATCTCACGCGTGCAAATCGAGACGCAGAGACTCCGTGCACAGTGCATCGGTCCGACTCGGCTCAACTCGACTTGACTCGGATGGTGCAGTGTGTTGAGAGCGACGAAGCGTTCGGTGATAGGCGGCTTGTTCATCAGAGAAATAGATAACAACAACATAATAATCGAGCAACCTGTTTCGAAGAAAGCAAAGACTTCCGAATGTCCATTTCAATCGAACTGGGGACTTTTGTACTTTTTTGTCAGTCGTGACGATAAATCTAAATGCTTAATCCGTGGGACAATAATTAGGTGATAAGTTAATCAAAACGATCTATTTTCCAATATAAAGGATTTGCTCTAATTCTCCGCATATGTGGAAGTTATTTTTCCCTGTTTTGACTTGTACGAAAACTATATTGCATGCGAGTAGGCCTATTTCTGATTTTAATATAAAGAAAGCTCTCAGAATTGCTGTCAGCCGGTCCCTTGTTCCAGGTATAACTGGTATCATTGCAAAGATAAAGAAAAAGAAGAGGTAGAGAAGATAAATTGTCTACTCAAACCAAATTGAAAGAAGTGTTTTAACACCGGTAGCATTGTCCCATACAACAGTGTCACCGCTAACCGCACAAACATTTCGCAGTGAGAGGAGAATCAGTGGGGAAGGTGAAGAAGGCGAAGACAGGCCTAACGTTTGCACTCTGGTCAACCTAGTGAAGTTGTCTCCTGCTGTTAGTTTCTCGTTCAGTGATATTTTTCCATGGAAATATGATAGGCCTATGTTAATTATTTTCATATTGTACTTAGTAACGAAATAATCTCCCAAAAGACGACGCTATACGTAGGGTCATCATCAGATACTAAAGGGAAGCCATCGTCACTGTCATCACTTTGTTCCAAATAATAAGCAATTCATCCGGGATCAAGTGCCATCCTAAAGCGCTTTCTTTTCCGTGCCACCGGTGTGGAATTTGAAGGCTCCATGCCTAAAAAAAACGTGAACTTGCTTTTAATATTATCTACGGAAGATAATAAACATATCAATAACTACCCCAATAAATACAAATCTGAGAACTTACAGTCACTTACCTGACATCAATGTAGAAAAGAATAGATTACGCGAGATGTCAGGAGGGTGGTACCGGTACTCCTCGTAAACTACAATCTGCCATCTGAAGGCAGCAACGTTGTAGGCTAACCGCGCAAGCGATTCCCGCGTAAAAATATAGGTTAGACAACAATCCGAACACAGGGTGACCCGAAGCGTATGAATGACAGATGCAAAACAATTCCTTCGGGTCACCGGTGGGCCGATCGAAACTAGCAGCAGGCCTCGATCCTTTACTTCAATAAGAACACTCTGTTGCCATTAGTTATCGGAAATTTGTAACTAGGACGTACTTACTTACTCCGCAATTTTGGGAAGTTCGCATTGACGGATAAGAGTAACATACACATGGTGACCCGAACCGCGAGGAACGTGTTAACGTCCCCATCCGACGGACGAATCAACCTCACTCTATATGAAAATCGAGGAGAGGTTTGGAATTGAATCGAGAATTTTGATAAGCAATCTAGTGATTAGAAATTGTACATCGCCATCTCTCCTGCCATGCTGGCCAAAATTCTGAGGATGATTTTCTTTTTTTCCCCCCAGCGGAACTCCATCTGGCTAAGCACAGTGTCAGGCCATAGAGATATGACGATCATGGAGACCTGGCGGGCTGTGTTAAGTAGAGGTTAACATAAAATGAATCACATCAATTGCTTAGAGTACTGATTAATTCTTAACTGAACTGAAAAACAAGTATTAGATAATGTACACTGTATTATTATTATTATTATTATTATTATTATTATTATTATTATTATTATTATTATTATTATTATTATTATTATTATTATTATTATTATTATTATTATTATTATTGTCCGACCCCGGGGTGTAGGGGGCAACGTGACCGCCTATTACCTGGTGGCCCCAGGTTCGATTCCCCGTCGGGTCAGGGGGTTTTTAATTGTAAATGATTAACATCCCTGGCATGGGGACTGGGTGTTTGTGTCGTCCTTAACGTTCCTTTCCTCACATTCAACACTCTACACTTCCGCAATTACAAATACACGCAGGCTCATATCATATGATGCAGGTAGTGACAAATGATCTACAGGGGTCGACGCCACGAACAATATCAAAATATATATTCTTCTTCTTATTGTTATATATAATTCACAACTTTATCATTGGGTTTATGAGTTTTTTCGGTACAACGTACATGGAAGAAGTACTGTTTAGTACATACGCACATATGCTTCATACATATCGGTATATACTTACATTGTTGACAAATAAATTTGAGAGATGTTTGTAAGATATTTACTATACATAAATAGTCAAAATTATTAGTGGACGATTTTCATTAATCCTCTGTATATGGTGGATGGTTCATGCCAATAAACTTCCTTACTATATGGCAATTGGCCAGGATTGCTGCTTTTTGTAATCCTCTGCAAGTGAGAGATTAAGAGCTTCAGTGCTCCTGTGTAGTGTCTTTGGTATAATACCATTACATCCAATCACTACAGGAATAATGAAAAAATGAAATGGCGTATGGCTTTTAGTGCCGGGAGTGTCCGAGGACATGATCGGCTCGCCAGGTGCAGGTCTTTTGATTTGACGCTCGGAGGCGACCTGCGCATCGTGATGAGGATGAAACGATGATGAAGACGACACATACACCCAGTCCCCGCGTCAGCAGAATTAACCAATGACGGTTAAAATTCCCGACCCTGCCGGGAATCCAACGCGGGACCCCTGTGAGAAAAGGCCAGCACGCTAACCATTTAGCCATGGAGCCGGACACTGTAATGATGATAACACTTTTGAGTTTCCACATGGTTTTTATCTCTGTGGCCAGATCTGTGTATTTGGAAATATTCTCTGTATGTGTCGATTGGACATTGTGAGTAGTAGGGCAGGCTATGTCAATTATGAAGCAGATTTTCTTGTTGTATATCTACAAAAGTTATATCTGGTCTATTATTATTATATTATTATTATTATTATTATTATTATTATTATTATTATTATTATTATTATTATTACGGTCTAGAAAGCCAAGAATAACGGCCGAGAGGATTCGTCGTGCTGACCACACGACACCTCATAATCTGCAGGCCTTCTGGCTGAACAGCGGTCGCTTGGTAGGCCAAGGCCCTTCGAGGGCTGTAGTGCCATAGAAAATGAAATAAAAATTATTATTATTATTATTATTATTATTGCTGTTGTTGTTGTTGTTGTTGTTGTTGTCCGCCTCTGTGGTGTAGGGGTTAGTGTGATTAGCTGCCACCACCGGAGGTCCGGGTTCAATTCCCGGCTCTGCCGCGAAATTTGAAAAGTGGTACGATGGCTGGAATGGGGTCCACTCTGCCTCAGGAGGTCAACTGAGTAAAGGCGGATTCTCACGTCGGCTTCCTAGAAGTGGTTTTCTGTGGTGTCCCACTTCGTCCCCAGGCAAATCCGAGATGGTACCTAACTTAAGGCCACGGCCACTTCCTTCTTTCTTCCTCGCCTATACCTTTCGAACCTGCCATCCTCCCACACAAACCCCTGTTCAGCATAGCAGGTGTGGCCGTCTGGACGAGATACTGGTCCTCCTTCCAAGCTGTATTCCCGATCCAAATCCTCATGCTCCAAACATTGCCCTTGAGGTGGTGCAGGTGGGATCCCTCGCTGAATCCGAAGGAAAAACCAACTCTGAGCAGTAAACAAATTAATAAGAAAAAAGATAATTATTAGTTTCGTTTCAACCACCTATGACTTACAATTACACAACTTCCATCATTTTCTCAACTTCTCAGTTTCTTTCCCCTTTCGCCAATACTCCTTCCCTCGTTCTTCTGCCGAGAATACTCTGTTCCTTCTCTTTTTCTAGCCGGTCAGATCCTTCCCCTCCGCAACTTTTCTTCTAAATTCGAATGTCTTCTGCCCTGATATGACAATTTTCTATAATGCGGTGGACTTCCTTCACCCATGTACCTTGCGTTTGCCTATTCTGGTAAATGAGAATCCTTTTGGCGAGTCCTTCTGGTTCCATCCTTTTCCACTGAGTGATCAAAAGTCATAGGAAGACACTGAATGTGAAGTTAATAACGAGTTTCTCCTCCGCGAGCCCTCAAAATGACAGCAATACGGGGACTCATCAACTCTACAAAGTGTTGGAATCGTTCTGGAGAGATCTAGACCCACGCATCTTTCACTGCTACCCACAATTGGTATTGTGTAGTTGGTGCGGGGTTCATGGAACGTACACCAGCATCGAAAGCATCCAATAAATGCGCGATTGGATTGAGATCGGGGGATCTGGAGGGCCAATCCTTGCTCGTAACTTCATTGGAGTGCTCCTCCAACCATCTACGTGCCACCACAGAGAGGTGACATGGCGCAATGTCCTGTTGAAACATGGCATCTCCAACAGGGTACTCTAGGGCCAGAAAGGGATGCAGATGGTCTGAAAGAATGTCCACCTAACGTGTACCTGTCAGCGCTCCCTACAGCTGGACAATTGCGACCAGAACTGAGCCACCGCCCCTCTGGGCACAACCTTATTGACACGCAGGATCCATAGCTTCATGCAGCATACGCCACACTCTCACGCGCCCATCAGCTCGATACAACTGGAACTGGGATTCATCGGACCATACCACACGCCACCACTGTTGCATTGTCCACTGCCGATGTTCGCGGGCTCATACACGTTGTTGAGCTCTGTGTAGAGATGTCAGCAAAGGGGCACGAGTTGGTCGTCTGCTGGTGAAGCCAATGTGGTGCAGTTGCCTCCTTACAGTCCTGAAATGAGTAGAAATGGGTTCCTGACTCCCACCATTCAACTGCTAAGATTGAAAGGCGATCAGAAAGGTTTAGTAATAAGTCAAGTTTATATTCCAACCAGTCAATACCCAGAAGATGCGGTAGAGGAATGTTATGACCAAATTGAAGAGATTAGTGGAAGAGCAATTAACAATTCATGTGTTGTGATAATGGGAGATTGGAATGCCGTTGTTGGAGAAGGAAGTGAAGATAAAATATTTGGGAAATAGAAATGACAGAGGCCAGATGTCAGTTGACTTCTGTAAAAGAAACAACATTGTTATTGGCAATACATTATTTGAAAACAAGTAAAAGGCGGAGATATACTTGGACATCCAGCATTAATAATGAAAGGTACCAAATAGACTATATTATGATACAACTAAGATATAGGAATGGCTTAAAAATGCAAAAATGTTATCCAGGAGCAGACATATGTTTGATCTCAAGCTAGTTGTTGCAGAACTGTGCATTAAATTAAAAAGAGTTAGGATAAGTAAGAGCAATGAAATGATATGACTTGAAAATTTGAAAGAAAATAAAAATGTTGTAGAGATGAAAGAGAGGCTTGTTGAAAGATTACAAACTGAGAATGAAGCTAACTGTGTTAATGAAAAATGGGAGGGATTTAGAAACGATCTTAAAGAGACAACAAAAGAAGTTCTGGTAACAAAACGGAGGAGAAAAATAAGAAAGGGATGGGTAACTGAAGAAATGTTGGACAAAATGGAAGAAAGGAGAAAATGGAAAAACATAAACACTCAAGAAGGAAGGAAGATGTATAGAAAATTAAATAATGAATTAAGAAGAGAGACTGAACATGCTAAAGAAAAGTGGATCAGAGAAACCTGCAGCAAAATAGAACGGTTGGAATGTGAAGGTAAATATGACATGATGTACAAAGAAGCTATGGAGTTAACATTCAAGGATAAAAGGAATGGAAGTGGATTTACTGAGATTAAAACATTGGATGGACAGTTAGTAAGTGAGCGTGAAAATGTTTTAAGGAACTATGCAAAGAGTACATAGAATGGTTATATGACTGAAACAGCAGACCAGAGGAGAGTATTATAAATTTGGAGAAGGAAAATGAAATAAATGAAGATCAGATTGGACTCAGTATATTAGAAGAGGAAATAGAGGCAACTATTAGGGAAATTAAGAATAGTAAAGCAGTTGGTGTAGATGAAATACCAGTTGAATTACTCAAAGTACTGCAGGGGAAAGGAAAGGATATATTTGTAAAAACTTTGTCAAGAAACATACTTAAAAGGGAAATGGCCAAAAGATTTTCTGGAAAATATAATAATACCAATAGAAAAAAGGAAAAATAGTAATAAATGTAAAGAACACAGGACACTAAGTTTATTTTCTCATGCAGCTAAAATACTAATAATAATGTTATTTGCTTTACGTCTCACCAACTACTTTTACGGTTTTCGGAGACGCCGAGGTGCCGGAATTTTGTCCCGCAGGAGTTCTTTTATGTGCCAGTAAATCTACCGACGCGAGGCTGACGTATTTGAGCACCTTCAAATACCGCCGGACTGAGCCAGGATCGAACCTGCCAAGTTGGGGTCAGAAGGCCAGCGCCTCAACCATCTGAGCCACTCAGCCCGGCAGCTAAAATACTATTAAGAGCAATAAACAGAAGGATTTACAGACGAATGGAGAATTATAATGGTGAAGAACAATATGGATGCCATTGGTTTACTGAAAGTCATAGGAGAAAGGTACATAGAGAAGAATAGAAAAATATACACAGTCTTTGTAGACTTAGAGAAGGCATTTGACAAACTGAGGTGGGATAAACTCCTGGAGATACTGGGCAGGAGGACCAGCCTCACCTACTATGCTGAACAGGAGCTTTGTGGGGGATGGGAGGATTGGAATGGATAAGCAAGGAAGAGAGAAGGAAGCGGCCGTGGCCTTATGTTAGGTACCATCCCGGCATTTGCCTGAAAAAGAAACCATGGAAAACCACTTCGAGGATAGCTGAGGTGGAAATCGAACCCCTCTCTACTCAGCTGACCTCCCGCGACAGAGTGGACCCCGTTCCAGTCCTCGTATCACTTTTCAAATTTCGTGGCAGAGCCAGGAATGGAAGCCGGACCGCCGGGGGTGGCAGCTAATCACACTAATCCCTACACCACAGAGGCGGACCTCAGTACCGCATCCGAAATATCGTAATGTAATGTAAATACTGGGGTACGCACAATCTCGTTAACGTTTGTTACAACTCCCCTGTAAAATGAATACCCTTTCTAATAAGTAACTTACTGGATTTGAGTATCATAAACCGCTTTGTGTTAAGGGAAACGAATTTTTGTTTCACTTCGTCTGCTCTTGGGTCTTAAGAGGTTAAAGCAGTCACAATAACTACTCCTTTATGCAGCTGTAAGTAGTTAACAATGATCACGTGATCCTACTCCACCCCACCACAGTCCGCAATAGTAAAGTTCACCGCCCGTAGGTGGTACAAAGAGTTCTGTACGTCAGCTACATCAAACGCTTCTCTTTCATCGAGTGCTCTGACCTTTCTGGTACTCAAGTTAAACGTGACCTTCAGGAAATACTGGTGTAATATGTGGGCTAATTGAGTCGTGGTATTCAGCGGAAGGCCACTGCATGATTAAGGGGAATCAGGCTCTTACAACATTATCATAAATTACTTGAAAAATGGAGTGTGAGGATCGGATAGAATTAGAGGAGGTCCGTGAAAGGCCCTGTTTTATCATCCCTTCACTTAATCACTGCAATGCCAGACTCGCCTGGAAGTGCCTTGGTCGGATTATTATTGGTCGATGCCTAACGTTTTGTCCTATATATTTCTTTCCCATTCAGATATCATCTATACAGAAGGAAAATCCTAGGAAAATTCAGTACGAATCTCGCCATTGATAATGTATCTCTTGAAAAGAAGGTAATAAATGTTTGTTTTCTTTTAATCTGGGTAGGTATATCGAAGTGTACATTTGGAAACTGCAGGACCAGTTATTATTTTACCTTATTATGTGCCTATTTTATGTGCCCATTTGAAAGTTTAATGCCTTTAATTTGAGATTTTGTGTGGCCTCGGCATTCATCGTGCTGTGGATTTGGCTATTCCATCATTTTTAGCATCTTTCCACGGTTCCCTTCGCCTCGTCGAGACTCTCCTTCCGTCTGGTGGATGCCTGGACCCTGATGCTGCCCCGTACAAGAGAGCAAATCTCGGTGGTCAAGCTTAGTCGGCGTAGTTCCTCCTGATATTGGCGAAAGAAATATTCAAGGTGCATGGGATACTGCTCCTATCATTCATCTCCAATCACTTATGCAGCAGTCAAACAGTGAGTTTCTCTCACCCATTGGCCGGCAGGCGCGCTCAGCTTATCTGCCTCCCGTTGACTCATCACTTCCCGTTACACAGCGCGGGAATGCCCGCACTTCGCAGTTCATGTCCGTGTTCAGAATGTACAATAAATGTTGATCTGTCGCTACAACAGTTCTCGAGTTGTGAAATGTTACTTCGGGGCATAATTCTGACAATGCCTCCACATGTGTACACAGTAGAGGGAATGGTACTTATGAACGATAGTTATGTGAAAACAGAGTCTTGCAGGGAGGTCGTTAGGCAATTCGTAATACAATTTCCAGGTGTACGCCCTCCACATAGAGAGACCGTGCAGAAACGCGTAAACAAATTGAGATGAACTGGTTCTTTATTCGATAAGAAGCGAAATGTTAAAAAAAAGTGTACTTAACGAGCAAAAATTAAATTAAATCGCAGAAAGATTAGAACATACGCCTACAAAATCCCTAAGACGACTTGGACAAGAAGCTGGGATTTCGAAGAACTCAGCATGACGAGCTACGAAAATGTTAAAATTGAAATTAAAATTCGGAGATAAATAGCTTCAATTACGGAAAACAAACTTATTCGCGTGAATCGGTGTTTCCTAAGACGATGCTAGAAATATGTGGATGGAGGAAGAGAACATTTCCAACATCTCCTGCCATCAGGTACGCGCTTTTCATTTTAATTGTTATCTCATGTCATGCACGGATAAAGTGAGCGCGGAGCCGGCAGTGATGAGTCAACGGGAGGCGGATAAACTGGGCGCGCCTGCCGGCCAACCGATGAGAGAAACTCACTAACATTCTTCAAGAAAAAGCCCGGCTCCTCACTGCTTTCTCTTCGGAATCTGCTGCATGACTCCAAGCATTACCTTCGCCCTCTCTTGGTCTCCATATTTCCTATGAGTGTTTCGATATCACTGTGGCTTTACGCGTGGGAGCACGCCAATGCTCGGTTTGCGGAGTCTACGTTGGTCGACATGGCTTCTCTGGCTTTCGTGTGTGAAAAATAAAGGCAGACACATCCGTCACTCCACTATAAATTACGTCATCTTGCGGGCTCTCGTTTCAGCAGAAGTTCTTTCTATTTGAGAGCCAACTGGCTGCTGCCGTCCAGACGGTAAAAGGCGAGAGCGAATGACACTTGTGCCATGGAAAAGGGGTAGATCTCTCCTGTGGGATTTAACCAGTACCGACACTTTCGTCCAGCTCAATCTTCCCGTTTCATCATCGAGCGCTGGAGGTGCAGCCGCAAGTAGATAGAAATGTGAAAATAAAAAAAATACGGTGGTTTGTTGGACAAATTCTTCTTCGTACCAGTAGCCATTAAATCCAGTGGTACCTGGGGCGACGATGGCTACAGTTTTATCAAAGAGGTTGGCCAAATGATTGCTCGTTTTTCTGGCGATACTAGATCAACTAAGCTCAGCGGACAAAAAATTAGTCACCGTAGTGTGTACGCACTGATGGATCGTTAAGTCTGTACAGATGGCGCAGTGAAGGAGTCCCGTGCTCAACCGCACGCGCACTGCCTCTTCGTGAGCATAAGGCAGTAGCGATCAGTGAGACATTGATGTTTTGTTTTTTGTTTTTTGTTTTTTTGCTAGTTGCTTTACGTCGCATCGACACAGCTAGGTCTTATGGCGACGATCGGACAGGGAAGGGCCAGGAGTGGGAAGGAAGCGGCCGTGGCCTTAATTAAGGGCCCCAGCATTTGCCTGGTATGAAAATGGAAAACCACGGGAAACCATCTTCAGGGCTGCCGATAGTGGGATTGGAACCTACTATCTCCCGAATACTGGATACTGGCTGCACTTAAGCGACTGCAGCTATCGAGCTCGGTACATTCATGTTTCAAGCGGACAGTGTACATACGTCAACATGGATAGAAATAAGGATGTGACAGAGTGGCAAAAAGGGACAATCGGATAGAAGTAGGAAAATTTTCTTCTCATTTTAATTTAATATTTAGTGCTTGACAATAATGTATTTTAGTGTACCATTTGCCACCGAGGTAGACACCTCATTTGCAAATAAAGAGATTTTGATTTGAAAAAGAAAAGAAGTAAGGATGTGACAGAGTGGCAAAAAGGGACAATCGGAGAGAAGAAAGGATGTGACAGAGTGGCAAAAAAGGACAATCGGATAGAAGTAAGGATGTGACAGAGTGGCAAAAAGGGACAATCGTTTTTGACCGTGCCCGTGGCCATGCGATATGTGAAGTTGCTTGATTTGTTGGTGTTTCACAGCGGACTGTTCAACGTGTCTACAAGTAGTGGTGTACTACACGAGGCCACGTAACACGACGTCAGAATTGTAGTCGGAAAAATATTCTGACTGAGAAGGACTGTAGACGCGTTTCACGACTTGTGAACCAAAATCGCTTCCAAACCCGACAGGAATTGCTGCAGTCAGTGAATGAAGGTCCCAATCTGCATGCAATGAACATTTGGAGTTGGTCACGTCGCAAGAGAATTCATCGAACGTGGACAGTAACTGACTGGTGGAACGTAATGTGGTCTGACAAATCACGTTTTTGCCTGTATTCCACTGACGCACGTTATCGAGTGCACCGAAGGCCAAATGAAGCATTTAATCCTGGATGTGTGCAAAGTCAAGTTCAAGCCGGAGGTGGGTCTCTGAAGTTTTGGGGGAGTTTTTTCGTATCATGGATTGGGCCCGCTCACTGAGGTGACCAGCATGTTTATTTAAACATTTTGGATGATCAGGTGTTGCCCATCAGTCAACATCTGCATGGTGAGTATGCTATTAATACCCTTATTTTTCAAGATGACAACACCGGGCGAGTTGGCCGTGCCGTTAGGGTCACGCAGCTGTAAGCTTGTATGCGAAAGATAGTGGGTTCAAGCCCCACTGTCGGCAACCCTGAAGATGGATTTCCGTGGTTTCCCATTTTCATACCAGGTAAATGCTGGGACTGTACCTTAATTAATGTCACGGCTGCTTCCTTCCCACTCCTAGGCCCTCCCTATCGCATCGTCGTAAGATCTATCCGTGTCGGTGTGACGTAAAGCAAATAGAAAAAAAAAGATGACAACAGCAAAGTTCATCAGGCTGGACACCCAGGCGACCTCACCTGCTATGCTGAACAGGGGCCTTGTGGGGGCATCGCAAGTTCGAAAGGTATAGGCAAGGATGAGGGAAGGAAGCACCCGTGGCTTTCAGTTAGATACCATCCCGGCATTTTCCTGGAGAGGTGGAAAACCACGGAAATCCACTTCGAGGATGGCTGAGGTGGGAATGAACCTCCCTTTACCCAGTTCACCTCCCGAGGCTGACTGGACCGCATTCCAGCTCCCGTACCACTTTTCAAATTTCGTGGCAGAGGCGGCAATCGAACCCGGGCCTCCAGGGGTAGCAGCCAATCACACTAACCACTACACCACATAGGTGGACAAAAAGCTTATTAAAATGTCTAAATCATAAGTATAGGCTATACCAACTCGATAACATTTCATTTAAAATTTATGTCATTTTACGAAGTTTTCGGATCATTTTTCTGGATTTTTGCCGTCTTTTATAGATCACATTTTAGACATTTTCAGGTCTACAAAATCCTGGCCCTGTAGATGAGTATCAGCTAAAGAGCAATAGATCTGTGCTAGAAGAAAGATGTTCAGGAATAAAACACCTAAGTTTCTTTAAAATTTCTCCAACAGATGTGAACGTTTTGTTACATATGCAACGAGGTATGTCCAGTTCAAGTTTCTATCATTTATCAACCAAAGATATCCGACAGTACTGACTAGTTCTACTTCCGAATTGTATATATACTATATTTTACTGTGAGGGACTTCCTTCTGACTGTGTTTATTTTGAAGAAATAACTTGTGCTGATTGGGCATCATTGCAGAGCACTACTGAACTCATGGAAGGGACTGCAGTTGAAGGCAGAGGCTGCCGTACGCTCGTTCAACAAGTATTGACGTCGACACGCCGGGGCGCTTTTTACTGCTCCCGTTCTGACGTGGTGATGACGTCAGACTGCACTGCCGCGCGCTCTGTTCGGCCAGAGCCACCTGCAATAGCACTTCATGCGTACCGTGCTCTAGTCGAGGAACAAAAATCTTGCGGGCTATTATGCACCTTTATGGCAAGATCTCACCAGATCCTAAAATACAACTGCAGTATTTAAATCCATAAAAGATCCCTATAAGACAACCATACATGAATTGGAAATTAAATGTGCTCCTGATAACATTTTAAAAAATATTGCTTTTTTAAAAAACGCTAACAACAGCAACAAACGTCTAAATCTGTGTTAAACAAAACAAACAAAAGCAAACCCCATGGCGCAACAGTCCCGAAAAACATTGGCCTACCAAGCGACCGTTGTTCAGCCCAAAGGCCTCCAGATTACGAGGTGTCGTGTGGTCAGCAGGACGAATCCTCTCGGCCATTATTCTTGGCTCTGTGGACTGGGGCCGCCATTTCACCGTCAGATAGCCCCTCAATTGTAATCACGTAGGCTGAGTGTACTTCGAACCAGTCCTCGGATCCAGGTAAAATTCCGTGACCTGGCCGGGAATGGAACCCGGGGCCTCCGTGTATGAGGCAGGCATTCTACCCCTACACCGCCGGGCCGGTTTCTATCTTAAATAAGAAGTGATATACTGGAATTAATATTGATAGTAATGTTTGTCAAAACAAAACAACCAGAATAAAATATCCCATAGACAGTTGTTACGATGTCTGGCTCCAAGGCCAGCCTAGTGGCCTTCGGTTCAGAGGGTTCCAGATTCGATTACCGGCTGCGAATTTTACCTCGTGCAGCGAATTTCTCTGACTCTGGGATTCGCACACAGTACATCACACTACCAAACACCATAGAAAACAAAATAACGTGACTCTAAACATTTAAGGCCCGGGGGCTCTTAACTTGGGAGCGTGCGTTAGCGACCACGGGGCCCTTAGCTGAGTGCTGGCATTGCTTCCACTTACTTGTGCCAGGTTACTAACCTACATCTTTCCTATACGACTCCCGTTCTTTTCCGACCACGGCGGTATTAGAGCTTTTGAGGCCCAGGAAGTCATTCATTTTCACGCCCTTTCACGTCCTCCTCTTTCTCTAGCCGATACCTTCATCTTCCGAAGTGTTGAACGCCTTCCATTTTCTTTTCCCTATGATTAGTGTTAATAGAGGATGGTTGCCCAGTTGTACTTCCTCTTAAACAATAATCATCACCACCAACACCACCACCATCTCTAAATAAAAATTCTCAAGCCTCCATGACTCAGGCGGCAGCGCGCCGGTCTCTCACCGCTGGGTACCGTGGTTCAAAACCCGGTCACGCCATGTGAGATTTGTGCTGGACAAAGCAGAGGAGGGCAGGTTTTTCTCCGGGTACTCCGGTTTTCCCTTTCCTCTTTAATTCCAGCAACACTCTCCAATATCGTCTCATTTCATCTGTCAGCCATTAATCAATCAATCACTACTGATCTGCATTTAGTGCAGTCGCCCATGTGGCAGATTCCCTATCTGCCTTTTCTTAAATGGCATTGGAAATTTATTGAACATCTCCTACTGTAATTTATTCCAATCCCTGACTCCGCATCCTATAAACGAATATTTGCCCCAGTTTCTTCTGTTGAATTCCAACTTTATCTTCATATTGTGATATTTCCTACTTTTAAAGACACCACTCAACTTATTCGTCTACTGATGTCATTCCACGCCATCTCTCCACTGACAGCTCGGAACATACCACTTAGTCGTGCAGCTCGTCTCCTTTCTCCCAAGTCCTCCCAGCCCAAACTTTGCAACATTTTTGTGACGCTATACTTTTGTCGAAAATCACCTAGAACAAATCGAGCTGCTTTCCTTTGGATTTTTTTCCAGTTCTTGAATCAAGTAATCCTGGTGCGGGTCCCATACCCTGGAACCATACTCTAGTTGGGGTCTTACCAGAGGCTTATATGCCCTCTGCTTTACATCCTTACTACAACCCCCAAATACCTTCACAACCACGTGCCTTGACAACCCTTGACTTACAATCCCATTGATGTGATTACCCCAATGAAGATTTTTCCTTATATTAACACCTAGGTACTTACAATGATCCCCAAAAGGAACTTTCACCCCATCAACGCAGTAATTAAAACTGAGAGGACGTTTCCTTTATGTGAAACTCACAACCTGACTTTTAACCCCGTTTATCAACATACCGTTGCCTGCTGTCCCTCTCACAACATTATCGAGGTCATTTCGCAGTTGCTCACAATATTGTAATTTATTTATTACTCTATACAGAATAACATCATCCGCAAAAAGCCTTATCTCTGATTCGACTTCTTTACTCGTATCATGTTTATACTGAACCGTATCCCCTATGGCGATATGTTACGTTACGTATATAAGCTAACACAAAGGTCCAATAATATAGCTTTGAGGAATTCCCCTCTTAATTATTACAGGGTCAGGTAAAGCTTGGTCTACTCTATTTCTCTCGGTTCTATTTTCTAGAAATACAACCACTCATTCAGTTACTCTTTTATCTAGTCCAGTTGCACTCATTTTTGCCAGTAGTCTCCCATAATCTACCCTATCAAATGCCTTAGATAGGTCCATTGCAATCGCGACACTGTCCATTTGACCTCGTGAATCCAAGATATATGCTATATCTTGCTAGAGTCCTACAAGTTGAGCTTCAGTGGAATAACCTCCCCTAAACCCGAACTGCCTTCTATCGAACCAGTCATTAATTTCCCAAACATGCCTAATATATTCAGAAAGATTGCTTTCCCAAAGCTTACATGCAAATTTTGTCAAACTGACTGGCCTGTAATTTTCAGTTTCATGTCTATCAACCTTTCCTTTTATATAATCACTAGCTGACCTGATGTACCCGTGCTTCGCGAAGGAATTCTACATTGTATGCAGAATTCTAGGTTAGGTAGTGTACACGTTGTGACCAAGACTGTATTAAATTGCATAGCACTTAATGTTACCTTAGAAACATGACGGGGAAGTCACCAAACGTCTTTTCTCATATGAAGACTGGGTTAGGGAATTTTTCATTGTAATGGTAGGCTCGCTAGCTTACCATCAGTCACAATCAGGTTGGGGAGTTTTCATTATAATGGCTGACACTCACTCTCCACCTGCCATTTTGCATCCTCAGAAAGACTGTGATAGTGGTTTTTCCAACTGAAATGAACATAGGTCATTACAATGGCGTCAGTAGGAATGGCGCGATTAAAAGCAATGCCTCATATGAAATAGTCGATCAAATGAAAAACCACACATTTGTTCACTTTTTACGAACAGTACTACGCTGCCGATCTGACAGTCCAAAGTTCCAGGGCTAGAATGACCAAGCCGCAGACAGCCGTGATCCGTCAACACTCTTCGTCTTTTTTGGCAAGGGGGAAGGGGGTCGAATACTGGAGAGTCCCAGGGCAAAAACTATGCCCTTTTACTAATCTGTTTCCTAGGAGTACCCGATGAGTCGGAGAATTTCAATTCACTACACAGGCGGCGGAAAAATATATGAATTGGAGGCAATTTTTTCCTCCAAGCCCTCTCTTCTCTGCTAAATTGGAATAAAATGAATGTAGAATTTAACAAAGGTGAAGAGGAAGAAGCTTTTCTTAAGAAACGGCTCTTTTCAAGGTTTAATTTTTTATTTATAAACTACTACTACTACCACCACTAAGTGAGCCTCTGCCTTAGGCCTAAGTGTGCACATTGCTCATTCAAAACAGCGCGTCAGAGTAAGGATCGAATAGCTGGAATACTATGATGAACCAGTGTGTTACGTACCATATCAGAAAATGCACGAACCAGAGGAATGGCATGCTAAAGAAGAAAGTTTTCTAACTCCCCAGCTATTTCCCACTAATATTCAGTCAGGCTGTTATACTCTGTACGCAGCAATAATCCCATCTATCGGACTTGAGTGGCAGCATAAGAGACAAAGAACATCACAACCAACAATGGTCAATGAAATGTTATTGTTGATCAATGCTATGCGCTTTCGATATTGTAGGCCTTCACATTTAGTTTCCTTCTGACTCTGAAATACCACTCTTATCATGGTACGGTAAAACTGAATGAAACATAAATGACCGGAAATTGTATTATCTATAACTTTTGTTACGTAGTACTTTTCGATAGGACCAATAACATAGGTACTTAAAAATTAAATTTCATGCACCTTCCCCTAAAATACAATTTCAACCAGGCTGAGTAAAATTCTTTATAGCTTAGACTGTAGTTTCTTATTCCCCGACTCTATATACCGATTTTCATTCAATTCTGTTAACCTATTTCCTCTTGGCTTGGCTTAGCAACAAAAATACAAATTCATGAATATCTGTGTTATCATAGACATAAGTGATCGGAAATTTTATTCTATATAAAAGTTATGTAGTATTTATCGATAGGAACACTAATAATATAAATATTTGAAAATTTGATTTTAGGCCTTCCCCTAAACTACCATTTTACTCGGCGTGAATAAAATGATTTATAGTCTAGATTGTAGTGGCTCATCCCCCGACTTAATATACCGATTTTCATTAAATTCCCTACAGCCGTTTTCTCGTGATGCGTGTATATACAGACAGACAGACAGACAGACAGACAGACAGACAGACAGACAGACAGACAGACAGGCAGGCAGGCAGGTAGGCAGGCAGGCAGAGAGACAGACAGACAGAAATTACGGAAAAGTAAAAAGTGCATTTCCTTCTTACTGTTGATATGTCCGATACAGAAATGCCATTCTTTCTAAATTCTGTGCAATGTACAGACAAAACTCTTATTTTTATATATATATATATATTAGCAGTTACCCGCGGTTTTTCTCGCATGGATTTCGTAATTTGATGAAAGTAATTGTTTTTCAGTATTGTACTAAGACATTATCCAAATCCCTAAAGTATAATACCTCACTGAAAAAATTATATTCATTTACCCCAGAAACATTTGTAAACCACGTTTGTGGTATTGCCTTTTGGGGCTAAGATGACCATGCGACATAGAACTGTACACGTGAGAATGTCTTCTTTCAAGTTCAAAAAATGTTTATTTTTAAAGGAGAGTCCAAATACCTCTTTCCACATCTGTAACATCTTCAAGTTTTGAGATATAAGTAACCCCAAAAAACAAATTCAACCCCTTTATCAGTCCTTCCCCACCCCCACCTACGTGGATTATCCGAAAACCAAAAATACATGTTTATTTATTCTTAAAGGTCTTTCCAAGAACCAAGTTTCATGTCTGTAATATGTTAAGGTTTTTTACATACACTGAAGATATACCCATACTCACTTTAAAAATTCACCTCCTTTTTCAATTCTTTTCATCCCCTTGTGGTTTTCCGAAAACCAAAATAAGTGTTTCTTTATTTTTAAAGGAGATTGCAAATACCAGTTTTCACGTCTGTAACATCTTCAGATTTTTTTAGATATAACTATCATCATACAAATAATTCAACTGCCGGGCTGAGTGGCTCAGACGGTTGAGGCGCTGGCCTTCTGACCCCAACTTGGCAGGTTCGATCCTGGCTCAGTCCGGTGGTATTTGAAGGTGCTCAAATACGTCAGTTTCGTGTCGGTAGATTTACTGGCACGCAAAAGAACTCCTGCGGGACTAAATTCCAGCACCTCGGCGTCTCCGAAAACCGTAAGAGTAGTTAGTGCGACGTAAATCAAATAACATTATTATTAATAATAATTTAACTAATGTTTTAATCCTTTCAACCCCCCTTAAGTGGATTTTCTGAAAACAAAAGAATACGTATTTCTTTCTTTTCAAAGGAGACTCCAATTACCAAGTTTTACATCTGTAACATCTTCAGTTTTTGAGATATCAGTATCCTAATAAAAATAATTCAACCCACTTTTCAGTCCCTTTTACCCCCCAAGTTAAGTGGTTTTCCAGAAACAAAATTATACCTGTTTTTTATTTTTAAATATTAAAAATACCTATTTTCACATCTGTAACAAGGTAAGTTTTTGAGATATAGGCCTACTGTAGATATTTTCATCTTAAAAATTCGCGCCAACCCACTTTTCAGTCCTTTTTACCCCCACCCTCCTGAATGTTTTTCCTAAAACAAAATAATACATGTTTCTTTATTTTTAAAAGAGATTTTAAGTACCATTTCACGTCTGTAACATGTTATATTTTTTAGACATACTGTAGATATGCTCAGGGATTATGTGTACGAATTTTGGTTGCCAGCTATGCCCAAAGGTACATGCATAATCTCGCTGCGGTAGAATCCTGATCTAGCCGGCGAGTTGGCCGTGCGGTTAGGGGTGCGCAGCTGGCTTGCATCCAGGAGATAGTGGTTTCGAATCCCATTTTCGGTAGCCCTGAAGATGGTTTTCCGTGGTTTCACATTTTCACACCAGGCAAATGATTGGGATGTACCTTAATTAAAGCCACGGCTATTTCCTTCCGACTCCTAGCCCTTTCCTGCCCCATCGTCGCCATAAGACCTGTGTCGGTGTGACGTAATGCCACTAGCAAAAATAGAAAAAAGAAAAGAATCCTGATCTGACGTTACCATGGTTACGGCAGTTCATTTCTTTATCTGATCCCTAGAGCAGGAGTAGTGTGGTGCCAATATCTCCACAACGGTTGATTTTAGGGCCTTAAAACATGGTTTTCGGGCCCACATGGTTTACCGAGTGTTGTTCTTTGTGTCAAGGGGCTTAAAATGAGCTTTATCTCGTCCTTGTACGACAAATTCGATATTTTGCCTATACTAGCCTATTATTTTCTCTCTCTCTCTCTCTCTCCCTTCGCGCCCTCCCCCCCCCTCCTGCAATTGTTTTGAAAATAAAATACAGCCTGTGTCCCTCACGGATAATGTATATTTACATTAGTAAAATAATGTCTAGAATCGGTCGTTTCTGTAGTTTCTGAGATTACCCTCCAGATATACACAAACTCACAAAATTCGCACTCTCTCTTTATTATATTAGTATAGATTGTCCCAGAAGAATGGCGCAGGCTTCGGCAGCCGGCACAATTCCTATCTTCGCCACTGACCCGGTCAAATGACTAGAACCAGGCTGTGGATATTCATTTTTCACCATAATCAATAAGAAGAATACAACAACAGTGAACAATATCAGACGATAAATACGCATTATGTATAACAACTGTAATCCACCAGGGCTAGGATCTTGATGACATGTCATCTTTTAATTGGTCCACAACATACATTGCTAACTTGATCATAGTTCCCACATTGTAGAAATGCTCACTTATTTGCTTTATTTTGCCATTTTTTGCCATTTGTATTTTAGGTCATTTTCAAAAAATAAACATCATTATTTGGTCGGTATTTACTATACTATTTTATACTTTATGAGTCTTTTCTTACATGTTTGAGAATTTTGAAGCATTTAAATATGTGTCGTACGTCGTAACTACAAAGACGCGCACAGAAGATACTGTTAATTGTATACACTGTATTGTTTTTAATTATATACACGTTATACTGTACACACACACACTAATGAACTGCTATCTTAAACAAAACGCTGCCACGAAGATGAAGCAGAAGAAGAAGACTGCCATATTAGCATGTCAACCAACAACCAACAAAACAAAATCACAACATGAGTTCACACACTTGACTAACAGTAACCTATTTGCAAATGAATAGGACATTTTATACCGCTATAGTGATAAGATGCGTTGTTCTGGACTATTACCCTGTGTTGCACAACATTACATTGATTTTTACATCATATTTACAGGTAATAATGAATGATATACTATTAATTACGTTTTCTTACATTAAATAAAATATTAATAAACATACAGCATATTCGTCCCACCGACACAGATAGGTCTTATGGCGACGATGGGACAAGGAAGTGCTAGGAGTAGGAACGAAGCGGCCGTGGCCTTAATTAAGGTACAGCCCCAGCATTTGCCTGGTGTGAAAATGGGAAACCACGGAAAACCATTTTCAGGGCTGCCGACAGTGGGGACACCATACAGATCAAACAACCCACAAATAATAAATGATACGACCACGATTTATACCAAATAAAGTCCGTACATAACTACGTAAGTAATAATAATGTAAACAACTTCATAACCACACCTCATAACTCATAATAATAATAATAATAATAATAATCATAATAATAATAATAATAATAATAATAATAACACCTGCTAATCGAACTCGATATTTCCTATTTACCCATGGGTTCAGATAATTGTTTCCAAGTTATACTAGTCCATTACACTTGCATCACGTATTGGATATTATCGCAACTTCAAGCGAGGATGAATACGGAGACTTGAGAATCTTCACAACGCTTCGTCAATCTAGGGACTAAAGAGACTTACACTGACTTAGCAAATGTCATGGGATAGTCACCTAATAACGTGTGAGGCCTCCTCTGGCCCTGCGAACTGCAGTGAGACGCCGTGGAAGTGAATCGACAAGTCCCTGCTAGTCCTCTGGACGCAGCTGACACCAAAATCGTTTGCAGAGCGGCCGCCAATGCTGGTCTGTTCGTGGGTGCAGGATCCATAGCACGGAGCCTGCGTTCCAGGACATCCCAGATATGCTTGATAGGGTTCATATCGGGGCTCCTGGGTGGCCATGGCAGTGTTGGACCTCCGCTGTATGTTCCTGGAACCATTCCCGGGCGACGTGGGAGCGATGTGGCGGCGCGTTATCATCTTGAAAGACCGCGGAACCGTCTGGGTGGAGATGGTCTCCGAGCAGCTCAACATACCGCGTACCATTGAAAGTCTCTTCTAGAACAACTAGGGGGCCCATTCCATACCAGGAAAATGCACCCCAGACCATAACAGAGACACCAGCGCCCTGGACCACACCTTCGAGGCCGGCGGGATCCATCGCTTCATGTGGTCTACGCCATACACGGTGCCTCCCATCGGCATGGTGCAGTTGAAATCGTGATTCGTCCGACCATATCACGTTATGCCATTGTTCCAGTGTCCATCCCTAGTGACTGGCAACAAATGCGCGTCGTTGTGCCCGATGACGTTGGGTTAACAGTGGCACCCATGTGCGGCGCCGGCTCCCATACCCCATAGAACCCATGTCCCTACGGAGTGTCCACTGGGAGACGTGTCTAGCACGGCCTGTGTTGAACTGAGCCGTGATTTGTTGCACGGTTACCCGTCTATCACTATTGACAATCCGCCTCAGATGTCGCCGGTCACGGTCATCGAGGGTTGCTGGACGGCCTGTCGTTCGTCTGTTGTGGACGGTGACACCCGCATTCAACCATTCACGATACACCCTGGACACGGTTGATCGTGTGAAGCCGAATTCCCGCACCACTTCCGAAATCGCACTTCCCATTCGTCGGGCACCGACCACGATACCCCGTTCGAAAGGTGTCAACTCACGACGACGTTCCATGTTACACCTGTCACATGCACAGCCACTGCTCACAAGGTCTCCTATACAACTGCCGCTGGCACAGGGGGCGTGTGGTACGCTGACAACACCCCTGCGCATCAGTGCTCCGCTATCCCATGACATTTGCTCAGTCAGCGTAGTTCACCACTTACTTCTAGGAAGTGTCCACATTCCAGGAAAGACACCTCCAATTGGAGAAGTCTTCCTCGTGAACAGTCGAGGTTTTCTCCCGAAGTTCTCTGCGAAACGTAAAGAGTTTCGCCTTGTTTTCTTGACACGGCAAAAGCTCAGAAGCTTATTATAATGTGGTTTTTTTTTTTTTTGCTTTACGTCGCACCGACACAGATATGTCTTATGGCGACGATGGGATAGGAAAGGCCTAGGAAGTGGAAGGAAGAGACCGTGGCCTTAATTAAGGTACAACCCCGGCATTTGCCTGGTGTGAAAATGGAAAACCACGGAAAACCATCTTCAGGGCTGCCGACAGTGGGGCTCGAACCCACTATCTCCCGATTACTGGATACTGGCCGCACTTAAGCGACTGCAGCTATCGAGCTCGGTTATTTTAATGTGTGTAACATAAATATAAGCTATGCGAACTCGATAAGAAAACGTATTATAATAATACTAGTAACAAAAATCGTATGGCCTCAGCTATCATGTGCAGACATTTCAATTTGACGCCATCTGGCTGTCCGCATATCAATTTCGACGTTCTGTTTTACTCTAGATGGCAGGCCTAGTAAACCGAAATTCTCTTGGGCGTCTATGGCTGAGATTTAATTAATTTTGTCGGGTAAACACCAAATGTGTTACCAGAGATCTTTTACATTCCGACATCGTTACGACATGGAGTGTCGAATGGACTTTTTTTCCGCCCTTCAATAATCCAACTACCTCTGCCGGATTTGAACCCGCTATCTTGGGATCCGAAGGCAGACACTCCACCACTGATCCACAGATTGTAAAATTTCATTTAAAATGTATGTCAGTTTTTATTTTCGGTTTACTTTCCTGGATTTTGGCCTTCATTTTATAGATCATTTTTTAAATAGTTTTAGGTCATCAAAATCCTGGCCCTAGTAACATCATTCAAAATGTTGCTTCCCATCTTCGGTGCCACCATAATTGTATCAAAATCAACATATGTTTAAGAAAATAGACGGTTGTTAGAGGGGATGGACTATATTGGGTTGGGAGTGCGGGTCCCGCTTGCAGTTGCTCTGATCCTTGAGACAGGATATCCGAGGTTCCCAATTACGTATGTACAACACATACATCACTCTGAATATACTATAAATACATTTTCCAAAACAATGGCCTAAGACCGCCGGCCTACACTGGGAATTGAACTAACTCCTTGATGATGATGATGATGATGATGATGATGATGATGATGATGATGATGATGATGAAATGAAATGACGCACGGCTTTTAGTGCCGGAAGATCCCGGGACTGGTTCGGCTCGCCAGGTGCAGGTCTTTTGATCTGACTGCCGTAGGCGACCTGCGCGTCGTGGTGATGATGATGATGAAGACAACACATACACCCAGCCCCCGTGCCAAGGAAATTAACCAATGATGGTTAAAATTCCCGACCCTGCCGGGAATCGAACTCGGGACCCCTGAGACCAAAGGCCAGCACCCTAACCATTTAGCCATGGAGCCGGACATGATGATGATGATTATGATGATGATGTGTGGCCTTTCTTATGCAAAGATCGATTATTGATCGACTTCCATCCAGAATAGAGATGTATAACACTCCGTCTATTTTAAATGGGAGTTATTCATGTTGTTGTTGTTGTTGTTGTTGTTGTTGTTGTTGTTGTTGTTGTTGTTGTTGTTGTTGTTGTTTGAGTCATTAGTCCATAGGCTGGTTTTGATCCAGCCCTCCAAAATATGGCTTCCGATTGAGATAGCTAGAAGTAAAATTCAGGAAACTCAATCGTCAAAAGTTACCAGTGTTCCGCCCAGTGTGCGGCATGGGCTTATCAGTTGGATAGCGCACCTTTTCCATATTTTGGGAGGGCAATATATCAAGTGGAGATGCAATTCTCCCCTAGTACGTCGGCACTGCATTGTGCTTATCACATGTATGGCTTGCAGTGGTGTCGCTACCGGCGTGCTAGCCGGCCAGTGTCTTGGAAAAGGTGCTGTATCCAACTGATGAGCCCATGCCGCACTCTGGGCGAAACACTGGTAACTTTTGACGAATGAGTTTCCTGAATTTTATTCCTAACAAATCTCATTGTTTTGCTTTCCTCTCCTTGGACTTCGATTCCCTTTCCAAACTCCTCTTCTCTTTATCACGTGTTCTGCGTAAACATTGAAAAGGAGAGGGGACGAACTGCAGCCTTGTCTCATTCCTTTCTGGATTGCTCCCTCTATTTCAAAGCTCTCGATTCTCATCACTGCAAACTGACTTTTGTACTAACACCCCCCCCACAAAACCTCCCTGGCACTACAGCCCTGAAGTGACCGCTGCTCAACCCAAAAGTCTGCAGATTACGAGGTGGCGTCTGGTCAGTACGACGGATCCTCTCGGCCATTATTCTTGGCTTTCAAGACCGGGGCTGCTATCTCACCGTCAGATAGTTCCTCAGTTCTAATCACGTAGGCTGAGTGGACCTCAAACCAGCCCTCAGGTCCAGGTAAAAATCCCTGACCTGGCCAGAAATCGAACTCGGGGCATCCGGGTAAGAGCCACGCACGCTACTCCTACACCACGGGACAGGCTTGATTTTTGTACAGATTGTAGATAATTCTCCTTTCTCGGTATCTGATCCCGATCACTTTCAGAATCTCAAATAGATTGGTCCAATCAACATTATCGAATGCCTTTTCTAGATCTGACTTATGCATAGTCTTGAAAATTTCATCTAGTAGACACCTATTTTAATGTCAGTATATAATTGGAATATCGAATTTATGGGCATGATATGGAAACATTACATTCCATAATTCACATGGTGAATCATTTAGTCGTATGGTTACGATACTTTGAGTAATTACTACATCAGGTATGTATTTCAACACTCCACGACAAATGTATGGAAGCTATTCGGCTTACACTCGAATTCCTACCTTCGTAGTAAACGGTAAACATTTTGTTCGTCCTGCTGAAGTCTATCATTTAAAAAATACTGCATATGTTCAACGCAAGTTCGTTGTACAGCAAGTAACATACAAGGCTACTATGTCGGTTATTAACCATATTTACGAGTTGTGTTCAAGGAACATTCAAAGTAAATACGATAAAGTTCACGAGTAAAATTGACTTCGACTTAAGAGCGGCGGGTTTTACTAGCCTTGCAGCCCTGCATTCGGGTGGCGGAGGGACTGGTTCCCACCGTTGGCTGTCCTGAAAATGGTTTTCCGTGGTTTTCCATTCCCAAGCACTAAGGCGAATGGTGGGACAGTTCCTAGTATAGGCCACGGCATCATCCACCTTATCTTCTCCGCAAATCACATCACCTACACAAAACTCCCTGGCGTGAAAGACGGTGTCGCCGCCCAAGAGACCCTCTGTACCCTACCCAGGAACGGAATTAAAGCTTTCTCTCTCTCACAAGTTGGTTTACGTCGCACCGACACAGATAGCCCTTGTGGCGACGATGGGGCAGGAAAGGGCTAGAAGTGGAAAGGAAGCAGCCGTGTCTGGTGTGAAAATAGGAAACCTCGGAACACCATCTTCATATCTGCCGACAGTGGGGTTCGAATGTAAGCTGACAGGTGTCTGTCTGTTAGGTCATCAGCCCAGAGGCTGGTTGGATCCTCAAATAGCACCACCAAAGGTTATGCGGTTATAAGGAAACCGCAAAAACCAATGGCAGCACCAAAATGAGGCGTACCAGGCAAGATAAGGAGTGAGGTAGTTTTCCATTGCTTTCCTCACTGGGTCAGAAAGTACTATTGCAGCACGACTGACCCTATGAGCAGCAACTTTCATAACACTCAGATGCACCAGTCGTACTCGGAATGTCATTACTCAGCACTGCCCAATCCCCAGCAGCTTCCATATTGTCACAGCCATGGATGAGACTGGGACTTCGGTGGAAGCTACACTTTACTCTGGCCTGTGATAAAAGATGGATACAAACGTACTGTATCCATAAAGAAATGACAGCAGGCATACAGTTATGTGATCCAAATCACGCAACTACTTCTTCGATGTCCTAGAACTTTAGACATTACTGCATCCGCATAAGGCTATCAGGCGATACCATTTGTTTTATCTGTTAGTGTATTCCTCTTGCTTTTTATATATTTGTTTTAAACGGCCTAGGTACAGACCCAGCATTTTCCTGCGCGATCCTAACCGCACGGCGAACTCACACGGTTATCGTGGCTCTCCTTGTCACTGTTGTTGACATGTTAAAAATCTCTGGTGCGTTCAGAGAGAACCGCCCAATTGAATTAAACTCGTCGCTAAACAACAGCAGAATCGGAATGTGAAAATTGGGGGGCAAGGCGTCTAGATAACACCACTTCAGAAGGATTGTAACTCGGTACCTGAGGCCATATTTTTATTATCTGCATAACGGTGTTTCTTTAATGAAAACACTCGATCAGACAATGCTCTGTCGGTCTAGAATACTTTTAGTAATCACAAAGTGAAAGCGCTTCCATATTTTCCTGATATGTCACCTCGCGATCTCATCCTCATTCCTCGGATGATTAGAACGTTGAAAGGAAGATGGCCTAAGGGCATTGCAGGTACTCAGAAGACAGTGATCGATGAACTGAAAAGTACACAAGAAGTAACTTGCACAGTCTACTGCAAAAACTTTCCAAACACTTAGTAGCATGAGTATCCTCCATATTCACCAGCCTTCGCTCCAGTAATTATCAAATGTTTGGGCCACTCAGTGAGGTACCGGGAAGAACGTTCCGTTGGGATGAAAATGAGGTAGGAAGGTGGTGCGTAGCCTTCGCCAGATTTATAGTGGTGATTATTGTTTTCAGAGACAGTACAACAGGCAACAATCCTCTCTCAACTTCTCGGAGGGGAAATGGAAGAGGTCTGACATTTCGAAAGATGAAGGTATCGGCAAAAGAAAGAGAAGGGCCACCAAGGGCGTTACAATGAAAGACTCCCTAGACCTCGCAAATTTAATGCCATCGGGTTAGGAAAAGAACAAGAGTTGACCAACGGAGGTCCGACGAGAAACATGAAAGTGAGGAGTCTGAAACAACTAAGTTGAAGCAATCACAGACTCAGCTTGGGGACTCGTAGTCGCCAACCGACGCTCCCAGGATGAAAGCCCCAGTATCCCCTTTGAGTCGCCTGTTTCGACAGCCACGGGATACCGTGAGTACGACCGCAACCCATAGGGGGTTCAAAATAGACTCGTCACAGTAGTTCCTGTACAGCGTATTCGGTGACGGGATAGTATTCTGTAGACTGATGATCCTGCAAGCTTGTAGGAGACAATTAAAAAGCACCGTCCCAATATATTATTATTATTATTATTATTATTATTATTATTATTATTATTATTATTATTATTATTATTATTATTATTATTATTATTATTATTATTATTATTATTATTATTATTATTAACAAATGCATCGCAATTGGAAAACTGATAATAAAGTTAAAACATAATTACCCAACAACAACAAGAGTTCAACAAGCATTTCCATGGAAAGAAAAATTACAAGTTTAACATTCCAAATCCAGCATCATATACAACTTCACACACATTTTAAGTACTGTATTTCCAGTGCTTAACACTACGGCTTACAATACTATTGGTTGAACTTACTACTAGTTTAACATTGCAAGTGATAATAAAGTTAAAACATAAAAACCCAACAACAACGGGAAATCTGGACTACAGTTGCCTCGGTGGTACAGTGGTTCAGTGACAGATTCATGCTCACAAATTTACGGGTTCGATCCTCACTGAAGTAGTCTATTTTTGAATGGTATACAAATATCGTTGCACTTTCTTCTACTGGTTTAATGTCGCACTAACAAATCGAAGGTTTTCGGTGGTTCAAGGAAGGAAAACGGCTAGGATTGAGGAGGAAGCGGCCGTGGACTTAATTAAAGTACAGCTCCAGCATTTGCATGCACGGCCAACTCGCACGGTTATCATGGCACTCCTTGTCACTCTTGTCTACGATGATGATGATGATGATGATGATGATGATGATGATGATGATGATGATGATGATGATGATGATGATGATGATGATGATGATGATGATTGTTGTTTAATGGGGGCCAGGCTGAGTAGCTCAGACGGTTGAGGCGCTGGCCTTCTAACCCCAACGTGGCAAGTTCGATCCTGGCTCAGTCCGGTGTTATTTGAAGGTGCTCAAATACGCCAGCCTCGTGTCGGTAGATTTACCGGCACGTAAAAAGAACTCCTGCGGGACTAAATTAGGGCACCTCGGCGTCTCCGAAAACCGTAAAAGAGTAGTTAGTGGGACGTAAAGCAAATAGCATTATTATGATTATTTGTTTAATGGGGCCTAACAACTAGGTCATAGGCCCCTAATGGTACAAGGTGCAATGAAATGACGCGATTATTAAAACTTCAAAATGTATCCACTGTCTAGAATACAAAACGAATGATGAAAAAATGATCATGAATCCAAAACAATCAGTGGAACCAATTCAAATTTCCTTATTTTGAGAGATGATGCTTGTTGTCCAAAGAGATCCAAAATCCAGGTCACCGGACAATCATAATGGTAAAACAGAACCATGGTGTCCCTCCTTTAGTAGTACTAATCACAGACGACGTATACTAATGGTGTTCCTCACATAGTGGTACCAATCACAGACCACGTATACTCATGGTGTTGCTCACATAGTGGTACCAATCACAGACCACGTATACTCATGGTGTTGCTCACATAGTGGTACTAATCACAGACCACGTATACACATAGTGTTGCTCACATAGTGGTACTAATTACAGGCGACGTATACTCATAGTGTTGCTCACATAGTGGTACTAATCACAGACCACGTATACTCATAGTGTTGCTCACATAGTGGTACTAATTACAGGCGACGTATACTCATGGTGTTGCTCACATAGTGGTACTAATCACAGACCAGGTATACTCATGGTGTTGCTCACATAGTGGTACTAATCACAGACCACGTATACTCACGGTTTTTCTTACATACTGGTGCTAATCACAGACCACGTATACTCACGGTGTTGCTTACATACTGGTGCTCATCACAGGCCAGGTATACTCATGGTGTTGCTCACATAGTGGTACTAATCACAGACCACGTATACTCACGGTTTTTCTTACATACTGGTGCTCATCACAGACCACGTATACTCACGGTGTTGCTTACATAGTGGTACTAATCACAGACCACGTATACTCATGGTGTTGCTCACATAGTGGTAATAATCACAGACCACGTATACTCATGGTGTTGCTCACATAGTGGTAATAATCACAGACCACGTATACTCATGGTGTTGCTTATATACTGGTGCTAATCACAGGCGATGTATACTCATGGTGTTGCTCACATAGTGGTACTAATCACAGACCACGTATACTCATGGTGTTGCTCACATAGTGGTACTAA